>NC_081554.1:84816748-85169248 GCF_963082655.1 Stomoxys calcitrans
ACTTGATCCTGCCTTTTATTTACATATTTCAGTCATAAAATAGAGGCAGAGATTTAGTTTAACGATTTTGCTAAAAATAAAAAAAAAAACTTTTGAAAAACTTCACACTCTCCGATGTTTTTAGTTTTTATTACTTAGTTTTGTTGGCGTTGTTGTTATGTTTGCTAAAAAATTATGCAGCTCTTAAAGCATAATTTTGAAAAATATTCCTTGGCATTAGCATAGTTGGGGAAAAAACGACTCTAATCCCCAAAGTAGCATATAATAATGATAATATTAATAAACAAAACATTTAAGCCATGAAAAAACTAAAATTACTTTCTCGTACTCCACATATTTAATTTATTTTATTTGTACATATACATATATATATATGTATTTTTTTGTCAAATAAAGGAAGATACTATGGGTGCGGAACTTGCATACGTGCCGCATTAAACGAGCTTATACATGCCGACCTCACTTGGCCGTGTGTGTGTGTGTGTGCATGAATGTAGCCACGATTTGGTGTGCATGGATGTGTCAACTTTGAAATTTGCTGAAGTATTATTTAGGATGTGTCTGCGTGCTATTGTTGTTGTGTTTTTTTTTTTGCTTGTTGTTGGCATGAGTGGCTGTGTTTTTGTGGTAGTTGGCACAAAGCGCTTTTTAACTAATTTAGGAAACTTTTTTGTACCCCCCTTGCTAGTGGGCCGTGAACACCCATATGGGTATCATGCACACTAAATGTGTATTGTTTTGTAGTGGTATTTGTTGATGTGAGCTTAAACACGTATTCGAATAAATAAGTGTGAGTGCTTGTCTGGATGATAATGTTTTGTGTTTTTTTCTTTCGTTAGGCATTACACAGTGACTCAAAATTGTGTGCATTAAATAGATTTGGAAATGTTATAATGTTCATTTTCAGGAGAGAAAAAATCCCCGAAGGTGAACAAATGCAGAAGAAAATTTCATAACGAAACAGCGGGGAGACTTCTGGCTTATCAATGAGTTCTGTCCAGGTTAGCTTAATGATAAGGAAACTCCCTTTAATAGGCAACATCGAATATCGACTGCCGATGCATTACACCTATGTATGTTAAAGTTTTACATGGCCGACCACCAAATGCCGAGGTGACTAACTTTAGGTCCCTCTGACGCCAGATGGATTTGACATCCAGAAACCGTGGGCGTATAGAAGAATGTTTCGTAGACTATGAATTCCTGAATATAAACTAATCAAGGGTTCATAGAGGTTAGCATGTTCGCCTATGAAGCTGAACGCCTGGGTTCGAATCCTGGCGAGAACATTAGAAAAACATTTTTCTGCTGTGGTTATCCCCTCCTAATTCTGGCGACATTTGTGAGATAATTTGCCACGTAAAAACTTCTCCCCAAAGATATATCGCTCTGCGGTACGGCGTTCGGACTTGGCTTCAAAAAGGAGGGCCCTTATCAGTGAGCTTAAATTTGAATCGGATAGCACCCAGTGATATGTTTGCCCCTGTTCCTTAATGGATTGTTCATGGGCAAATTTGCATTTGCAAGGGTACGGGGAATGGGAGGCACAGAGCCTGTGTTGTTGCAAAGAGAAGTGCAAGTATTTTACTTCTTCCGTCGCTTAGCACTGACGATTGAATAGTAGCCAGCCTTGAAATAAGAATGTCACATTACCTGGCGGCTTCACTACGCATGGCCCACGATACAGAGATGCCGCCTTCAAGCCTTAAGTTGTTGGCTGAAGACCTTTCTGCAGGAAATACAAGTAAAAAGGCATAAAGTTCGGCTGGTCCGAACTTTGGATACCCACCACCTCGGATGTATATATTTACCACTTTTCGTCATAATACGATGAAAAATGCATCATTTATGAACCCATAGAAGCCACATTTATGAACATATAGTCCGATCTCCCCAAAAAGGCTATAAAAGGATCCAACAGAGAAAATTGCACCAAATTCATCGGTTAAACAATGCACCAATTATGGGCCTAAGAAGTTAAATCGGAAAATCGGTGTATGTATGTTCAGCTATATTCGAATATAGACCGATCTGAACAATATAGGGCACGGACGACGAAGAGCGCGGCAGGGTGCTCTGTGAAAATTTCAGCGAAATTGGACAATAATTGGGCATTTTATAGATTCAAGACCTTAAATCGGGAGATCGTTCTAAATGACAACTTAATCGAAATATACACTGATCTGGCCCTTCTTAAACACGAATGTAGAAAAGCGTAATCCAAGCTACTGTGTCAAATTTTAGTGAAATCAAGTAATAAACGTGCCCAAGAACTTATATCGAGAGATCGGTATGTATGGCAGCTGGATATAGCCCGATCTTGACCATACTCGATACGAATTCCGAAGGGCCTAACAGATCCGATTAAGCTAAATTTCCGCAAAATCGGTTAATGAATTCACCTTTTATGAGTCCAAAACCTTAAATCGGGAGATCGGTTTATATGGCGGCTACAACCAAATCTGGACCGATCTGGGCCATATTAAACAAGGGTGTCGAGAGGCCTAACATAGCTTACCGTCCCAAATTTCAGAGAAATCTGATATTAAATGCGCCTTTTATGGGCCCAAGACCTTAAATCGAAAGATCGGTTTATATGACAGCTATATCCAAATCTGGACTGATCTGGCCCGTTTGTACTGGGATGTCGAGCAGCCTTACACAACTCGCTATTCCATAATTTCAGCCAAATCGGATTATAAATTCACCTATAATGGGCCCCAAGACTTAAATCGGGAGATCGGTTTATATGGCAGTTTTATCCAAATTTGGCCGTGTTGAACAAGGATGTCGAGAGGTCTAACACAACTCATTGTCCCAAATTGACGCATCGACTTATCATGTGGCATTCAAACTTCTCTCCACATATGATCTGAATTGGTTCGTGATCTGCTATGGGTCCCAAAAAAACCGGTCTCCCGATTTCTTAAGCCTCTATAACGCTACCCTGAAATTTTGCACAACGACTTTTACTATGGTCCCCATCATCCAAACCATGTACAGCCCGAATCGCTCCATAGCCTGATATAGCTCCAATAGCATAGCAATTCTTATCCATTATCCTTTATGTGCCTATAAAGAGATGCCGGGCAAAGAACAAATGCTATCCATGGTGGAGGGTATATAAGATTCGGCTCGGTCGAATACAGCACCCTTTACTTGTTTGTTTTACAATCTACCCCACAGTACGTCGCCACAACCATTCGGCACTCCCACCAATAGTCCGAGGTTATGCATCGTTAGCCCCAGGATAAGTGATGTCCAACAAAATATTCGGCCGTCGACCTTTTGCCACCTAGCAGACCACAGCGCTAGCTTACTCCTTGTTTACGCGATCATCGTAAAAAGCGTCACCCCTGCACTTAATCAGACAGAGTTTGTTCACTGATTTCTGAGCGCTTAGTGGCAATCTATTCTAGCAAGTTCGTCGGCCGCGTTGTTCTACACCACTTCTTGATACCGCTGCACCCAGCAGAGCCTAACTGCCTTCCCAATGGTTTGAAGAAGAACGTTTCATATTCTAACCTATCTCGACTTCACATGCTCCGCCGCTTGGGTCTTCAGTTAACATCCAACGTATTTCGTGAAAATCCAACCGGGCGGCCGTTAGGGCATCAAATTTGTGGTAAAAGACTTTAGAACCGCTAAGAACTCAATTTGAAAGACTCTGCACCCGTGTAGAGGACTTAGTGCCTCCATTTAATTCATTCTCATCTGTGCATACTGAAGTTCCCGTGAAAGCCCTGATACCACCTGCCCAAGGATCCCTTTTCGGAAAAACGACATCCAACAAATTAGGAATCCTCTGGTAAGTAATCCATCGCTCGACATATAGATCGCCATCTACAAGAAGAACAGGACAATGTCCAAAATTACAGGAGTGCCAGGTTCCTACCTCGGTCTCATAGCGGTCTTCTTGCTATACACCCGAGATATAGGGGCAAAGGCATGAGATTGAACATTGTGTTGAGCGCCTCTATTGGCTCCTCGCTCTAGAAATCTTCATCGACGTGGTACCCCGTAACTACTCAATAATCCCAATAATCCAGAACATGATGCCACACAAAACATGCGTGCCGAGAATCGGCAGAACCACTGCCCTAGACAATCAGTGCGTCAGCCGAAACCTATGTCATCAACTCCATCCTATCGAGTTGCTACAGGAGTATACCCTATCCACTTTTAATTCGATGTTCTCTCGATGTTCCTTCCCAATTTAGTTTTTAATAAAGAATCACATGAACCCGTCTGCTACGCAGACAATATTATAATACTTCTAAGAGGTAAGGATCCAAACGAGCTATGCAGAACGGCCGAAAGGATCTTGCATATGGCATATTACTGGTCTAGACCCAGGGGTCTCAATGTTAACCCAGAGAAGACTGAAATATGCCTGTTCACGAGGAAGACGAAGGTGGGCGAATTTAACGCACCACGTTTCCTCAATAAGGCGATATCGATATCTGACAAGGTCAAATACTTAGGTATGATCTTGGACAGGAAACTGAATTGGAAGTGTCACATTCAGGAGCGTACTGAGAAGGCTCACAGATGTTGGGCACCATGTAGACGGGCCGTAGGCTCGAAATGATGCCTAAATCCGAGCATAGTTCACAGGCTCTACAGGAGCGTGATTATTGGTCTTACTTACGCGTCAGTAGTTTGATGGACTGCTATAGAGAAAAAGTGCAACATTAGGACCATACAACAGGTTCAGAGAACATGTTGTCTTGGCATAGGCGGAGCGATGAGGACCACGCCCACTAGGGCACTGGATACTATTCTAGATATCCGACCCATTGACATACAGATTAAGTGTGAGGCAGCCACTGCGGCTATGAGACTTAAGGCGATGGGAGAATGGATTGAGGATGGGAGAATTTCATACCATCACGATATAAGCGAGGCGACGATAGGAAACCTGGAAGGAAAGGGAGAGGTTTCCGATCGGATACCTGAGATGAACCTTGAAGTCGAGTGCGAGGCACTGCTGCCATCGGCACAGTCTTGGATTGAGGGAACTCTAGTATTGCAATCTGGAAGATCATGTTACACGGATGGATCGAAGCTAGAGGGTAGAGTGGGCCTGGGGGTCTAAATTGAGAACCCAAGAACTGAGATCTGTTTTAGACTACTTGACCATAATACGGTCCTGCAGGCGGAGATCCGGTCGATCACGGTATGCGTGAAGTGGTGTGGTGCTAACGCGAGGACGTCGAGTGTGAACATCTTTACCGACAGTAAAATGCCATAAGGGCAATAACAACCAGGACGGTGAGGTCACGAACAGTCTTGCAGTGTAAGAAGGAGATTAACGCCTTCTCTGAGGATGGGAAAATCCGCACCGTTTGGGTGCCGGGCCATAATGGAGTAAGGGGAAATGAAGGGGCAGACGATATGGCGGTGAAGGCCGGAGCACTGCCATCAATAAACTTGGTTTTCCCGAAGACTTTCGGGTCGACAGAGTCCGAGTTAAGGGAGTGAACGACGAATGCGTATGTAACATTGTGGAACAGCGAAATGGTAGGTAGGACGGCGAAAATCCTATGGGGGGATCCAGATCGTGAGAAGACGAGGGTATTACTGAAAAGAAGCAAGAAGGAGGTCTATTGGTATCATAACGGGACACATAGGACTTCGAATTCATTTATATAAAATCGATGCGGCAAGTGATAGCATGTGTAGGGCATGCGGGGAAGATTATGAGACGATGGAGCATTTCCTTTGTCATAGTCTGGCTTTCGCGTCAAACAGATACCGGTACTTAGGTGGAGACACAATATCAGACATGAACCCACTTAGGGGAGTGGCATTGAAAACAATTAAGGATTTTGTAAGTAACACGGAATTCCTAACTTAACATTTGCTTTTTAGAGGTTACTTTACAGTTTTTAGAGCGCACAACAAGCCGATTACTGGCTTAGGTGTATGTCCATAGTGGCATGGGGCGGATTTATATCCCTACATACACCCTCTTTTCATCCTAACCTAACCTAATAAATAATCATGGCCAGATACCTGGCCTCTGGCTAGATCAGCCAAATAGGTCTCCTAAAAATATCAAATTCATGGTAAGTACATTGTACCTCGCTTATTCTGAAAGCTTTTTCAGTGCTCCCTGAACGAGATCCCTAATAATGGAGAAGAGACAACCACCCAATATGAAGACGACTTCATCCGCGTTTGACGAAGACCCTCACCGATAGTATCCCTTAGATAAACAGTAGCCGCATATGAGGGGATAAAATCCCTTCTTGGGGAGTTCCTCTATTCACAATCTACCATATATGGCTCTGCGCCAGGGATGTGTTGATACCCAACTAAAATTTCTAAATGTAGCAAACCATATCATGAAGGGCATTGTCAACCAACCGATCCTTAATGTAATCCTGCTGATAGCAGCTTGTCACTGAAAGGTTAAGACACACGTTTATCCGCAGGGTCTTGAAGACGAGTGATGACAAACTGACTGGCTTGTGCTACATTGGGGTGGGAGTGGCTCGTTTTCTCCGCTTTAGGGATGAAAACCACCTTAACTTCCCGCCAACCAGTGGGCAAATAATTTAGCAGTTGCGTAGCTGCGAAAAATCGCCAGAAGGATTCGTATGACATGCGGTCCTGCACTGGGTAGTCGATCTCGTACTTCCCTCTGTATCGCGCTATATGAGTTACTTAACATCATACTTGATGCGGTTATTTGTAGTACAAACACTCCACATTAAAAAATGCATCCAATTCGGGTAAGAACTGCTGTTAGGAAGCTACAGTAATGATTTAACCATGAATTTAAGAACTCATAGACAAATCCAATTATAATTTCAAAAGCAAGCACCAAACACATAGGTCACCGTAGCGTAGAGGTTAGCATGACCGCTTTTGAGGCAGAACGCCTGGGTTTGAATCCTGGCGAGATCATCAGAGAAAAATTTCAGCGGTGGTTTTCCCCTCCAAATGTTGGCAATATTTGTAAGAAATTATGCCTTCTCTCCCAAGAGTTGTCGCACTGCGGCACGCCGTTCAGACTTGGCTATAAAAAGGAGGTACCTTATCATTGAGCTTCAAACTTGAATCGGACTGCACTCATTGATATGTGATAAGTTTGCCTTAGTTCTTCTTTAGTCGAATGTTTATGGGCAAAATTTGCCATTTGCAAGCGCCCAACCAGGGACAAAATCGGTTAGGCAAATATTTTATAAAAGTGGTTTCATTAACGACGAAATAAATCAAATAAATCACTGTTCAGCCTCCCGCCGTCGTTGATGGCTTAAAGTCACTGTTGTACATTTACCCGTGTACCACGACTGAGCAGCATAAAGCTACCATTACCCCTTTTGCCATGCTTTGAAGCATGTAAGGTTTTGTTATTAATACGGATATGACATACTAACAACAAAAATAACAAGGCTTCCCTTTAAATGAGGAAGAAAAACAGAAAAACACTCACAAGCCATCCGAAAAACGACGGTAGTAAATTTTCACTTAAAAATATACAGCCAATATTAAGTGAACTATATAAGCCAAGTTAAGGGCGCTTGAAAAATTACACAGATGATGGTGGAGCGGCGCACTTGTTGTTGCGGAACAACATTAAAATGATCTGAACTGTTGCTGAAATTGAGTCGGATGGTGGTTCTTGTTGGGGTTTTGGGGTTACATTGCGGGTTGTTATGCTGCTTTTCATGACATCCGCGGCACTGTCGGGCTTTTTATTTTTCATCATCAACATATGTATGTGTTTGTGTGTGTATATGTATATGAGTTGTGCTATAAACGCTAATACGAGTATGCATTTTGACATTATGGTTAACAGTCACATACATACACACACACACACACACACACACACACAAGCAAATAACTGTGAACAAGTGTCCTTACACATGTGAATGGTACGCAAGCATGTGTCGACAATAGGATGGCAAAATAACAATGAACAAAAGGCTAAATGATGCCACTTAATATTAGACATTACTAAACTATATTTTGTAGGAATTTTTAATAAAAAAATGGTTCATATTTTTTCTAAAAGTCGTAAATTTTCATTGTTTGTGTAAATACGAGTTGGACTTGTTATGGTTTTTTAGAGCTAATTTGTAATGGGGTTTATAAGTTCGCAATTTTACAACTACAATGAAAAAAGTTTCACCTGGTCGAATCTTATATACCCTCTACCATAGATCGCATTTGTCCAGCTCTATGGCCGATATCTCTTTATAGGCAAACAAAGGATCATGGATAAGAATTGCTATGCTATTTGCGCTATACCAAGTTATGAACCGATTGGGGCCATACATAGTTTAGCTGTTGGAGACCAATTATTATCCAAATTAGATATTAATAGTGCCATCTAGAGGCTCATGAAGTATAATCGGTAGATCAGTTTATTTGGGAGCTATATCAGGTTATGAACCGATTTAGACCATACTTGCCACAGTTGTCGGAAGTCAAAAGAAAACATTCATGAAAAATTTGAGCCAAATCGGCTAATAATTGCGTCCTCTAGTGGCCCAAGAGGTGAAGATCCGAGATCGAATTTTATGGGAGCTCTACCAGGTAGTGAGCCGATATGGGCCATACTTGGCACAGTTGTTGATGGTATCATAATTGCGCCCTCCAGAGGCTAACGAATTGAAGATCTGAGATCGGATTAAATGGTGGCTATAACATGTAATGAACCGACTTAGTCCATACTGGGCACAGCGGCTGAAGAAGTCAAGATCTGAGATCGATTTATGTAGGAACTATATCAGGTAATTAAGCGATTTGGACCATACTAGGTTATTGAATGTCAAATAAAAAAAAACGGCATGCAAAATTTCAGTCAAATCGGATAATATTGGGTTGCCCAAAAAGTAATTGCGATCATAATTGCGCCCTCCAGAGGCTAACGAATTGAAGATCTGAGATCGGATTTTATGGTGGCTATAACATGTAATGAACCGACTTAGTCCATACTGGGCACAGCGGCTGAAGAAGTCAAGATCTGAGATCGATTTATATAGGAACTATATCAGGTTATTAAGCGATTTCGACCATACTTGGTTATTGAATGTCAAATAAAAAAACGTCATGCAAAATTGCAGTTAAATCGGATAATATTGGGTTGCCCAAAAAGTAATTGCGGATTTTTCATATAGTCGGCGTTGACAAATTTTTTCACAGCTTGTGACTCTGTAATTACATTCTTTCTTCTGTCAGTTATCAGCTGTTACTTTTAGCTTGCTTTAGAAAAAAAGTGTAAAAAAAGTACATTTGATTAAAAATGCATTTACTTTCTTTTAAAAAATCCGCAATTACTTTTTGGGCAACCCAATAATTGCGCCCTCTAGCGGTTCAAGAAGTCAAGATCCGAGATCGGTTTATATGGAGACCATATACTTGAACCATACTCGGTACAGTTTTTGGAAATCAAAATAAAATACTTGAGCCTCTATAGGCTCAAGAAGTCTGTCGAAGGCATGCTAACTATCGAAGGAATAAAGCTAGGCATTTGAAATTTTGTATGAATACTTCCTAAGAGTGTAGGTCGGTTGAGCTTTTAAATGGGCTAAATCGGTCCATGTTTTGATATAGCAGCCATATAAACTGATCTTGGGTCTTGACTTCTTGAGCCTCTAGAGGGCATACATGCTTTGAATGAACCGTTTCAGAACATTATAAAGGAACAACGAGTCGTTTGCTCAAAATAGCTTTGATCTGAACATAGTAAAAGACACAATTTTAATTTTTTTCAAATGGTTCGCAGACCCCTATTTCAACTTGTTGCAAATGGCGTGATCTGGTAAAAAGTACACTATGGCATATGGAAATGGTTCACTTCAAATATACATATGTAGCTCTCGATATGCATTATTTTGCTACATTTTGACTTCCATTTTGAGACATTCACTTTCAGCAGTTTAAATGCATTATCTTCCTTAACTGCATGTCAGAGATTGCACGTGCTCAACTTTCTCACCACATACTGAAAGGGTAGTGCACTATTACGTTGGGTTGTGTATGAAAAATTAAAAGCTAAGGCACATGGTATAATATAGTTAAACACTTTATGAAGTTCATGATGTCAAAACGCAAATTTAAATTGTGTGATTAATTCAGTTAAGCGTAAGTTTATTGCAATCACTATCACATTTTTGTCTATGAATTTGATTGTCATGTTGCGTTGATTTTATAGAAAGCAAAATGAGATATAATTTAAGTCCAGCGGCAGAGACAACGGAGGACATGTTGTGGCGTTTGATGAAAACTCATTTTCCACAGGATACGAAGGGACTCAAAGAGACACCGGAATCTAGGAATAATGACGTTGATCGAAGGTTTATAATAACGGAATTTATGGTGAAGGAATCCTTGAGGAGCTTTAAACCATTTAAGTCACTCGGACCTGATGGGATATTTCTGGCGTTACTATAGAAAGAGGCAGACTATGTAGCGCCTCGTCTGGCCAAAATTTTCACAGCGTGCCTAGGACTTTCATATACTCCGAAAGTCTGGCGGCAGGGAAGGGTGGTGTTTATTCATAAGCCCAGCAAGGCAAGTTATGCGACACCAAAGGCCTACAGACCCATAAGTCTTACGTCCTTTCTACACAAAACCACGGAACGTATTGTGGAAACCTTTATAAAGAGTATGACATCCAACGAACTGCTCAAATACAACAAGTTCGGCCGGGCCGAATCTTATATACCCTCCATCATGAATCGCATTTGTCGAGTTCTTTTCCCGGCATCTCTTCTTAGGCAAAAAAGGATATAAGAAAAGATTTGCTCTGCTATATCAAGATATGGTCCGGTTTGGACCACAATTAAATTATATGTTGGAGACCTGTGTAAAATGTCAGCCAATTCGAATTAGAATTGCGCCCTTTGCGGGCTCAAGAAGAAAAATAAAGAGATCGATTTAAATGGGAGCTGTATCGGGCTATAGACCTTTTCAGACCATAATAAACACGTATGTTGATGGTCATGAGAGAATCCGTCGTGAAAAAATTCATTCCAATCGGATAAGAATTGCGCCCTCTAGAGGCTCAAGAAGTCAAGACCCAAGATCGGTTTATATGGCAGCTATATCAAAACATGGACCAATATGGCCCATTTATAATACCAACCGACCTACACTAATAAGAAGTATTTGTGCAAAATTTCAAGCGGCTAGCTTTACTCCTTCGGAAGTTAGCGTGCTTTAGACAGACAGACGGACGGACAGACAGACGGACGGACGGACAGACGGACGGACATGGCTAGATCGACATAAAATGTCACGACGATCAAGTATATATATACTTTATGGGGTCTCAGACGAATATTTCGAGTAGTTACAAACAGAATGACGAAATTGGTATACCCCCCATCCTATAAGGTCGGTGGAGACTGCCCTGCACGAGGTTGTGCATAAAATAGAAGAAACGTTCGATGCCAAAACATTCACACTGGCGGTATGCATTGACATCGAGGGGGCTTTTAACAATGTGCGGAGCGACACACTGATCCAACCCTTAGACCTGTAGCGGGTGGACCCGGTCCTTAGAGACTGGATAAACCATATGCTAAGGAACAGGTGGATAAATTGTGTGTCCAATGGCATAAATATAAGGGAGATAGAGGAACAGGGCACGTCACAGGGGGGCATTTTATCGCCACTCTTATGGGTGACCACCATAAATGACCTATTACGGATCAATCCCATGGCAGCCGGTTATACGTACCGGATTGACCCGATGGAGTTCCTTATCGGCAAGGGCTGCCGCCTCAGTGTATACCACACTGCTACAACAACAACAACAACAACCACCATAAATGACCTATTACGGATGCTGACTGAGGAGGGATTTGAACCCGTCTGCTACGCAGACGATGTTATAATACTTCTAAGAGGTAGGGATCCGAACGAGCTATGCAGAAGGGCCAAAAGGGTATTGCATATGGCATTTGACTGGGCTAGATCCAGAGGTCTCAATATTAACCCAGAGAAGACTGATATATGCCTGTTCACGAGTAAGACGAAGGTAAGCCAATTTAACACACCACATTTCCTCAATAAGATGATTTCGATATCTGACAAGGTCAAATACTTAGGTGTGATCTTGGACAGGAAACTGAATTGGAAGTGTCACATTCAGGAGCGTAATGAGAAGGCTCACAGATGTTGGGCACTATGTAGACGGGCCGTAGGCTCGAAATGGGGCCTGAATCCTAGGATAGTCCACTGGCTCTACAGGTGCGTGTTAAGACCAATATTTACTTACGCCTCAGTAATTTGGTGGACTGCTATGGAGAAAAAGTGCAACCTAGGGACCATACAACAGGTTCAGAGAACATAGGCGGAGCGATGAGGACCACGCCCACTAGGGCACTGGAGACTATTCTACATATCCGACCCATTGACATACAGATTAAGTGTGAGGCAGCCACTACGGCTATGAGACTTAAGGTGATGGGAGAATGGATTGAGGATGGGAGCAGCTCATACCATCGCGGTATAATCGAGGCGACGATTGGAAACCTGGAAGGAAGTGGAGAGGTTTCCGATCGGATACCTGAGATGAACCTTGAAGTCGAGTGCGACGCACTGCAGCCATCGGCATAGTCTTGGATTGACGGAACCCTAGTATTGCCATCTGGAAGATCATGTTACACGGATGGAACAAAGCTAGAGGACAGAGTGGGCCTGGGAGTTTACATTGAAAACCCAAGGACTGAGATCTGTTGTAGACTGCCTGACCATAATAGGGTCCTGCAGGCGGAGTTTCGGGCGATCTCGGAACGCGTGAGGGGTGTGATGCTAAAGCGAGGACGTCGAGTGTGAACATCTT
Organism: Stomoxys calcitrans; assembly: GCF_963082655.1. Classification (NCBI taxonomy): domain Eukaryota; kingdom Metazoa; phylum Arthropoda; class Insecta; order Diptera; family Muscidae; genus Stomoxys; species Stomoxys calcitrans. Next base: position 84,829,560 of record NC_081554.1, read on the forward strand.
TACTGACACTAAAATTGCCATAAGGGCAATAACAACCAGGACGGTAAGGTCACGAACAGTCTTGCAGTGTAAGAAGGAGATTAACGCCTTCTCTGAGGATGGAAAAATCCGTATCGTTTGGGTGCCGTGCCATAACGGAGTAAGGGGAAATGAAAGGACAAAGGATATGGCGGTGAAGGCCAGAGTACTGCCGTCAATAAACTTGGTTAACCCGAAGCCTTTCGGGTCGACGCAGTCCGAGTTAAGGGAGTGGGCGACGAATGCGCATGCAACATTGTGGAACAGTGAAACGGTCGGTAGGACGGCGAAAATCCTATGGGGGATCCAGATCGTGAGAAGACGAGGCTATTACTTAAAGGAAGCAGGAAGGAGTTCAGTATAGCTATCATAACGGGACACATAGGACTTCGAAATCACTTATGTAAAATCGGTGCGGCAAGTGATATCATGTGTAGGGCATGAGGGGAAGATGATGAGACGATGGAGCATTTCCTTTGTCATGGCCTGGCTTTCGCGTCCAACAGATACTGGTACATAGGTGGAGACACAATATCAGACATGAACCAACTTAGGGGAGTGGCATTGAAAACCATTAAGGATTTTGTAAGTAGCACGGAATCCCTAACTTAATTTTTTTTTTAGAGGTTACTTTACAGTTTTTAGAGCGCACAACAAGCCGATTACTGGCTTAGGTGCATGCCTATAGTGGCATGGGGCCGATTAATATTTGCACCCTCTTTTCAACCTAACCTAAGTCCAGTGGCACTCAGTGGTACAAAGGAAATACTGAATATGTAGTTTAACAGATGATGTGGAAAGTTTCAGACAAATGCTGCTACAGCAGCAGTGTAGCTCAATGCTCAATCTAGCCATGACCGTGTGGGTCGATCTAGCCATGCCCGCCCGTCCGTCCGTCTGTCGAATGCACGATAGCGGTCGAACGCGTAAATCTAGCCGCTTGAAACTTTGCACAAATACTTCTTATTAGAGTAGGTCGGTTGGTATTGTAAATGGGCCATATCGGTTCATGTTTTGATATAGCTGCCATATAAATCGACCTTGGGTCTTGACTTCTTGAGCCTCTAGAGTGCGCAATTCTTATCCGATTTGAATGAATTTTGCACGTAGTATTTTGTTATGATATCCAACTACAGTGCCAAGTATGGTTCAAATCGGTTCATAACCTGATATAGCTGTCATATAAACAGATATAGGGACTTGACTTCTTGAGCTTCTAGAGGGCATAATTCCTATCCGATTTGGCTAAAATTTTGCATGACGTATTTTATTCTTAGTTTCAACTACTGTGTCAAATAAGGTTCAAATCGCTTCATAACCTGATATAGCTGTCATATAAACTGATCTGGGATCTTGACTTCTTGAGCCTCTAGAGGTCCCAATTATTATCCGATTTGCCTGAAATTTTGTGCGACGTATTCTCTCATGACCATCAACATACGTGTTTATTATGGTCTGAATCGGTGTTTAGCCCGATATAGCTTCTTGAGCCCCCAAAGGGCGAAATTCTTATACGAACTGGCTGGTCTCCACAGGTCTCCATCATATAATATAATTGTGGTCCAAACCGGACCATATCTTGATATCGCTCTAAAAGCAGAGCAAGAAGAGATGCCGGGAAAAGAACTCGACAAATGCGATCCATGGTGGAGGGTATAAAAGATTCGGCCCGGCCGAACTTAGCACGCTTTTACTTGTTTTTTTTTTCATCCTGATATTCAAAGACGATCTAGCCATATCCATCCCTTTGCACGCTTTAAGATTTACATAGATATTTATACCCTACACCAATACTGTGGTACAGGGTATAATAGATTTGTGCGTTTGTTTGCAACGCTAAGAAGGAGAAGAGCTAGACCCACCGATAAGGATCGTCTTAGAATCACTTCCTGATTCGATTTAGTAATGTCCGTCTGTCTGTCTGTCTGTTCATGTATTCTTGTAATCAAGGTACAGGTCGCATTTGTTGTCCGATTTTCACAAAATTTTGCATAAGTGTTTTTTTTTTTGGTTCAAGGACGAACGCTATTGATTTTGAAAAAAAATCGGTCCAAATTAAGATATAATTCCCATATATATCTTTCATCCAATGTGCCCTTTCAAAGCTGTAGAAGCCACAATTTTGGTCCGATCCTTACAAAATTTTGCACGACCCAAAATGCTTGCAAAGTTTTATTGAAATCGGTCTAGATTTAGATATAGCTCCCATATATATCTTTCATCTGATTTGACCTATTAAGGCTGTAGAAGGCACAATTTTGATCCGATCTTTACAAAATTTGGCACGAAGTGCTTTTTGTGACGTCGCAATATGTGTGCAAAATTTCATCATAATCGGATCAGATTTATATATAGCTCCCATGTATATCTTTCATCCGATATGCCCTTTTAAAGCTGAAGTAGCCACAGTTTATGTCCCATCTTTACAAAATTTGGCATGGAGCGTTTTATTCAACGTCCTCATATGTGTCTAAAGTTTCACAATAATCGGTCCAGATTTAGATAAAGGTCCCATATATATTTTTGATCCGGTTTGCCCTTTTAAAGCGGTAGTAGCCACAAATTTTGTTCCATCCTAACAAATTTTGTCCCATCTAAAGTTTCATAAAAATCGGTCCGATATGGCATTTAAAGGCTGTAGAAGCCACAATTTTAGTCCGATGTCTACAAATTTTTTCATGAGATGGTTTAATTGCCATCCAAATAAGTGTGCAAAATTTCATCAAAATCGATTTAGATATAACACCCCTAAATTTCTTTTATGCGTTTCGACTTTTAAGGCTGTAGAAGTCACAATTTTCGTACCATCATAAAAGTTGGTATAAGGAACTTCGACTAAACGTCTTGAACCCCTAGAGCCTCAATTTTATCCGTTTGGGCTGAAATTGTGCATGCAAATTTCCGTTACTACTTTCAATGGTCGTGCTTTGTGTGGTCCACATCGATTTATAACCTGATATAGCTCCCATACAAACCGATCTCCATCGCAATTTTTGACCGATTTGGCTGAAATTTTGCACGTGTTTTCCGTTATAACTTCCAACAACTATGCCAAGTGCGATCCGAATCGGTCTGTTACCTGATATAGCTCCCGTATAAACCGATCTCCCGATTTGACATCTTGAGCCTTAGGAAGCAGTAAATGTTAACCGATTTACCTTATATTTAACATGCAGTGTTTTGCAGTGACTTGCAACAATCATGGTGTGTATTGTCCAAATCGGTCTATAACCTGATATAGTTCCCATAGAAATCAATATCCAAATTAGTGTTCTGGCTCATCTAGAACCTTAAATTTTTGCATGATTTGGCAGAAAGGTGGTTCGTTAGGTACACAAAGGCCCTTCAACTAAGTTCATGGTGATGGGTTCCCAAGATTCGTTCCAGCGGAACTTAGCACTTTTTGTTTACTGAATGTCTATGATGTCATGCACATGTATGCTACCAACTTTTTTACTTTCATTATGTAATATGGGTAAAAAAAAGTTTGCAATTCAATTAAAGTTTCTTGGCGCATTACAAATATTATAATTATTAAAATCGCCATTGTGTATGTGAATATTACATGAGTTCGTTTTAAAATTTCACCAAGTGTATGCAGGGCAATGCGTGTGCATGTGTGAATATGTTTTTGACAAGTGAAACTTTAAGGGAGCAGTGGTGTTATGCAGCCAGCCATTGCTATTACTTATACGCCACCTGGGGATGGAATTAATTGGCCTTAGTTTGCGGATTTCATTGTTGCCACCAGAGTTCATAAAAATGAAAGTTTTTTTGCTTGGAAATTTAAAATAATACGTTGATGTGCTGCTCGTTAAGACTTTCCGAACTAATAATGAGAATAGTTAATGAAATTAAAAGTGCATATGACAGAGACATGTGGCTCAAACTTCTGACAGACGTTAGTGTTCCATGATCAGTTATAAACCGCAATGTCTGGCATCTTATGTGTGAAATTAAAGAAATGAAATGATTTTCGCTCTAAAAGGCAAAAAAAGTATTGAAAATAAAATTTCGCCAGAGCCCGGCTGGGACTCGAACCTGGACACGCGGAGCGACAGCAATTGCCATTGCCTTTGTCTAGCGTTCGAAGCCATCAATGCAATTTCCAAAAGATGTACAAACGATATATGTATGCCATGGAAGCAAGGTAGTCGTATAGAAAATAAGTCCAGCACTACAAAAACACCACAATGTATGGCCCTTGAAGCCTCCCCACCTAATATGATTGAAAATCTTTTAACCAAGGACGAAACGAGTCCCACAGTGTTTGGTGTGCTGTGATCCCTAACTTTCCTTTTCCATTGCAAAAATCTCCAATCATCAGTTCGTCTCGAAAGAGAAACAAAAGACCAATCAGCTTTGGGGTCCTCTATGGCAGTCGCTATTTGCCCCTTGGCTTAGCACTACGACATGCTGACACAAGCGAGACATTCAGGGCCTTCGTGATCCGCTTGACCACTATGTCTACATCCTGCGCAGTTGCCACTTCCTTTACTGGTCCAGAAAGGATAGACGTGCAGAATTTGTGCCGAAATTTATCCCAATACGCCTTTCTTCTGTTTAGCCGAGGGACCACTTCTGTCTACTAACTAATGTAAGGATGATCGGAGAAGCTGTGGTCATCCAACACTTCCCAGCCACATATTCTTGAGCTTATATCTTCCGATACAAAGGTAATATCTAGTACCTCCTGCCTGTTCCTGGTAATAAAGGTCAGTTTATCCCCTTTATTACAAATCTCCAGATTGCTACTTATAAAATATTCGATAAGCAGCTCTCCCCCCTTTCGTTGACATCGAAACTTTCCCATATCTGGTGATGTGCATTAACATCTCTTCCTACAATGAGGCTTGTTTTCCCTACAGAAGCGGTTTTAATCAGCAATTTAAGGTTTGAAGACGGCATCTCTGAATCGTGTGCCATGTATGGGGAAGCCAGCCAGTAATGAGACAAATAATGATAAATCTTCAGTGCTTAGCGATGGAAGAAGAAAAACCTTCAGACTACTCTTTGCAAGAATACAGGCTCTGTGTCTTCCATTCCCCGTACTCTTGAGTAGTTTAAATCCCGGAATTCTTAATCCACGAACCCTTCCTGGATAAGAACAACGTCAAATCCCCTGCCGTCAGGAGGACCTTTAGTGCCACCGAAGCGGCTTTACAATGGTGGAGATTTATCTGTCCATAGTCAGGATTCAGAACCTCCACCACTGTTGCGTTAGCTTCGTCTTCTGATTCCGCCAGGAGTTCATCCTTACAAGATTGGTTAGATCTTGTCATGATGAGTATTCCGTTCGCATCCAGGGATAGGTGAGAAAGTAGTGGAACCACTTTTCCTGAGGACACTGCACACTTGCTATGTGGACGATTCCTTCTTACCTGCTGTTGTCGAAGTACTTTTTGAGTTCCGTGCTTCCTCGCTGGCGCACACTTTGAGCCCAGTCCAACTGGATGACCCACCTACACAGGGCTTGTCGGGTCCCGTCTCGATGCCATCCCCTCCCCATTCCGCCAGACTTTAACGATGTGGTCGGTAGTTCCTCATGCAAGCGTTCGGCAACAACTGCTGAGTCGTCTCCTGATTCCCCAACCCCACCACTTCTGTAGACCTTCAGTTTCAGTTGAATCCGTAGGATACAACCCCTTCAGACTTATTGAGGTCTACTGAGGACAGCCGGAGTTTAGTATGCATGTCTTCGGTCACCATCAGTCTCATCCAATCTACCAATCTTTCAGTCGTCCATTTGAGACTAAGGAAATGTAATCCCAAACTTTTTAAACCACATATTGGGATTACATTCCCTTAGTCTTCCAAGCATCGATTAAGTTTCGGAGGGAATCCTTGGTATCCAATCATGCGCCATTGATCGAGAAGGAATATCTTCCTTCTTGACTAAATCTAGGGCTGCACCAAGCCAGATCTCAGCAATTCATTTCAATTGAGCGTTGATCCCAGGAAGGCAATTAGTTGGTATCGGCCCCGAAACCAGCCTGCAACGTCACAAACTGTAGGAGAGCCAGGAAATCCCGCAAGGACATCGGAGTATACCGATGACAGTCACACAAAGATTCATTTCAATTGAGCGTTGATACCCGAAGGCAATTAGTTGGTATCGGCCCCGATACCAGCCTGCAACGTCACAAACTGGAGGAGAGCCAGGAAATTCCACAAGGACATCGGAGTATGCCGATGACAGTTCATTGACTATCCCACTCCAATTATTCCTCCCTTGTCGACAACTGGCATCACCGAACTGTCCCTGACGATATACACTAGGGTTTTTTTAGCATGGGATGTCCTCCTGGTGACCGCAGCCTTTTGGCTGACTGCGGTGCAGTTTCCGAATTTAGACGTGAAATCTTTGCGGTAACTTGTGCAGCGAATCTCCGAGCCCAATTTAGGTAGTCTCTCTCCCTATTAGTGAGAGTTTTAGGATCATTTGTAACAAGCCTCTCAATAAACCTTAGAGCTATGCGTCTTCTATTATTCCAACCTCTTAAAGAGCGTGCTGGTTTGCCGGAGAAGGTCGATGGCTTAGGCAAATTATAGGCATGCAGAGATAGAATAGTTTCGGCCTTGTCCTTAAGACTCGACCAGGTGTCTTTGTCAAAAGCACCTGCTGACCAGTCGTCTGTCGGCTAGTGGAGCCTGGAGCAGCCGCTCCACCAGTCGAGGTTTCAGTAGCAGACAACGTGTTACGGTTTGATGCCACCAAAGCAGCTGATGGGTTTTTTGAGTCCATTCTAAGCCTTCTATCTGGCTCTAGATCTGCGCTCCACTGGAAACAGACACAGATCATCAACCGCCTAATAGATACCTCTATCGCAGCTATCTTTGAGTGACTTAAAATTTTCTTCCAAAAATAATGACCTATTACGAGTTATGGGAAAATTCTTGCGGAGTCAAATAACAATACGTCCGCTTCACTCAGCGGTTCAAACAAGAATTCCTTATATATATAACTCGGTCGATTTTCACTCCTAGAGCCACTGCAAGCGCATTTTTATACCCACCACCATAGGATGGGGGGTATACTAATTTCGTCATTCTGTTTGTAACTACTCGAAATATTCGTCTGAGAAACCATAAGGTATATATATTCTTGATCGTCGCGACATTTTATGTCGATCTAGCCATGTCCGTCCGTCTGTCTGTCGAAAGCACGCTAACTTCCGAAGGAGTAAAACTAGCCGCTTGAAATTTTGCACAAATACTTCTTATAAGTGTAGGTCGGTTGGTATTGTAAATGGGCCATATCGGTCCATGTTTTGATATAGCTGCCATATAAACCGATCTTGGGTCTTGACTTCTTGAGCCTCTAGAGTGCGCAATTCTTATCCGATTGGAATGAAATTTTGCACGACGTGTTTTTTATGATATCCAACAACTGTGGTAAGTATGGTTCAAATAAGTCCATAACCTGATATAGCTGCCATATAAACCGATCTTGGATTTTGACTTCTTGAGCCTCTAGAGTGCGCAATTCTTATCCGATTTGAATGAATTTTGGCACGAAGTATTTTGTTACGATTTCCAACATCTGTGCTAAGTATGGATCAAATCGGTCCATAACCTGATATAGCTGTCATATAAACAGATCTGGGGACTTGACTTCTTGAGCTTCTAGAGGGCGCAATTCCTGTCCGATTTGGCTGAAATTTTGCATGGCGTATTTTATACTTGCTTTCAACAACAGTGTCAAATAAGGTTCGAATCGGTTCATAACCCGATATACCTGCCATATAAACCGATCTGGGATCTTGACTTCTTGAGCCTTTAGGGGTCGCAATTATTATCCGATTTGCCTGAAATTTTGTACGACGGATCTTCTCCCGACCATCAACATATGTGTTTATTATGGTCCGAATCAGTCTATAGCCTGATGCAGCTCCCATATAAATCGTTCTCTCTATTTTACTTCTTGAAACCCCAACAGACGCAATTCTTATTCGAATTGGCTGACATTTTACACAGGTCTCCAACATGTTATTTAATTGTGGTCCAAACCGGACCATATCTTGATATCGCTCTAATAGCAGAGCAAATCTTTTCTTATACCCTTTCTTGACTAAGAAGAGATGCCGGGAAAAGAACTTGACAAATGCGATCCATGGTGGAGGTTATATAAGATTCGGCCCGGCCGAACATAGCACGCTTTTACTTGTTTGACAAAATTTTGTGCAACGCTTTTCTTGACGAAGTTTGCTTGAAATCGGTTCAGATTAAGATATTGCTCCCATATATATGTTCGTACGATTATGAGAAATAGTGTAATAAAGTGCTAACTTGTTAGCAGATTCTTTCGAAATTTGGGTGAAAAGATTTTCTTATGGCTTTGAACATTACTGATAAATTTCGTAGAAATCGTTTCAGATTTAGACATAGCTGCCATATATGCCTTTGATGTTTGTCAGAATTAGGGTAATTTACAATAATTTGAATTTGTTTTCAATAACATTAAAGAACGGCGAGAGCCGTTGGCCTTGTCTGTCGTTCAAAGCTATCAATAAAATTTCCAACAGATGCACAGAATCATATGTACCACGGAAGTAGTGTAATTGTCACAGAAAAAAAGTCTGTCATTGCACAAAAACACATGCATTGGGAAAAGGTACTGCTAATAGACAGGGTTGTCGAGCGTGGTTAATGTGGTAATTGTTTTGGCAATTAATACGATTCAAATACAACATACCAACGCACGGCCCTTGAAGCCATCACACCTAATATGGTTGAAAAGTCTTCCAACTAAGAGGAAACGCTTCGCATTGTGTTTGGTGTGTGTTGCTATCTTTGGCTTTCCTTTTCCATTTGCCAAAGAAAATCTCCGATGACTGGATAATGACTGCTCTCCCACTTTCAGCAGACAAAAATTGTTGTTTCAGCACACATTTCTGCTATTTTGAATAACAAATTTCGTTGAGTGTGGTCAAAATCTTTGTGATCTAATATATAAAACATACTCACATGTAAAAATGCTTTACATACATTTTTTGTTTATCACATTTTAAATTTACCTGAAAGAGACAATAAATACAAGCAAAATTATTTCAATGAAATTTTTTTTTTGGGATTGGTATGCTAACCACAAATTTGGTATATTGAAGCACATGTGAAGAGCATGGAATGCGTATATAAAAATTCTTATAATTTCAGTTATTTTGAGACACAATATCAAAACAATGCCATAGATAGTGTTTGGAAGTGGAGATTCATGTGATTAGTCCGAAGGGTCAATCTTCCTCTTTCGTTTCATTCATATTGTTATAGCTCCATAAACAAAAAGGAGATTGTCACAGTGAACACAAAATAGTTAAGTTTTTATCCATTCCAAACATATACGAATGCTAGCCTTATGAAAAGGACATCGTCAAGTAATAAAAAAAACCTAAAACCTATAGAAATTAAAGTTTGGTTATTTACATTGCCATTTAGAATTTAATATACCCTGCACCACTACAGTGGTACAGGGTATTACAACTTTGTGCATTTGTTTGCAACGCTAAGAAGGAGAAGAGCTGGACCCATAACTATACCGATCGGCTTAGAATCACTTCCTGATTCGATTTAGCTATGTCTGTCTGTCTGTCGGACCGTCTGTCTATCCATGTATTCTTATGAACAATTTTGCACAAGTCTGTTTTTGACCCAAGGACGAACGCTATTGATTTTGAACGAAATCGGTTTAGATTTAGATATAGCTCCCATATATATCGGCTGGCCCGGCCGATACGGGATGACTATGAGCACTACACAGGCTGGAACTTTGAGTTCCGACTTGTGTGGTGCCCATCGTTATCACGGGAAGCTTAGCTGAAAGCTACCGGGCGCGTCCACAGGTTGCGGATGGTGGAAAGCTCCGTTTTTATGCGGAGTAGCTGCAAATGCGGCCGCGGGCAGTCAGCGATTTTCGAAAGGAGAGTCTCAGTGAGGAGTCAGGTGGCACTGGCTCTTAATTAATTACTGAGTGCCAATGATACAGATATGACAAAGCGAATTATTGGCGCCTTTAAATAAAATGGCCAACATCAGCGTCTGTTCCCAGGTTAGGGGCGGCTAACGGCGAGCGTCGGATCTTGGATACATGTGCAATCCCACAAACTCCATGCGGTTGGGGCGCTGGGCCTGTAACCCGCCCCCGGAAAACTGAGAACTACTATGAGAAACAAAGGAATAGTAAAAACGGACCCCCCAACGTTGACGACCCACGCAAACGAAAAAAAACCATGATTTGCGGATCTGCACCTGGAATGTTCGCACTCTTTATATAGAAGGTGCAGTATACGCACTGGCGGATGTATTAGAGAAGTACAAGGCAGACATTACCGCCTTACAGGAAGTGCGATGGACTGGGAATGGCGTCACTACAACATCAAACGGTGACGAACTATACTTTAGCTGCCATAACACGAGGCATGAATTTGGCTGTGGATTTGTGGTTAGTCGGAGACTGAAACACCTTGCCTACAGCTTTACTCCGATGGATGAGAGGCTAGCCACAATCCGCATAAAAGCCAAATTCTTCAACATCAGCCTTATTTGTGTCCATGCCCCGACGGAAGACAAAGACGAGCAGACCAAGGATATTTTCTACGAGCGCCTTGAGAGAGAATATGACCGCTGTGCCGCCCATGATATTAAAATCGTTTTGGGAGATTTTAGTGCGAAGATAGGGAAGGAAGACATTTTTGGTCCAACAGTCGGAAAGTTTAGCCTCCACGAGATAACGTCCAGTAATGGGTTGAGGCTGATAGATTTTGCCGCGGCAAAAAACATGGTAGTTAGTAGCACCAGATTTCAACATAAAAATATTCACAAATCCACATGGTTGTCACCCAATCAAAACACGAGAAACCAAATGGATCGCATTGTGATAGATGGAAGGCATTCATCCAGCGTGTTAAATGTACGATCGATCCGTGGAGCGAATATAGATTCGGATCATTACCTTGTTGCAGCAAAGGTTCGCACCCGATTGAACATGGCGAAGAAAGTACGATCTGACACTGCTCGGAAGCTGGACATTGAAAAGCTGCAGACACAACAAATGGCAGCGGCATACTCCACTCGACTGACCCAACTGCTTGATGAAAGCACTCCTTGTTCCGATGATATAATGGCGCAGTGGCAAACTATTGCCCACTCCATGGAAAAAGCTGCGAAATCCGTACTTGGGTACCGGAAGCCTCCTCCAAAAAACCCATGGTACGGCCAAGAGTGTCGAGATGCTACTGAAGCCAAGAATGCGGCATATAGAGCAATCCTGCAATCAGAAGCAACGCGCCAGATGAAGGAGAGGTATCGGGAGAAAAGGAGAGAGGAGAAACGTCTATTCCGCAGAAAGAAACAGGAAATAGAAAGACGTGAGTGTGAGCGAATGAAGTGTACAGGAGTCAGAATGAAATCTGGAAATTCCACCAAAGAATTAAACATCAAACCGATGGCTTTGGTGCAGGCACATCCTCCTGCAGAGACAAAGAAGGAAATCTGGTAACTGACACAGATAACATGCCAAGGATATGGAAAGAAAATTTTACCTAACTGCTAGTGTCCGATGTTGGCGGCGAAGAGGATACCGCAGAACCAAACCCTGATAATGGTATAGAATGTTTACCTCCTAGTCAGAATGAGGTCCAAGTAGCAGTGACCCGACTAAAGAACAACAAGGCAGCAGGAGCCGACGGGTTACCCGTTGAACTATTTATTTAAGACCGGAGGCGACAGGCTGATAAGGCGTATGCATCAGCTTATCTACGCAGTCTGGCTAGAAGAACGCATACCCGATGATTGGAACCTCAGCATACTATGTCCCGTACACAAGAAAGGAGACAAGATGGAATGTGCCAACTACAGAGGAATAAGTCTCCTCCCCATCGCATACAAGATACTCTCGAGCGTACTGTGTGAAAGATTAAAACGTAAAGTCAATGATAGGTTCTATCAATTCGGCTTAAGAGCTGATAAATCCACCCAAGACCCGAGAACGACAAATCAACACCTACCATCTCTTTGTTGACTACAAAGACGCCTTCGATACCCCTATACTTTAAAGGGTATTTCAAGCCATGTCTAAGTTTGGTATACCTGCAAAATTGATAAGACTCTGCAGGATGACATTTAATACAAAACGTGGTTTCAGCCTATCGTGTGATCTCTTTAACATCCTGCTGGAGAAGATTATACGAGATGCAGATGTGAATAGATATGGCACACTAATCACAAGAGAACACATGCTACTCGCCTATGCCGACGACATTGATATCATAGGTCGGTCACCGGTAGTAGTAACTGCAGCCTTTGACAGAATCGAAAGAGAGTCAGTGAAAATGGCAGTAAATGGAGATAAGACGAAATGGATGGTTTCAGCTCCCAAAAAGCCTTGCACAACCGAGCAGATAAAGAAATGGGGAAAGTTGGGAACCACAACTTTGAGACAGTCAGTAACTTTATTTACCTCGGCAACGCCGTAACCGAAACGAATGACACCAGTTTTGAGATTAAGCGAAGAATAATACTGGCAAACAGATGCTACTTTGGACTAAGTAAGCAGTTTAGAAATAAGGCCACCTCTCGATAGACGAAGATTACTCTATACAAGACACTGATACTACCTGTGCTATTAAATGGTTCTGAAGCACGGGTACGTGTGAAAGCAAATGAGGCAGTGCTTGGAGTATTTGAGAGAAAGATTCTTCGTAAAATATATTGACCAAGTTGCGATAATGGAGAATATAGGCGACGTATGAACTATGGGCTGTATGACGACGATAGCATAGTTACACTCATCAAAATACAACGGCTGCGTTGGCTAGGTCATGTTGTCAGAATGGATGGAGAAGTTCCAGCAAAGAAGTATTTTGAAGGCAAACAAAGGCCGGATGGAAAGATCAAGTTGTGGGAGACATCTTGAAACTTAGTGTCAGAGATTTTAGAATGAGCGCAGAAGATCATATGACAACAAATATTCTGTCATAGCCAAGTCCCATACATATCTTCCATCCGATATGGCCTTTTAAGGCTGTAGAAGCCACAAGTATGATCCGATCTTTACAAAATTTGGCTCGGGATGTTTTATTCAACGTCCTCATATGTGTGCAAAATTTCGCCAAAATCGGTTCAGATTTAGACATAGCTCCCACATATATCTTCCATCCGATATGGTCTTTTATGGCTGCAAAAACCACAATTTTGGTCCGATCTTTACAAAATTTGGCATGGGATGCTTTATTCAAAGTCCTAATATGTGTACAAAATTTCTACAAAATTTAGCGTGGGTTGTGTTATTTAAAGTCCCAATGCGAGTGCAAAATTTCATATATATCTTTTGTCCGATATGGTCTTTTAAGGCTGTAAAAGCCACTATATTAGTCCGATCTTAACAAGATGTAGTACGAGATGTTTTATTTGTATGTGTGCAAAATTTCATAAAATTCGGTTTAGATTTAGATCCCCGATATATATTTCATCCGAAACAGACTTTAGCCTGTAGAAACCACAATTTTCATCCGATTTTGCATGAGACGTTTTATTTGACATTCCAATACGTGCGCAAAATTCATTAAAATCGGTCCTGATTTAGATATATCTCCAATGTATATATTTTATCCGATATGGACTTTTGTGGCAATAAAAGCCACTATTTTGGTCACATCTCTACAACATAGGGCGTGAGATGTTCTATTTGACGTCCCAGTATATGTCATCGAAATTGGCACAGGTTTTATATAACTCCCATATAATCTTTTATCCGATATGGCCTTTAGATGTCCTATCGAAGGAAAATCTTACAAGGTTCTATTTGATGTTTCAATAGGTATCCAAATTAAAGTCTGACCAGATTTCGAGATAAGTTCTACATATAACAAGTAAATAGGCGTTAAGTTCGGCCGGGCCGAACTTTGGATACCCACCACCTCGGGTATATATGTTAACCACCTTTCATCAAAATTCGATGAAAATTTTATACCTTATACTCATATACCTCATACCGATCTGAACTATATACGACACGGATGTCGAAAAATTTCAGTGAAATCGGATTATAAATGCGCCTTTTATGGGGCCAAGACTATAAATCGAGATATCGGTCTACATGGCAGCTATATCCAAATCTGGACCGATTTGGGCCAAGTTGCATAAACATGTCGAAAAGCCAAACACAAAGCAATGTCCCAAATTTCGGCGAAATCGGACAATAAATGCCTATTTTATGGGCCCTAAACCTTGAATCAAGAGATCGGCCAAGATCGGTCCAGATTTGCATATAGCTGATATCTATATGCAAATCTGGACCGATCTGGGGAAGATTTTAGAAGGACGTCGATGGTTAGGCTCAAACTCACTGTGTCAAATTTCAGCGACATCGGACAATAAATGCGTCTTTTATGGCCCCAAAACCTAAAACCTAGATATCGGTCTATATGGCAGCTATATCCAAATCTGGACCGATCTGTGCGATATTGCAGAAGTATGTCAATGGGCTTAACTTAACTCACTGTTCCAAATTTCGGCGACATCGGACAATAAATGAGCATTTTATGGGCCCAAAACCATAAATCAAGAAATCGGTCTATATGGCAGCTATAACTAAATGTGAACCGATCTGGATCAAAGGGCCTAACACAACTCACTGTCCCAAATTTCAGTAAAATCGGATAATGAATGTGGCTTTTATGGGCCTTACACCATAAATCGGAGGATCGATCTATATGGCAGCTATATCCAAATCTGGACCGATCTGAGCCAAATTAACGAAGGATGTCGATGGGCCTTACGCAATTCACTGTCCCGAATTTCATCAAAATCGGATAATAAATGTGGCTTTTGTGGGCCTAAGACCCTTAACCGGAAGATCGGTCTATATGGCAGCTATATCCAAATCTGAACCGATCTGAACCAATTTAACGAAGGAAGTTGAAGGGCCAAAGACAACTCACTGTCCCAAATTTCAGCGAAATCGGATAATAAATGTGGCTTTTATGGGCCTTAGACCCTAAATCGGAGGATCGGTCTATATGGCAGCTATATCCAAATCTGGACCGATCTGAGCCAAATTGACAAAGGATGTCGAAGGGCCTAACACAACTCACTGTTCCAAATTTTAACAAAATCGGATAATAAATGTGGCTTTTATGGGCCTAAGACCCTAAATCGGCGGATCGGCCAATATGGGGGCTATATCAAGATATAGTCCGATATAGCCCATCTTCGAACTTAACCTGCTTATAGACAAAAAAAGAATCTGTGCAAAATTTCAGCTCAATATCTCTATTTTTAAAGACTGTAGCGTGATTTCAACAGACAGACGGGCGGACATGTCTAGACCGTCTTAGATTTTTACGTTGATCAAGAATATATATACTTTATAGAGTCGGAAATGGATATTTCGATGTGTTGCAAACGGAATGACAAAATGAATATACCCCCATCCTTCGGTGGTGGGTATAAAAAGTACTACGTACACCAGGTTGTGTAGGGTATTATATAGTCGTCTTCGCCCGACTTTTGCCATTCCTTACTGTTTTTATACCCTCCACCATAAGATGGGGGGTATACTAATTTCGTCATTCTGTTTGTAACTACTCGAAATATTCGTCTGAGACCCCATAAAGTATATATATTCTTGATCGTCGTGAAATTTTATGTCGATCTAGCCATGTCCATCCGTCTGTCCGTCCGTCCGTCCGTCCGTCTGTCTGTCGAAAGCACGCTAACTTCCGAAGGAGTAAAGCTAGCCGCTTGAAATTTTGCACAAATACTTTTTATTAGTGTAGGTCGGTTGGTATTGTAAATGGGCCATATCGGTCCATGTTTTGATATAGCTGCCATATAAACCGATCTTGGGTCTTGACTTCTTGAGCCTCAAGCGTGCGCAATTCTTATCCGATTGGGATGAAATTTTGCATGACATGTTTTGCTATGATATCCAACAACTGTGCTCAGTATGGTTGAAATCGGTCTATAACCTGATATAGCTGCCATATAAACCGATCTTGGGTGTTGACTTCTTGAGCCTCTAGAGGGCGCAATTCTTATCCGATCAGAATGAAATTTTGCACGACGTGTTTTGTTATGATATCCAACAATTGTGCCAAGTATGGTTCAAATCGGTCCATAACCTGATATAGCTGTTATATAAACCGATCTTGGGTATTGACTTCTTGAACCTCTAGAGTGCGCAATTCTTATCCGATTGAAATGAAATTTTGCACGACGTGTTTTGTTACTATATCCAACAACAGTGCCAAGTATGGTTCAAATCGGTTCATAACCTGATATAGCTGCCATATAAACCGATCTTGGGTCTTGACTTCTTGACCCTCTAGAGGGCGCAATTCTTATCCGATTGGAATGGAATTTCGCACGACGTGTTTTGTTATGATCCCCAACAACTGTGCCAAGTATGGTTGAAATCGGTCCATAACCTGATATAGCTGCCATATAAACCGATCTTGGGTCTTGACTTCTTGAGCCGCTAGAGGGCGCAATTCTTATCCGATTTGAATGAATTTTGGCACGTCGTGTTTTGTTATGATATCCAACAACTGTGTCAAGTATGGTTTAAATCGGTCCATAACCTGATATAGCTGTCATATAAACGGATCTGGGGATTTGACTTCTTGAGCTTCTAGAGGGCGCAATTCCTATCCGATTTGGCTGAAATTTTGCATGACGTATTTTATTTTTACTTTCAACAACTGTGTCAAATAAGGTTCAAATCGGTTCATAACCTGATATAGCTGCCATATAAACCGATCTGGGATCTTGACTTCTTGACCCCTAGAGGTCGCAATTATTATCCGATATGCCTGAAATTTTGTACGATGGATCCTCTCATGACCATCAACAAACGTGTTTGTTATGGTCTGAATCGGTCTATAGCCCGATACAGATCCCATATATAAATCGTTCTCTCTATTTTACTTCGTGAGCCCCAATGGGCGCAATTCTTATACAAATTGGCTGAAATTTTACACAGGTCTCCAACATATAATTTAATTGTGGTCCGAACCGGACCATATATTGATATCGTTTTAATAGCAGAGCAAATCTTTTCTTATATCCTTTTTTGCCTAAGAAGAGACGCCGGGAAAAGAACTCGACAAATGAGATCTATGGTGGAGGGTATATAAGATTCGGCCCGGCCGAACTTAGCACGCTTTTACTTGTTTTTTTTATTTTTAAAATAATATGTGCACTTTTATTCTTCACTGAAGTAGGTATAACTCAAAAGTATCAATGATTTCGGTTAAAATTTGATTCCATTGAATTGTATTGCTTCGCCACCGTTCGACATTAAAATAATTCCAGATTACGTCGTAATTTATGGCGAAAAAGGCAAACTGAATGCCATTCCGTATAAGCAGTGCAATGTCCTTTTCAATTTCTGTGTATTAAACAATTGGCCTAAAGGATAACCATATTCAAATTCTTTTAAATCTGATTTAAAATAATTATAACTCAATGTTTTCTTCATTGTACTTCATAACTTATGTATGAATGTTCAAATAAATGAATTGGGTTTGCATGCATTTTAATGGTATAAAATATATTTCAACAGCTATGACGATGGTATTGATTTTCGTAAGATATCGTAGCAATAAAACACACACAAACAAACTGCATTCATAGAATTAATAACAGAGCAGAGTGTTGTGTGTGTATATGTGAATGATTGAAATGCTGCTGGAGGTGAATGTATTCATTTAAATAATAAATAATCAGACTAGATTTTTGCCATAGCAATAATCCCCACAGACGAACTGTACTCGATGTAGGGGGGGGGGGGGGGGGGGGGGGGGGAGGAAGTGCAAATGAAAATTGATTACATATTTGATCTGCTTGTTTAGTAAAGTAAACCGTTTTATTTCGTTTTTTTTGATGAGGACTCTGATGAAGAGCATGTGTATGGTGATGACGATGATAACGTCGATGGCAATGCTTAGTCATATGTGAAGTAATCGAAACATGTCTGGCAAAAGTAAATTTGAATCGTTTATGCATTCAATCTTAAATATTGTAGGTGACAGAGGAGAATATTTTTAACTACAGTTTAATATTTTTATACCACCATAGGATGGGGGGAATACGCATGTAGGCAGTCCGTTTGTAACATCAAGAAGTATTGATATGCGCCCCGTAAATCGGGATTATTGTCCGAAAAAGTTGAAAGTTTGATCGTACAGCTTTGTTATGACTTTCAACACAGATAGTATTGTCCTTATCGGTCTAATCCCGTATAAACCGATCTCCCGATAAACCTTCCCTAGAATCTTTAATGTTAGCCTGGTTTGGCAGGAATTTGGTACGTGAAGTACAACTATGCCCCTCAGCTAATTTGATTTTGTGCAAACTTTTAGCAGAATCTAGAACTTAGCACGCATTTACTGGTTATACCCTCCACCATAGCATGGGGGTATACTAATTTCGTCATTCCGTTTATAACCCCTCGTAGAATATATATAAACCGATTTTGCGTCTTGACTTCTTGAGCTTCTAGAGGGCGCAATTCTTATCCAATTTCTTTGAATTTTTTCATACATCGTATTGGAATGATTTTCAACAACTGCTTCAATTTGACACAACGCGTTTCCTCAACAAAACGATGTCTATATCTAACATTGCCAAATACTTAGAACTGATCTTGCAAAGTAAACCTAATTGGAAGTGTCACATTCAGGAGCGTACTGAGAAGGCTCACAGATGTTGGATAATATGTAGACGGCATAGTGCCCATCTCGAAATGGGGCCTAAATCCTAGGATAGCCCACTACCTCTACAGGAGCGTGATAAGACCTACCACGTTGTCTTCGCATAAGCGGAGCAATGAGGACCACGCCCACAAGGGCACTGGAGACTATCTATTGGTTGCCCAAAAAGTAATTGCGGATTTTTTAAAAGAAAGTAAATGCATTTTTAATAAAACTTAGAATGAACTTTAATCAAATATACTTTTTTACACTTTTTTCAAAGTAAGCTAAAAGTAACAGCTGATAACTGACAGAAGAAAGAATGCAATTCCAGAGTCACAAGTTATGAAAAAATTTGTCAAAGCCGACTATATGAAAAATCCGCAATTACTTTTTGGGCAACCCATTAGAATAGTCCGACCCATTGACATACAGATTAAGCATAAGGCAGCCACTTCGGTTATGAGACTTGGGGTGATGGGAGAATAGATTGAGGATGGGAGAAGGTCATACAATCGCGGTATAATCGAGGCAACGATAGAAAACCTGAAAGGAAGGGAAGATGTTTGCGATCGTATACCTGATCGTATACACTGGAAGTCGAGTGCGAGGCATTGCTACCAGCTGCACAGTCTTTTGAAAGATCATGTTACTCGGATGGGTCAAAGCTAGGGGACAGAGTGGACCCGGGAGTCTACATCGAGAACCCAGGGATTGAGATCTGTTTTAGACTGCTTGACCATGATACGGGCCTGCAGGCGAAGATGCTGGCGATCACGGAAAGCGTGAGGTAATGTGGTGTTAACGCGAGGACGTCAAGTGTGAACATCTTTACCGATAGTAAAATTGCCACAAGCGCAATAACAACCAGAACGGTAAGGTCATGAACAGTCTTGCAGTGTAAGAAGGAGATTAACGCCATCTCTGAGAATGGCAAAACCCGCATCGTTTGGGTGCCGGGCCATAACGGAGTAAGGGGAAATGAAAGAGCAGACGATTTGGCAGTGAAGGCCAGAGTACTGCCGTCAATAAACTTGGTTAACCCGAAGCCTTTCCTGTTGACGCAATTCGAGTTAAGGGAGTGGGCGACGAATGCGCATGCAATATTGTGGAGCAGCGAAACGGTCGGTAGGACGGGAAAATCCTATGAGGCGATCCAGATCGTGAGAAGATGAGGCTACTACTGAAAGCAAGTAAGAAGGAGGTCAGTGTAGCTTTTGGTATCATAATGGGGCACATAGAACTTATGCATAATGCAAAAAATTTGAAACAACTTCCTGTGATAGTTTTTAAAATTGCTATTTTAAATCAGCAGCAAATGTTTGCTGATATCAGGCTGATGCCACTACTTTTGTAAAGAAACATGGGTCGGCAATCACATGACTACCGAGCGGTTGCAATGTGAAGACATCGTTTTCACAAGGCAGAGTATACTGCAAAGTTAACAGAAATCAAAGGCCAAGGAAGTAAGAGACCTACGAGGGCTTATCGGTAAGAGCCAGGCCGAGTTCACTCAATGGGAATATAACTAACCTGGCTCAACTTAAGAGGACATACCATGACGTGAAGAAGAAATTATAATTTCAAAGTCCACTCCCCTTACCAAGATGATCTACTAAACAACTAAATTTGCCAGGAACATTCCGTTAAGGAACAGGGGATAGATATTTTACGATCAGGAACCGGTAAAAGGTTTCTCCAACCTTGGCGAAGTTGGAGAAACCTGCCGAAAAGAATCGCAGCTCTTCTCTATCATTTCATTTCATTTTTATACCCACCACCATAGGATGGGGATATACTAATCTAGTCATTCCGTTTGTAACACCTCGAAATATTGATCTACAGACGCAATTTTTTGTCCATCGGGCTGAAATTTTGCACATAGTCTTCTGTTATGACTTCCAAGAACTGTGCCAAGTACAATCCAAATCAGTCAAGAACTTGTATTGAACTGAAACTTTTCACAGATTATGTTTTTGTCCATAAGCAGGTTAAGTTCCAAGATGGCCTACATCGGACTATATCTTGATATAGAATCCATACAGACCGATCCGTCGATTTAAAGTCTTGGGCCCATAAAAGGCGAATTTATTGTCAGATTTTGCCAAAATTTGGGACAGTGAGTTGTGTTAGGCCCCTCGATATCCTTAGTCAATTTGATCGGTCAAGATTTGGATATAGTTGCGATATAGACCGATCTCTCGATTTAAGGTCTTACGCCTATAAAAGGAGTATTTCAACACTGGTTTAAACAGCTCACGAACGTTTTGTGTTTTGTTTCAATGTCAAACATCTTCAGTTTGGATTATAATTTAACCATGAATCGTCTTACAAACGAACAACATGGCAAATTATTCAATTTTATTATCAAAAGCTCTGTTAAGAAAGTGTTCAGCGACGAAGCTCATTTTTGGCTCATTGGGTACGTAAATAAGCAAAATTGTCAATTTTGGTGTGAAGATCCACCAGAAGCATTGCAAGGGCTACCAATGCATGCAGAAAAGGTTATAGTTTGGTGCGGTTTATGGGTTGGTGGCTTCATTGGACCGTACTTCGTCAAAGATGATGCGAGTCATAACGTAACTGTGAGTGATGGGCGCTATCGTGAAATGATATCTAATTATTTTTGTCCCAAAATGCAAGAGCTTGACTTGCATGAAATGTGGTTTCAGCAAGACGGTGCTCCATGCCATACAGCATGCGTAACAGCGAACTTATTGTGAGGAGAGTTCGGTGAAAATTTTATTTCACGTTCAAGACCGGCCAATTTGCCGCTTAGATCATGCGATTTAATGCCTTTAAACTAATTTTTGTGGGGTTATGTTAAAGCGGATGCCACCGTAGCGCAGAGTTAAGCATGTCCGCCTATGACGCTGAACGCCTGGGTTCGAATCCTGGCGAGACCATTAGTAAAAATTTTCAACGGTGGTTTTCCCCTCCTAATGCTGGCAACATTTGTGAGGTACTTTGCCATGTAAAACTTCTCTCCAAAGAGGTGTCGCACTGCGGTACACCGTTCGGACTCGGCTACAAAAAAGGAGGCCCCTTATTATTGAGCTTAAACTTGAATCGGACTGCACTCATTGATATGTGAGAAGTTTGCTCCTGTTCCTTAGTGGAATGTTCATGAGTAAACCTTGCATTTGCATGTTAAAGCTCATGTCTATACAGACAATACCGCTTCAATTGAAGCATTGGTAGTCAACATTGAAGCATTTATTCGTGACATACCGACCGATATGTTGGAAAGACTATGCCAAAATTGGACTAAGCGGATGGACCATTAAAGGAGCAGTCACGGTCATCATGTGCATGAAATAATCTTTAAACATTAAATAATATGGAATATACTGTCAAATAAAGATTTGATGAATTTTTCTGAATTTTTTTGTTTTTTTTTTTTTGAAAAACTTTCCTCTAGCTCTTAAAAAATCACCTTTTTATTCGCCTTCATGAATATGTACTAGTGTATGCTTATCACAGAATGCCTTTGATATGATATACTACAGAAGCTATTTTATTTTACGATGCAACGACTAATTTATTGATTTAAGTTAGCTGAAATTTGTTTTAATTAGCAAAGTGATCCAAACTACCATGTTACCTGAAAATGGAGAGATATTCATGAGTGTGGAATTTCTAAAAGTTGCAATAATTCCTATATGGCGCCGAATTTACGCATTAAGCATTGGAATTTTGATTCTGGCTGTTTTTCCGAATGATCGCTCATATTCATGACTTGTTTTGTTTTTGTTTTCCCTCAGATTAACATTTCGTTATTTAATGTCCTTTGCGTTCACACTGTATAACATATTCATGAACCTCACTGCCAATAAGTCCCACAGCCAAAATCCACTGTTTGTTGTATACTAGACGCCTCTCTAGTTGCTGGGCTCTCTTATCGTTTTCATGAGCTCGCAAGACACATAAAGAATTTCAGCATGTAGAATGTGGTAGATTTCATGTGTGACATAAAGACGCCACTTGTTGTCATTGTCAACAACGTCAGCACTTTTCTCAACTTTGTATATGGCCATAATGAGCAGATGACATTGTAGTTGCCATGCCTGTCACCTAACAATGCTGTGTCTGTGTGTTGCTGTGTCTACCAAAAGATATCCTTGTACTTAGATCCTGTTTATAACAATACACATGCCAGCATATATGTTGGCCTTATTTATATGTAGGCCCACAACATATGAGACAATGAGGCACAATTAATTCAATTTTGCCGGGAAAGAGGTAGAGGCCTCACGAAATCTGGCCTAATAACCGAACATAACCCTGAATACCCTTTTTTAATCATCCTCATGAGCACAGGCTAATCAGATTATAAAGGCATACTATTTCTGCTAGGGTAATTAAGATTACCTCATAGTACGACATAATGACTTCTTTATCTGAAGTCTTTGCAGTACAAAATTTATAAGAAAATTATTCTAAGATAGGTCAAATATTTAACCCAACTTGTTTTATCATTTTTGCCCAAAATATTGCAAATTCAAATATTCTTGATTTTGTATTCACATTAGACGTAGTTATTTGCAACATTATGTTTGTCCAAAATCAAGCTGCTTCGAATCCTGACCCTTTAGAAGTATTATAACATCGCCTGAGTAGCAGACGGGTTCAAATCCCACCTCAGTCAATATCAGTAATAGGTCATTTATGGTGGTCATCCATAGGAGTGGTGATAAATGCCCCCCTGTGGCGTTCCCTGTGCCACTATCACCCTTATATTTATGTCATGGAACCCATAATTTATCCAACTGTTCCTTAGCATACGGTTTATCCAGTCTCTAAGGACAGGGTCCACCCAGTACTGATCTAAGGATTGGATCAGTGTGTCGGTCCGCGCGTAGTTAAAAGCCCCCTCGTCAATGCATACCGCCAGTGTGTACGTTTTGGCATCGAAGGATTCTTCTACGTTATGCACAACCTCGTGCAGGGCAGTCTCTACCGACCTTGCCTTGACATAGGCAAGCTGTTTGTATTTGAGCAGTTCGCTGGATGTCATACTCTTTATCATGGTGTCCACAATACGTTCCATGGTTTTGGGCTTATAACCAGATGTTGCTCCCATATGTTAGCAGAATGCATGGTGGTGGCTTCCCAAGATTAGGCCCGATCGAACTTAGCAAGCTTTTTCTTGTCTTTCTCTAACCGAAGGATGGGGGTATATTCATTTTGTCATTCCTTTTGCAACACATTGAAATATCCATTTCCGACCCTATAAAGTATATACATTCTTGATCCTCGTAAAAATCTAGGAAGATCGAGCCATGTCCTTCCATCTATCCATCTGTCTGTTGAAATCACGCTACAGTTTTTAAAAATTGAGATATTGAGCTGTAACTTTGCACATATTCGTTTTTATTCATTAGCAAGTTATGTTCGAAGATGGGCTATATCGAACTATATGTTGATATAGCTGCCATATAGACCGATTCACCGATTTTAGGTCTAAGGCCTATAAAACATTATTATCCGATTTTGCCAAAATTTAGGACAATGAGTTGTGTTAGGCCAGTCGACATTCTTCTTCAATTTGGCCCCGATCTGTTCAGATTTGGATAAAGCTGCCATATAGACCGATCTCTCGATTTAATGTCTTGGGCCCATAAAGGGCGGATTTATTGTCCGTGTTCGCCGAAATTCGGAACAGTGTGCTGTGTTAGGCTCTTCGACATCGTTCTGCAATTTGGCCCAGATCGGTCAATATTTGGATTAAGCTGATTTAAGGATTTGGCCCCATTAAAGGCATATTTATTGTCCGAGTGTGCCGTAATTTGGGACAGTGAATTGTGCAAGGACCTTCGACATCGTTTTTCAAATTTGGCTCAGATCGGTTTAGATTTGGATATAGCTGCCATAAAGACCGATCTCTCGATTTAAAGTCTTGGCCCCATTAAAGGCGCATTAATAATCCGATTTCGCCGAAATTCGACCCAGTGACTTATGTTAGGAGGCCACCGTAGCGCAGAAGTTAGCATGTTCGCCTATGACGCTGAATGTCTGGATTCGAATCCTGGCGAGACCATCAGAAAACAATTTTCAGCGGTGGTTTTCCCCTCCTAATGCTGGCAACATTTGTGAGGTACTTTGCAATATAAAACTTCTTTCCAATGAGGTGTCGCACTGCGGCACGTCGTTCGGACTCGGCTTTAAAAAGGAAATCCTTACCATAGAGCTTAAACTTGAATCGGACTGCACTCATTGATATATAAGAAGTTTGCCCCTGTTCCATAGTGTAATTTTCACGGGCCAAAATTGCAAACTGCCATATGGAACGATCTCTCGATTTAAAGTTTTGGGCCCATAAAAGACGCATTTATTATCTGATTTCGCCGAAATTTGGGACAGCGAGTTGCGTTAGGCCGTTCGACAACTTTCTGCAATTTGGCTCAGATCGGTTCAGATATGGATAAAGTTGCCATATAGACCGACCTCTCGATTTAAGGTTTTGGGCGCATTTATCGCTCGATGTCGCCGAAATTTGGGACAGTGAGTTGTGTTAGGCCCTTCGACATCCTTCTTTAATTTGGTCCAGATCGGTTCAGATTTGAATAAATCTGCCATATAGACCGATATCTCGATTTAAAGTCTTTGCCCCATAAAAGGCGCATTTATTATCCGATTTCACTGAAATTTGAAACAGTGAGTTATGTTAGACTTTTCGACATCCGTGTCGTATATGGTTCAGATTGATCCATATTTGGATATATCTATCAAAAAGACCCATAGATTTTTTTTACAAAATTAAAGAATTACTTGTACTTATTAGACCACCCAATGTCCTCGCTGAATTTAGTCCAAATCGGTATAGCTGGTGTGGGAGCATAAATTATGCATTTTTCACCGGATTTTGACGAAAGGAGGTTTACATTTATAACGCCTTTTTACTTATCGCTTGTTATGGGTTGCCCAAAAAGTAATTGCGGATTTTTTAAAAGAAAATAAATGCATTTTTAATAAAACTTAGAATAAACTTTAACCAAATATACTTTTTTTAGGCTTTCTTTCTAAAGCAAGCTAAAATTAACAGCTGATAACTGACAGAAGAAAGAATGCAATTACAGAGTCACAAGCTGTGAAAAAATTTGTCAACGCCGACTATATGAAAAATCCGCAATTACTTTTTGCGCAACCCAATATATTTCATGTCTACATTTAATTTTTTCACCTGACACTTTGTCATGTTGTGTACAATCCCTTTATTTATAATGATCTTTTATACAATAGTTGCAATGTAGTTGTTCATTAGATGCGATTACTTTACAGGGTTTCCACATATATATACAACAATAAGATCAAAATGCTCCTTTACTCTTCTCAAGATATCAAATTGGAATATCGGTCTGTGGTATCTACATCAAGTTAAAGTGCTACATAACTTATGCTCGAATTTAACCTTGCTGTGATTACAAGTTTGATTGCAATTCCCTAAAGCATATCAACAGATGGAAATCAAAACAGACACTCAAATACATCTTTGACTTCTTTTGGCTTGTTTTCATTATACGGAAACATTTTTCGTTTTTCTTAACAAAGCTTAATTAACTTTTTAGTGTTTTTGGCAAAGTAATAAGCATAGACAATTTTTTTAAATTACGATATACTTTGAAGTAGAGTCTCATAAACCTTTTTATGACATGATATACAAAAAATATTTTAATTTCAAATTCAATTGCAATGCTGAAATAGAAAAATAGAAAAAAAGAAGAAGGTGGGGAAAAAAGCAACCAAAATTTCATTTCATGTGTCATAAGGTTTGTTTGTTTTTTCTTTTTTCCATCCAAAATATGGCCAAACGGAAATTGATGCGGAAAGCGATTACGTATGAGCGATAAAAACATAAACAGCCGCAGGAGAGATATCAATAAAAAAGGAAATTTCAATAAATTTCGCCTTAAGTGAGAAGAAAAGCTTAACGTTGTTGGTCTCAAATAAGCAATAAACATTTGACGCCTTTTTGGCCTAGTCATAATGCTGGCTGAAGAATGTATGCCAATGGAATGGGGATATATTTCAGTTTTATGCTCCGAATGACGAATGTCATTAAAATCCAATTTATTATTTTAGTACAGTTTCACATGCACATACATAAAAATTTTATTATAACAGCCATCAATTATAAATGTCCAAAAAAAAAAAAAAAAATAAAGGTGATGTCTTAGGTTTTTTCTTGCATACTTGAGAGGGGGTGGGGGGGGATCATAAAAATATGCCTGGCTGTATGGGGTTTGAGGAACAGAACCGTGCTCCTTCCTCTCAGGTCAGACAAACTAGCAATAAATAAATCGTTTTATTGGCAGAGAGTCAAAGCAATTCCTCCACCATGTTTAGTTGGAAAAGTATTATATCTTACCAGGATGAGTTGGCCTTCCTTACCTCAAATACCCAAGGTTTCCGTATCAGAAATCAGAAATGAGTCACCGTTTGTTTTTAAGGTTTCTTGTTTTTCTACGATGTGGTTGGTTGACAATTCCTACACTTATTTCCTTTGTACAATGGAAATTTAAATAGGTTGCCAAAAAACTGAGATGTAGCCTTAAATCTAGTTTGGCCTACCTACCAACACATGGAAAACATTTGTATTTATTTATTATTTTTTTTGCGTTTTCATAAAGTTTTTCCCTAAAAATACAAACAGACAATGTAAGAAGGAAGAAAACAAAACAATAATTTATATAAACTTGGTCCGCTGACAACAAAAGTAAATAAAAATGTAATATACCATTTAAACTCTAAATTATATACACACACACACTTACACTGTGAAACTTCCATATATCATTGTTATACCGTATACATACATTAATCTAATAAAATATCCTTGACAAGCATCAGCTTTGATTGCTATACAAGTACAATATTTCATATATATTTTACTAGGACATTTATTTATTTACTTTTTTTTTTTGCTTAAGAATTATGAACTAAGTGGTAAACCTATCATTTGCCATGTAAATAATAGTGCATATATACATACACATATAAGCTTATATTATATTTTAAACATAGAGATAGTTTTTAAATGTAAATATATATATATTTAAAAATTCGATATGAAATATTCTTGAAATGTGGAAAATGAGAAAATGAAGATAATTGAAACAAGAAGATGAAGATGAAAATAATTTAACATAACGCCATTGTATATGGTCCAGTTTCATTGTAGACTTTTGTTTTAGTTTGAAATGTGTGATCGTCAATTATATGAAAATCAAAGTGTGTTTGTTTGTCCGTTTGTCTGTCTGTTTGTTCCGAATAGACTCGAAAACGGCTTAACCGATTTTCTTGAAATTTATACCATTTTTATACCCTACACCCTACTGTGGTACTGGGTATCATATCTTTGTGAATTTGTTTGTAACAACCAGAAGTAAGAGTGATAGACCCATTGATCGACTCAGAATCACTTTCTGATTCGATTTAGCTATGTCCGTCTTACTGTTTGTTCACGAAGTACAGGTCGCAATTTTCATCCTATAGTCTTAAAATTTGGCACAATCATTTTCTTGGGCCTAGAGATGAATCCTCATTGTCTCAAATTTTGGCTAAATCGGACAATAAATGCGCCTTTTATGGGTCCAAGACCTTAAATCGAGTGATCGGTGTATATGCCAGCTTTATTCAAATTTGAACCGATTTGTAGGAAATTGAAGAAAGATGTCGAAGGACCTAACACAACTCACTGTCCCAAATTTTAGATAAATCAGACAATAAATGCGCCTTTTATGGGCCCATAACCTTAAATCGGGAGATCGGTCTATACGGCCCAATTTAAGATGGACGTCGAAGGGTCTAACGCAACTCACCGCCCCAAATTATGGCTTGATCAAACAATAAATGCGTTTCTTAAGGGCCAACAACTATAAATCGAGAAATTGGTCTATATGGCAGCTATATCCAAATCTAGACCGATCTGGTCCTTATTGAAGAAGGTTGTCGAAAGGCCTAACGCAACTCGTTATCCCAAATTTTGGCAAAATCGGACAATAAATGCGCCTTTTATAAGCCCAAGACCTTAAATCGAGAGATAGGTCTATATGGCAGCTATATCCAAACCTGGACCGATCTGTACCATATTGCAGAAAGACGTTGAGGGGCTTTACACAACTCATTGTCCCAAATTTCGGCGATATTGGACAATAAATGCGCCTTTTATGGGCCCAAACCTTAAATCGAGAGATCGATCTATATGGCAGCTATAGCAAAATCTGGACAGATCTGGGCAAAATTGCAGAAAGTTGTCGAAAAGCCTAACGCAACTCACTGTACCAAATGTCGGCGAAATCGAACAATAAATGTGCCTTTTAAGGGGCCAAAACCTCAAATTGAGAGATTAGACTATACGGCAGCTATATCCAAATCTGAACCGATCTGTGCCAAATGGAAGAAGGATGTCGAAGGGTATAACCCAACTTGCTGTCCCAAATTATGGCTAAATCGGACAATAAATGCGCCTTTTATGGGCCCAAGACCTTATATCATGAGATCTGTCTATATGGCAGCTATAACCAAATTTGAACCGATCTGAGCCAAATGTAAGATGGACGTTGAAGGGCTTAACGCAACTCACTGTCCCAAATTTTGGCTAAATCGGACAATAAATGCACCCTCTATGGGCCCAAGACCTTAAATCGAGAGATCGGTCTATATGGCAGCTATATCCAAATCTGAACCGATCTGAGCCAAATTGAAGAAGGATGTCGAGTGACCTGACACAATTCACTGTACCAAATGTCGGCGAAATCGGATTATAAATGTGCCTTTTATGGGACCAAGACCTAAAATCGAGAGATCGGTCTATATGGCAGCTATAAACAAATCTGAACCAATCTGTGCCATATTGCAGAAAAATGTCGAGGGGCCTAACATGACTTACTGTCCCAAATTTCGGCGACATTGGACAAAAAATGCACCTTTTATGGGCCCAAGACCATAAATCGAGAGATCGGTCTATATGGCAGCTATATCTGAACCGATCTGTACCAAATTGAAGAAGGATGTCGAAGGTCTTAACACAACTCAATGTACCAAATGTCGGCGAAATCGGACAATTAATGAGCATTTTATGGGACCAAGACCTTAAATCGACAGATAGGTCTATATGGCAGCTATATCCAAACCTGAACCGATCTAGGCCAAATTGAAGTCGAATATTGGAGGGCCCAACGCAACTCACCGTCCCAAATTATTGCTGAATCGGACAATTAATGCGCCTTTTATGGGCCCAAGACCTTAAATCGAGAGATCGGTCTATATGGCAGCTATATCCAAATCTGAACCGATATGGACCAAATGAAAGAAGGATGTCGAAATGCCTAACACAACTCACTGTACCAAATTTTAGCAAAATCGGACAATTAATGAGCCTTTTATTGGACCAAGATCATAAATCGAGGGATCGGTCTATATGGCAGCTATATCCAAATCTGGACTGATCTGGGCCAAATTCAAGTCAAATGTTGGAGGGCCTAGCGCAACTCACTGTCCCAAATTTTGGCTTAATCGGACAATAAATGCGCCTTTTATAAGCCCAAGACCTAAAATCGAGAGATCGGCCTATATGGCAGCTATAAACAAAACTGAACCGATCTGTGCCATATTGCAGAAAGATGTAGAGGGGCCTAACATAACTCGCTGTCCCAAACTTCGGCGACATTGGACATTAAATGGGCCTATCATGTTAAACACCGATTTGGACAGTACTTGGCACAGTTGTTGAGAGTCATAACATAAAATTTGAGCCAAATCGAATAAATATCTCGGCTTGTAAGGGCTCAAGAAGGGCTCACGTTCTTGACCGATTTGGATCGTACTTGGCACAATTGTTGGAAGTCGTAATAATACATCGCATTAATAATTTCAGCCAAAACGGACAAATATTGCAGCTTCCAGGGGCTCAAGAAGTCAAATCGGGAGATCGATTTATATGGGAGCGATATCCAAATCTGATCCGATATGAGCCATTTGCAATCCCCATCGATCTACATCAATATTTAGTATCTGTGCAAAATTTCATTTCGGCTAGCTTTACGCGTTCGACCGCTTCGTAATTTCGACAGACAGATGGACGGACCTGGCTAGTTCGGCTCAGAATGTCGAGACGATCAAGAATATATATACTTTATGGGGTCCTAGATCAATATTTCGAGGTCTTACAAACGGAATGACTAGTTTAGTATACACCCATCCTATGGTGGTGGGTATAAAAATTGGTCCAAGTATCTAGGGGGCCGCACAGCACTTAAATCCTCACGAAATTTGAATGATGTTAAAATCGTTCTGGTAGATATTAATGCAAAAAAAGGGAAGGAAAATATCTTTGGCCCAACAGTCGGTAAATTTAGCCTTCACGAAGAAACTTCCGATAATGGATTGCTGCTAAAAGACTTCGCCGCGCAAAGAATATGGTAGTAAGCAGGACCAGATTCCAACATTGAAGGATTTACACGACCAAATGGCTATCACCCGATCAAAACACGAGAAATGAAACAGATCATGTTCTGATTGATAGAAGGCTTTCAACCAGCCTGTTAGAAGTATAATCCGAGGGGCGAACATCGATTTGGGTCATTACCTTGTTGCAGCAAAGGTTCGCACACGCCTCAGTGTGGCGAGAACAGTACCATCTAGCACTGCACGGATCGGTGCGGCAAGTGATAACATGTGTAGGGCATGCGGGGAAGATGATGAGACGTTAGAGCATTTCCTTTGTCATTGCCCGGCTTCCGCGCCCAACAGATACCGGTACTTAGATGGAGACACAATATCAGACATGAACCAACTTAGGGGAGTGGCATTGAAAATAATTAAGGATTTTGTAAGTAGCACGGAATTCCTAACTTAAAATTTTCTTTTTAGAGGTTACTTTATAGTCTTGAGAGCGCACAACAAGCCGATTACTGGCTTAGGTGTATGTCCATAGTGGCATGGGGCGGATTAATATCTGCGCCAGAAATTCTACTAAAGAGTTAAACATCAAACTGATGGCTTTGGTACAGGCACTTGCTCCTGCAGAGACAAAGAAGGAAATCTGGTAACTGACACAGATAGTGTGCTGAGGATATGGAAGGAACACGTTTCCCATCTGCTGGTATCCGATGATGGTGAAGGTAAAGAATGTGTACCACCTAATCAAAACAAGGTCTACGTAGGAGTAACCCTCCTAAAAACAATAAGGCAGTAGGAGCCGATGGGTTGCCGCCTGAACTGATTAAGACCGAAGGCGACGCGCTGATAAGGCGTATGCATCGGTTTGTCTGCGCAATTTGGCCAGAACAAGAATTAGCGAAAGTAGGTTTGGCAGTAAATGGAAATAAGACAAAGTGGATGATATCAACTTCCAAAAAGCTCTATAAATCCGAGCAGATAAAGAAAATTAAAAAAGTTGGGAACTACATCTTTGAGATAGTTAGCAACATTATCTACCTCGGCATCGCCATAACCGAGACTAACGACGTCAGTTTTAAAATAAAACAAAGAATAATATTGGCTTAAAAAATGCTCTTTTGGATTGAGCAATCAGATGAGAAACAAAACCACCTCTCGATAGACACAAATTAGACTATACAAGACACTGATGCTACCCGTGCTGTTATATGGCTCCGAAGCATGGGTACATGCGAGAGCAGATGAGCAAGTACTTGGAGTGTTTGAGAAACAAATCATTCGTAAATTATGTGGACCAGTTGGCGTTAATTGCATGAACCAAGCGCTGTATGGCGACGATAGCATAGTTAAACGCATCAAAATACAACATTCGGGTTGCCTAGGTCATGTTGTCAGAATAGATTTAGAACCTCCAACAAAGAAGTTTTTTGAAGGCGACCATAAAAGAAAATCGAAAAAGGACGACCAAAACTCCGATGGGGTGACCAAAGGGAGATAGATTTCTTGAAACTGGCTGTCAGAAAAGGAGAAGAAGTGCAGAAGATCAAGACGCTTGGTCATCCATTCGACGTTCGGAATACATTTTCTGTAATGGCCAATTAAAGCACAATAAAGGTGATAACCAGGTGATGGAAAACTTAGAAACTTTTATGGTTTAATTCCCAGCACTCTTAAAGATATACTTCAGGAAGTTCTACGTGCCACAGCAAAGTGGGCTACCGAAGATGATCTAGGCGTAAGATCAAGCAAGACAGAAGTTATTCTTTTCAGCAGGAGATACAAGTCTCCTACAGCGGCAGTCTTGAACGACTTTTGCCGAAGCAGTGAGGACATCGTGGAGGAAGAGACTATAGAACATCGCATTGACAGTCAGAAGGAGTTCCATTTTAGGTTCTCAGGTTATAGACCGACTTGGACCACACTCCACTTTTTTCTGTATTACACTCAAAATATACATACCTCTTGACAACAATTATCTAACAAATATATGAAAAGGCAACACTATTCGACGCGTCGCGACAGTCGGACTATGCCGCTAATTTTTGTTAAGCTTGATTTTGATTTTAGACGCTGTCGCGACACGTCGCTACTAGATCGTGGTTCCTGAGACGATTGAGCGATGTTCCCAAAAAGCGTAAATTAACTCACCGGACTTTCGATGGATCATGGTCCAGTAACACTGTCAGGTCTGGTTGAGTCCTTGCTAAAAATGGGCGGTGCTGATGAGCAGAGCTTTAGTTAATGCAATCCCTAATAAGATTGGTGGATGCAAAATATCCAGAAATTCTCGGAGGTAGCAGCGCCTCAGTGCCTTTAACTTCCTTCACAGTAAATCGTTGCGGTTGATAGAAGACCATAACTTCGACGAATGGGGTGTTTAAATCAGCGTCGTTTCTCTAGGTGTTCATTAAATCAGTCATTGGAATATCGTCAAAGAAATGGAGGTCTAACTATATATTTTATTGGGGTTCGAGAGCAATATTCCAGTGGACCATGACCAATCTGTACTGACTATGATACATTGTTTTAATCCGATAATGTTGAGGCCCTTTAAACCTTACACTCCCTTAGGTATACTAGCCAAAAATTATGCTTAAGCACGTTGACTGTCGTATTGATTTCTAGATTGTTTTAATCCGATAATGTTGAAGCCCTTTAAACCTTACACTCCCTTAGGTATACTAACCAAAAATTATGCTTAAGCACGTTGACAGTCGTATTGATTTCTAGATTGAGTTTCCCGATTCTAGGGTTGTTGTCGTACACTAAGGCAATGTGTTGTACTTGAAGGCGGCATCCCTTGCCGATTAAGGAATCCATCTGGCCAATCCACGACGTACAACCAACCCGCTGCCATGAGTTCGATTGATCTTATAAAGCTCTTCGTTGTGTCCTGCTGTCTGGGTCGGAAAATATCGACTTATATGACGTTTTTGAACAGCTGGTATAAAGTGAGCAGTGATATCTCAGAATTTTTCTCTCAACACAACATACAGGGGTTTTCAATAAGAGCGCTACTAATGTTTTTATACCCACCACCGACGGATGGGGGCATATTTATTTTGTTATTCCGTTTGCAACACATCGAATTATCCATTTCCGACCCTATAAGGTATATATATTCTTGATCAGCGTAAAAATCTAAGACGATCTAGCCATGTCCGTCCGTATGTCCACACATCTGTCCGTCCTTCCGTCTGTCCGTTGAAATCACGCTACAGTCTTTAAAAATAGAGATATTGAGCTGAAACTCTGCACAGATTCTTTTTTGTTTATAAGCAGGTTAAGTTCGAAGATGGGCTATATCGGTCTATATCTTGATATAGCCCCCATATAGACCGATCCGCCGATTTAGGGTCTTAGGCCCATAAAAGCCACACTTATTATCCGATTTGGCTGAAATTTGGGACAGTGAGTTGTGTTAGGCCCCTTGACATCTTTCTGCAATTGGGTCAAGATCGATTAAGATTGGGATATGGCTGCCATATAGACCCTGTCTCGATTTAAGGTCTTGGACACATTAAAGGCGCATTTATTATCCAATTTCGCCGAAATTTGGGACATTGAAAAATGTTAGGACCTTCGACATCCTCCTCTTATTTGGCCCAGATCGATACAGATTTGGATATAGCTGCCATATAGCCCGCTCTCTTGATTTAAGGTCTTGGACCCATTTTTTTGTCCTATTTTGCCGAAATTTGGGACAGTGAGTTGGCCCCTTGACATCTTTCTGCAATTTGGCCAAGATCGGTTAAGATTGGAATGTGGCTGCCATATAGACCGATCTCTCGATTTAAGGCTATGGGGCCATAAAAGGCGTATTTATAATCCGATTTCTCCAAAATTTGGGAAAGTGAGTTGTCGACATCCTTCTTCAGTTTGGCTCAGATCAGTTCAGATTTGCATATAGCTGCCATATAGACCGATCTCTCGATTCAAAGTCTTGGTCCCATAAAAGGCACATTTATAATCTGATTTCGCCCAAATTTGACACAGTGACTTACGTTAGGCTTTTCGACATCCGTGTCGCATATGGTTCAGATCGGTCTATATATGAATATGGCTACCAAAAAAAAAGACCAATATTTTGCTCTACAATATTAGACAATGTAACTTGTACTTGTTAGACCACTCAATGTCGGTGCAAAATTTGATCCAAATAGGACCATATTTCGATATAGCTGCTTTGGGGGCATACATTATGCATTTTTCACCGGATTAAGACGAAGGTGGTTTGCATATATACCCGATTTGGTGGTTATCCAAAGTTCGGCCCGGTCGGACTTAACGCCTTTTTGGCTGTTTTTAAATAAAACAAAAACGGGGTTGGCTATCAATGAAATTCTTCATTCATGTGAAAGTATGTTCGATGCCATTATGCATGGAACTCCATTTCTTTTGCATGACCATCACTGGCACACTTGCAGAGGTTCAGACACTTTACCCAATTTTCGACCGTTTTCAAGTATAAGACGGCCGCAATTTCGCTGCAATTTCGCTTTCGATATTCGTACTCAGTTCATCAATTGTCCCTGGCTTGTTGGCATAGACCATAGATTTGACGTAGCTCCACAGACAATAGTATAACAGCGTTAAATCGCACGACAGAGGTGGCCAATCGATTGAATCATTTAGTGAAATAACATGTTTTCCAAACTTTGTTTCCAATAAATTGATTATGACAATCGATTTGTGGCGCCATCCTAGAACCACATGTCCTCCAAGCCCATATCATCCAATTGGGGCCAAAAATATTTTGAACGGTAGGGATTTGCGTTCACAGTAACGAGACGGTCTTGCTCATCACGGAAGAAGTACGGCCCAATGAAGCCGCCATTCAGCCAGAAATGAGCTTTGGACGTAGCGCTCTTAACATTGAGGCCACTGACTCCGAATTTCGGAAGTAAATTTCGTCTTGTTGTTGGCTCGTTTAGCTTTTCATCATAAAATGGCAAACCTTAATGAAGGGAAATGTCAAAAAAGTGGCAAGAAATACTTTAGTAGATATAAAGGGATTGGAAAACCCTTTGTATCAGGGATGGCAGTTGGCGGAAGCAACGATTGGTTATTTTTCATAAGCATTTCAATAGCGAAGTTCGGCATTCAGAGGATTGTCAGGATAGACTTATAAGAAGTTGGCACATGACATAATTCAATGGACTAGTCATATTAACCATTCACAACGTAAAATGCAAATGCAAATGCAAATTTCTTCTCACATATCAATGAGTGCAGTCCGATCAAGTTTTAAGCTCAATGATAAGGGGCCTCCTTTTTATAGCCGAGCCCAAAACGGCGTGCCGCAGTGCGACCCCTCTTTGGAGAGAAGTTTTATATGACACAGTACCTCACAAATGTTGCCAGCATTAGAAGAGGAAAACCACCTGCGAATATGTTTTCTGATGGTCTCGCCAGGACTAGAACCCAAGCGTTTAGCGTCTTAGGCGGACATGCTAACCCCTGCGCTACGGTGGCCTCCATCATTCACCAATCCCAACGTGGAGCCATCAATTTGCGCAAAACCATTCATTAATGACCAGATAAGAGGTGGCTGATAAGATTTTGAGAAGTTATGGGAAAACATTGTGATTTCACTTCAATTACGTTTAGATATTGTTGAACATTTTGGTTATTATAGATGTCTTATTAAAATATAGGAATATATGTATTCATGTTGATGAGTATTCATATGTGAGTTCACATATGAAGGATATGAAGGATGAAGTATACAGTAGTATCCTTTAATGAGATGAATGAAATTTACGAAATTTTCTCTTCCATCTGTCTAAATGTTACATTTTTGGAGTTCCATAGAGAATAGGCCTTCAAACCAGCAACACCTATAAATTTAACAAGTAAAAAGGCGTTAAGTTCGGCCGGGCCGAACTTTGGATACCCACCACCTCGGGTATATAAGTAAACCACTTTTCATCAAAATCCGGTGAAAATTGCATACCTTATGTCCCATAGCAGTTATATCGAAATATGATCCGATTTGGAACAATTACTAATAAATACAAGTCATTGTGCAATTGTGTATAACAAACATGTAAAAGCGAGCTAAGTTCGGCAGGGCCGAATCTTATATACCCTCCACCATGGATCGCATTTGCCGAGTACTTTTCCTGGCATCTCTTCTTAGGCAAAAAAGGATAAAAGAAAAGATTTGCTCTGCTATTAGAGCGATATCAAGATATGGTTTGGACCACAATTGAATTATAAGTTGGAGACCTGTGTAAAATGTCAGCCAATTCGAATAAGAATTGCGCCCTTTGGGGGCTCAAGAAGTAAAATAAAGAGATCGATTTATATGGGAGCTGTATCAGGCTATAGACCGATTCAAACCATTATAAACACGTATGTTGATGGTCTGGAGAGGATCCGTCGTACAAAATTTCAGCCAAATCGGATAATAATTGCGACCTCTAGAGGCTCACGAAGTCAAGACAAAATATCGGTTTATATGGCAGCTATATCAGGTTATAAACCGATTTGAACCTTATTTGACGCAGTTGTTGGAATTAAGAATAAAATACGTGGTGCAAATTTTCAGTCGTATCGGATAAGAATTGCGCCCTCAAGAAGTCAAGTCCCCACTTCTGTTTATATAACAGCTATATTAGGTTATGAACAGGTTTGAACGATCGACATAATATGTCACGACGATCAAGAATATATATACTTTATGGGGTCTCAGACGAATATTTCGAGCAGTTACAAACAGAATGACCAAATTAGTTTACTATGGTGGTGGGTATAAAAATTGGCTTTTTATACCCTCCACCATCGGATGGGGGTTTACTAATTTCGTCATTCTGTTTGTAACACCTCGAAATATGCGTTTAAGACCCCATAAAGTATATATATTCTTTATCATCATGTCATTTTAAGTCGATCTAGACATGTCCGTCCGGCCGTTTGTCTGTCTGTCCGTCCGTCCGTTTGTATGTCGAAAGCACGCTAACTTTTGAAGGAGTAACGCTAGCCACTTGAAATTTTGCACAAATACTTTTTTTAGTGTAGGTCGGTTGGTATTGTAAATGGGCCAAATCCTTGTCCTTGTTCTGATATAGCTGCCTTGTTTTGATATAGCTGCCATATAAACCGATCGTGGGTCTTGATTTCTTGAGCCTCTAGAGGGCTCAATTCTTTTCCGATTTAACTGAAATTTTGCACATAGTGTTTTGGTATCACTTTCAAAAATTGTGCTAAGTATGATTCAAATCGGTTTATAATCTGGTATAGCTGTCATATAAACCGATCTTGGATCTTGACTTCTTGAGCCACTAGAGTCAATGAATTGAAATATTACACAATGACTTCTACATCGTTCAGCATTCATTTATGGTCCGAATCGGACTATACCTTGATATAGCTCCAATAGCATAACAGTTCTTATTTAATATTCTATGTTTGTCTAAAAAGAGATACTGCGCACAAAACTCGACAAAGGCGATCAATGGTGGAGGGTATATATGATTCGGGCCGGTCGAACTTAGCACGCTCTTACTTGTTAGCAGCTATGTCTAAAAATAAACCAATCTGAAACATATACGATATGGATGTCGAAAAGCCTAACAATAGTAATTGTGTCAAATTTCACTTAAATCGGATTATAAATGCGCCTTTTTTTGGGCCAAGACTTTAAATCGAGATATCGGTCTATATGGCAGCTATAAGCAAATCTAGATCGATCTAGACCAAATTGCAGAAATATTTAAGCGCTTTTTATGTCCCCAAAACCTAAAACCCAGAGATCGGTCTATATGACAGCTATATCCAAATCTGGACCAATCTGTGTTATATTGCAGAAGTACGTCAAGGGGCTTAATTTAACTCACTGTCCCAAATTTCGGCGACATCGGATAATAAATGCGCCTGTTATGGGCCTATAACCCCAAATCGGAGGATCGTCCTATATGGCAGCTATATCCAAATCTGGACTGCTCTGGGCCAAATTGAGCAAGGATGTCAAAGCGCCTAACAAAATTCACTGACCCAAATTTCGGCAAAATCGGATGATAAATGTGGCTTTCATTGGCCTAAGACCCTAAATCGGAGGATCGGTCTGTATGGCAGCTATATCCAAATCTGGACCGCTCTGGGCCAAATTGAGAAGGATGTCAAAGGGCCTAACAAAACTCACTGTCCCAAATTTCAACAAAATCGGATAATAAATGTGGCTTTTATGGGCCTAAGAACCTAAATCGGAGGATCGGTTTATATGGCAGCTATATCCAAATCTGGACCGATCTAAGTGAAATTGAAGAAGGATGTCGAAGGACCTAACAAAACTCACTGTTCCAAATTTCGGTGACATTGGACAATCAAAGCGCTTTTTATGGCCCCAAAACCTAAAACCAAGAGATCGGTCTATATGGCATCTATGTCCAAATCTGGACCAATCTGTGTCATATTGCAGAAGTACGTCAAGGGGTTTAAGTTAACTTTTTGTCCCAAATTTCAGCAAAATCGGATAATAAATGTGGCTTTTATTGGCCTAAGACCCTAAATCGGAGGATCGGTCTATATGGCAGCTATATCCAAATCTAGACCTATCTGAGCCAAATTAACGGGAGATATCGAAAGGCCTATCACAACTCACTGTTCCAAATTTCAGCAAAATCGGATAATAAATGTGCCTAATTTTATGGGCCTAATACCCCAAATCGGCGGATCGGTCTATATGGGGGCTATATTAAGATATACTCCGATATGGCCTATCTTCGAACTTAACCTGCCTTTGGACAAAAAAAAATAATCTTTGCTAAGTTTCAGCTCAATATCTTTATTTTTGAAAACTGTATCGTGATTTTAACAGACCGACCGACGGACGGATGAGCATGTCTTGATCGTCTTAGATTTTTACTCTGAAATGGATATTTCGATGTGTTGCAAACGGAATGACAAAATGAATATACCCCCATCCTTCGGTGGTGGGTATAAAATTTTTAAAAACTTGGCAAAGTGCTGTATAACTTCTCTCATTCAATACAACGTTTACTTACATGGATCTTATTGTCTAAGCTGAAAGTATATTCAATCCAAGGGTGCAAAAGCTCAAAGAGGGTACTTAGTGCCAGGGTAATATGAAAACCATGGGTTAATAAAAGGAGTTCTTTGGTGACAAATGATTTATGAAAAGGTAATTTTTTTATTTGATTTTTTTTTTTGGGTTTTGTTTTTTTTTTTTTGCAATTGAACTACATAAATATTAAGTAAAATAATTCTCATATATATATATATATATACTAAGATGTAAGGGTAACTTATCGGGGTTATCATCGTAAATCACAAAATTTCTCAAAAAAATTTCTTACATTCAACCCGTCTACAAAATTAACAAATAATTATCGACTAAAATAAATATAAAATTCAGACATTTGTTTTATGAAAAGGTTGCAAGAAAATGTTTCTTAAACAGACATAGTACATACAAAGGTTTAAGGTAGTAAATAAATAAAGAAATGGACAAATAAATAGATAAACATTTCATGTATATAAACATTTTTATAAAGTTGTTTGGCTTGTTTTGGTTTTTATTTATAATTTTAATTTTATTATTTCAACAATTATAGGCATTACAATTTAAGGCATACCGATTTTCCCAAAAATTTTGTTGTAACGTATTTTTATTTTGATTTTCCAAAAAAATGTGTGCTTGGAAGGATTTTCATCATAAATCACTTCATTGAGTTTAAAAAGTTTGGCTATAATTTTTTTTTTTTTAATAAAAATTACATTTTGGCATACTTTTGTTTGGTCTTTGCCGTTGCTTCGTCTTTAAGACTTTTCTCAAATTGGCATAGGTTTCTTTAATGTTGGCAAAAATCTTTCAAAAAAGTTCGTTTAAAATTTGTGTGCCCGTCTTTCCGATATCGTTTAAAAAAATGTTTTTTTCCATTTCGTCTCTTAGTATAAAAAATCCTTATAATTCTTTGCAAAAATAATGCCTTTGCATATTCAGGCATTCAATTACTTGCAAACTCAAACAAAAAACGTTTGAAATACAGCAAATATTTTTTTTGTGTGTTGATTTTGTTGTTGTTAAAAACAAATGTGCTTTGCTCGTTTTTGTGGTTTGGGTTTTGATGATTTTTGATATTGTTCCAGATTTTGTTCTGTTAAACCTGAAGCAATTACTTGACAATGTTTGGCTGGATATCAAGCGAAGGGTATTAGAGGATTTCAAGTAGACAATTAAAAAAATGAGGATTTTTGTAGCTGATTTTTTGTTTCAAATGATTCTATAAGGCGTTGTGGATGTAACTAACTGGTCTTCGGAGCAAAGGCCAAAAAACATAGAAGTTATGGCCTAGGCTTATTTGTAAACCATGATATCTTGGGGATGTTTGAGAATATAGCCAAAAAAAAACCCACATGGATAATTTTTGCCGTTAGTCTCTTCCAAGTCCCACAACATACCATTTAGTTCAACAAGGCGAAGCAAATGTCTCTATGTTTCTTGGTCTTTAGCATCCAGGGCTTCTCTTGAGCGAAGACATCGCGGTTTATACAGAGCAGCAATAAATTGAAAGCATTGTGGAAAGCAAAATCTCTGCAACATTAAGGTTTATAACCTACACTTTTTTGTATGTGTTTGTATGTATGTTTGTGTGTATGTTTGTGTGTTCGTTTGTTCCGTATAGACACAAAAACGACCGAACCGATTACCTTAAAATTTTCACAGATTGTGTAGGTTGGTCTGGAAGGAAACATAGGCTATATAACTTTTTCCTATCGGAAGGGGGGCGGACCCTCCCCCATACCCCAAAAGTACTACTCAAAAATAAAAGTGGACCGATCGGGACAATATGATATTCAAATGAGAGGCATTCAAGAGTAGAGTATGAATCTCATAATAAAAGTAGGGTCCAAGTACCTGGGGGGCCGCCCCAACCCCAAAACCCTTTAAAATAGGTTTATATGACGATCATGACAATATGGGACTCAAATAAAAGATATTCGGGAGTAGATTACGAATATGGTCAGGAAGTAGGAATACGCTTTATAAGTCAAAGAAAACGGAACGAACCCAAAATTTAAAGCGGACCGAAAAGAACAACATGGGTATCAAATGAAAAATATGCGGGAAGAGGTAATGAATCTGGCATATAAATTCATGTCGAATAGTGGGTCACCCCATCAACACAAAAACGCCCAAAATGGGCACATTAGCCAATGACGGATATATGGGACTGGGGTTTCTCGAAATTTTCGCATATTGTGTAGGTTAGTCTGGAAGGAAACATAGACTATATAATTTTTCGGTGTCGGAAGGGGGGCGGACCCTCCCCCTTATACCAAAAACACCACCCAAAATCAAATGTGAACCGATCGGGACAATATGGGTATCAAATGAAAGGTATTTGAGAGTACAATACAAGTATGGTATTAAAATTTGAGTCTAAGTACCCAAAAGGGCCGCCCCAACCCCATAACTGCCCCAAACAGACATTTCGGACGTTCCATTCAATAAGGGGCTCAAATGAAAAGTATTGGGGAGTAGATAACGAATCTGGCATACAAATTCATGTCGAAGTATAGGGGGTCACCCCATCAACACAAAAACGCCCAAAATGGGCAC
This sequence comes from Stomoxys calcitrans, assembly GCF_963082655.1. Lineage (NCBI taxonomy): Eukaryota > Metazoa > Arthropoda > Insecta > Diptera > Muscidae > Stomoxys > Stomoxys calcitrans. The sequence goes on from NC_081554.1 coordinate 84,872,256, forward strand.
ATTAGCCAATAACGGATATATGGGACTCGGTTTATTTGTTCCGTATAGACTGAAAAACAGCAGAACCGATTTTCTCGAAATTTTCGGATATTGTGTATTTTAGTCTGGAAGGAAACATAGGCTAATTTTTCGGTATCGTAAGGGGGACGGACCCTTCCCCGTTACCCAAAAATACCACCCAAAATCAAAAGTGGACCGATCGGGACAATATGGGTATCAAATGGAAGGTATTGGAAAATAGAATATGAATATGATATTAAAATTTGGGTCTAAGTGTCCATCGGGCCGCCCCAACCCCAAAACTGCCCCAAGCAGACATATTCGAAGTTAATGTCAATATGGGGCTCAAATGAAAGGTATTCGGGAGTAGATTTCGAATCTGGCATACAAAATCTGATCGAAGTATAGGGGGTCACCGTACCCCCCAAAATGCCTTAAATGGGCATATGACCCATAATGATTATATGGGACTCGGTTTTTTTGTTTGTTCCGTAGAAGCAAAAACGGCTGAACAGATTTTCTTTAAATCTTCACAGATTCTGTAAGTTTATGTGGAAGAAAACAAAGGCTATAAAATTTTTTGATATCAGATGGGGCCGGTCCCTCCCCCTTACCCACAAAAAACGCCATCCAAAACCAAAAGTGGACCGATAGGCACAACATGGATATCAAATGAAAGGTATTGGAGACTAGAAAACGAATATCGTATAAAAATTTTGATCCAAGTACCCAGCGGACCTCCCCAACCCAAAAACTCCTCTAAACAGATGTATTAGGCGTTCCTATCAATATGGGACTCAAATGAAAAGTATTCGGCATTAAAATACAAATATGGCATAAAAAATTAGGTCCAAGTAATGGGAGGTCGCCCCACCCCCAAATACCCCTAAATGGGCATGTTAGCCAACCATGGCTATATGAAACTCAAATGAAAGGTATTTGGGAGTTGACTACAATATGACATTAAAATTTGCGTTCAAGTCAAGGTGGCGCTTTCACTCCTCAAAATACGTCAAAAAGGTTAATTGACACACAATGACAATATGGGACTCATATGAAAGGCATTTGATAGTAGAAAACGAATTTGATATCCAATTTGATAGCCAAGAGTTTTGGGGTACGCCCTAAAGTACCCCCTAAACTGAACCTTATTTCCGTTGGTAATAAAAAAGCGAATTCGATATCTATTTTCATTAAAAAGTGCTGGTGGCCGCCCCAGCCCCAAAACACCCTCCAAACGGTTTATATTTACCGGCCATGGCAAAATGGGACTCAAATTAAAGGGATTTGGAAGTGCAGCATGAATTTGATATCCATATTTGAGTCAAAATATTTGAGGTGTCATCGCTCCCCTAATGAGAACATTACCCAAAGGAAGAAAATTACAACCAGGAACCGAGAAGGGGCAAATTCTCACCCATCAATGAGTGCTTTGCCGATTCAAGTTTAAACTCAATGATAAGGGACCTTTTTTTATAGCCGAGTTCGAACAGCGTCCCGCAGCGCAGTGAATGCATGGCATCGTACCTCGCAAATGTCGCCAACATTAAGAGGGGATAAACACCGCTTTGTTCGATGTTCTCGCCAGGATTCGAACGCGTTCAGCATCATAGGCTACAACAGCGTGAATTCGATATCTACATTCAAAGCGAAGTGTCCCCACCCTAAAAAGATGTAAGAGAGTTAAACAAGGCGCAGCGGAGCGGGCCCAGTTCGGCTAGTATTTAGTATCCGTTAACGGTAGTGAGCTAAAATGTGCCACAGGTTCAAACGTAGAACGATAAAAAGATGAGTTGGAGCGTCAGGTTAGTAGCTCATTACCCAAAAAGCTTGAAGACATTACTTTGAAAAAACGAGGAAGATTGAAAACGAATCCCCCTAAATTGACGACCCCCGCAAACATTTTCTTTGAAGAGATATTTGTACATGGTATAACACCTCACAAATTTTGCCATCATTAGGAGGGAAAAACCACCGCTGATAATTTTTCTGATGGTCTTGGCAGGATTCGAACTCAGGCGTTCAGCGTCATAGACGCACATGCTAACATTTGCGCTACGGCGGCACTTTTGGTGACGCACCTCTGATTTTGCTGATATTTGGTGTTTTTTGGGCGAAGCCCCCTGGACCCACTAGGGTCTAAAATACCCCATTTGAGGGGGAAGTGGTCCAACCTAGGCATTATGGGTATCAAATGAAAGGTTTTATCGAGTAAATTACAATTATGCAAAAAATTTCGAGAAAATTACAAATTTGCCAAAAAATGGACCCGGCAAGGACCTAAGGGGTCTTGAGAATCTAACCCAGATAACATAGGCAATATGCGTACCAAATGAAAGGTACGAGGGAGTAAATTACGATAGATATGCAAGAAAAGCATGTTGCCTATGTTACCTATGCAAAAAAAAAAAAAAAAAAAAAAAGTAAAAAAGTGCAGTTTTGCCAAATGTTGAGTTTTAAATGTAAGCTTTAAAATTTCCAATAAACGTTTGTAATTTTTTTTTAAAGAAGGGCATAATTTGGGAAAAACTAAAAATATACATGTCTTTGATTTTTTTTTAATATGAAATAGTTTAAATGATTTGTTGGCGTTTTTGTATGTTAAAGCAAATTTATTGCTGCTCTGTTCTAATCTAGTAGGCAAGCGTTTATATACATACACAAGTCGCTTAGGCTTGATCCATAACTTGATCTTACACATATTATTCACTGTGGTTTAAGCACTATCGAAATTGGATGTTTCGTCGTTAGTTACAATTGTCCTATTACATATAATTTTTGGAAATAGACACACGACACAAAAAATGTGCCCTAAAAATGCTGAACAATCGAATTATGCGGTATTGCAGTTATGGCTACTGAAACCTTTCGTCAACAATCTAAACAATTTTAAGTCCCTTATGATATTGAATTTAGCAAACTTCCTAGCCTATAGAATACGGTCGTGACAAAGTGGTTTGTAAATATGTTAAAGAAACTAATTTTAAATCCTTCTTGCTCTTGTAAATTGTTTCGAAATAAAAGAGAAAATTTGTAAATAATTGGTTCTAGATCCTCTGTAATGGTCTCTTTTCGTTATCACGTAACAGTGGTATGAAAAGGATTTCGTTCGGACTTCAGAGAGGACTGCACGTTCTTAGAAAAGGCTAGGACTCGCCGGATGGGGTGGGGTTCTTGTGCTCTCTTAAATCCTCCATCGACCAAAACAAGAAATCGAACGTGCAAAGCTATAGTATGTACTAATTAAATATCGGAAGGACGTTAATCGGACTATGACTGACTCTAATATTAAAAAAATTAAGTCATTTCACCTTACATATGTGGGTCTATTGCTCTTAAAGACCCCTTGCCCACGCCGACCTATGTTCTCATAAAGTCCCTTCTCATTTTATGGAGAACCCCTGAATGGACACCGATTTTGGCTTGGCCCCCTTTTAACTTCTTAAACAAAAATTAGCCCATATTTAATTATTCAATTCTTATTCTAGAAAACAAAGGTATTCTCTTAAACGTATTATATAGGTAATGACCTTGGTAATTAAGTAAATCTAAATATCAAAAAAAAAAAAAACAATAGAATAATGATAGAATGATAGAAACAACTTACATGTCTAACTCCGAACATCCATTATGCTGAGGCCTCTGCATGCGGTGAAAACGTTCGCTGGGAATAACTTTATATTAAAACTAATGATATGTACTTATAATTACAAACTCGCCAAAATGTATCAAAATGAACTATTATTTACATTGATATGAAAAGTAAATAACGAGTACGTACTTAAAAAACAAAACAAACTCGCTAAATAGAAGTATAAGAGTTTGCAATATTACTACTCAGTTACTCATTCAATCTGTGGTTACAACAACAACATTACTTAGTTACTTTTAATCTCTTTTCTCTGCTATGCTTTGAGACAAGTAGCCTAAGTTAGCGGGGAGGTGGAGGGAAGACGAGATCAACTCCCCATTAACCACAGCCACTGTAAGTCTGTCTCAGAGAGTTAAAATTTTGTGAGAAAGAGAACAATAGAATAACAAGGAATAGCAAAGAATAGATATTTGAGAATAAAAAAAAAGAATTATCAATGAAGCACGGGGTGATGAATGAAAATGGCAAATGCAAATAATGAATGAAAATGATGAATGAAAATGATGAATGAAATCAAAATCACTTAACAGCAACAAAATATCCACGTTATAAATGTAACCTTGCGAGTCCAGGAAGGGCGGTTAAATAAATTTAAAATCAAACAAAGGTATTTATAGCACTTGTCGTCCAAATCAAATTGTGCTGATGGTATAAAAATTCCAATGCTTCCAAATGGTATGCCACTGCTCTAACCTCGCCGAGTGTAACTCCAAATGTCTGGACAGCAGAATTATGATCAATTCCCATTCACTAAGCCTCCTTCTATATCAATCTTTGGTCATACATATCCAAATCACCAGGATCATACAATTGAATTGGCCACGTGGGGCCTTAAGTTATCGGTCGACCCACGTGGACCCCTTTTAAAATCGTGGACACAAATCTTGAAGAAAATGATGGATTTAGCAAATTCACTTCAAATCTATGCAAAAACACTACCTTTATAGCACTTGCTAATTGTCACAATTCCACCTGACAGGAAATAATTAAAACCCGTGAACGAGCACTGGCAAGACGTTGTTCACTGTGTATTTACCCAAAGTATTTTAGGCCACTAATTTCGATCTTTACTTCACCGGCACTGAATGGGAATGAGCACTAAAACTGAAATAGCAGATGTCATAACCTATGCGCCAGTCGGTTCAATTCATGTTGTCCCCTTGAAGCATGATACCGCTAGGTATGACAGAACAAAGAAGAGATGAGGAAAAAAAAAATAAAAAAAAAAAAAAGGGAGAGATTGAAATCTTGATTCCACCAACAATTCCCCTTACAGCAGAATGCAATCGAAACGGCTCCCCTCATCCTATAATAGGCGCTGCTGCCAATGAGCATACAAATCAATGCAAATAAATGATGTCAACTATTCTAATCTGAAAACCTCTAACCTAATCGTAAAGCTATATGAGGACACCACTGTAGATAAAAAGAGCACTATCAAGGTGTTTAATGTTATAAATCCGTGACAGAAAATATATAGCCGTCACAAAGCAGGTAGATTTTCATTTATCCCAATGAAAATATATCTGGAAACGGCCAACTATGCCGGCTTTAAATCCTTTCCATGATAGGTACCTATAGGATTTCCTTCATGGTCAACTAATTCATAGTAGCAATTCCCTACTCGTCTGACAATCTTGCACTGTAGCCACCGTGGTGCCAATTTCGAATTAAAGTTGTCGGCCTTCCGGCTTTGGACAAAATTCCTTCTATACGCGATGTCCCCTTCCTTATACTCTATGGCTCTTGATCGCAAATTATATATCCTTTGGCATGAGTTATACGCGGATTCCAAATTCTCTTTCACATTTTGTCGAATGATTTGCAGCTTATCCGAATGACATATATCCTCACCTTCGTTAAGTCCATCCAAACGTCTCAGGAGTTCATACGACCCACCGTGCGTAATCATTGGGTATCCAAATAGGACGTGGTATGGGGAGTAACCTATGGAAGTATGAACGAGGCTACGTAAGGCTATAGAAATGCTATCCAGATGGACATCCCATTCTCGTTGGTCCCGTTTCAGGTAAGATCGCACCGAAGCCAAGATCGAGCGATTGAGACGTTCGGATGCATTGGACTGTGGACTATATGGTGCAGTAAAAACGTGTCGAATACCGTACCTTCCCATGAGTTCCTTAAATTGTACCGACCGAAACTGGCTCCCATTATCTGTCACAATGTACTCCGGGACTCCATAATAAGTAAAAAGGAAAGACTGAAGAAAATCGGAAACGTCACTGGCTGTAAAACGCTTCACAGCTTTTAATATAGGAAATTTCGAAAAGTGGTCAAGTAATACAAGTATCCCAATATGTCCCATTTTCGATCTAGGATATGGCCCAAGGAAATCCATATACACTCGCTGGAATGGCCTCTCACTAACTACACGATCACCCATAAGGGGTCTCAAGACAACGTTCGGAGCCTTGGATTGTTTGCACTCCACACACTTATTTATAAAATTCCTAACTTCCACTGTCATTTTAGGCCAAAACAGGTTCCTCCGTATCTTCTCCAGGGTCTTACCTATGCCGCAATGGGCAGAATTAGGCGAGGAGTGACATCTGCGTATAACACCTGCTGTTAATTCCCCCGGCACCCACAATTTCCAGTTCGAAGCTTCGCTAAAAGGATTGCCATCCGAGAAATTCGTGCGCTTATATATAAAATTATCGATGATCTTCAGATCCGGAAGATTACACTGCTCCTTTAGAATCGAACTACGCAAATCTGTGTATTTGGGCCCACTAAACGCCGGGGACTGTAAATCAATATCAGGTCCAGTGTCCTCAAGAGAAAATGATTCCAGCGACAGGCGGGAAAGAGCATCCGGTACAGTCTGAAGACTACCTCTTCGATGCTCAATCTTGAAATCGAAGCCTTGCAGCTTCAGCGACCACCGCACCAAGCGACCATTCAAGTCGGTCTGCCGCATCAGCCACTGTAGACTGGCGTGGTCTGTGACTACCTTGAATCTATGGCCTTCCACGTATTCTCTGAACTTCTCGATCGATTTTAAAGCCGCCAAGCACTCCAGTTCAGTAATTGAATAATTCCTCTGGGACTTATTCAGTTTATAGGAAAAGAATGATATAGGTCTTTCAACCCCCTCTTCGTCCTCCTGGGCCAAAACACCTCCAATTCCAACCTTCGAGGCGTCACATTGAATCACGAAGGGTTTGTCGAAGTCCGGTGTAATGAGAACGGGAGCACTTGTCAAACGGGTTTTAAGGGTCTCGAATGCCTCGTCCGCCTCTTTCGTCCAAGCAAATCGGGTCGTCTTCTTCGTCAAATCGGAAATGGGTGCGGTCAGAGCAGAAAAGCCATCAATAAATCGTCTGTACCAACTGGCCAGACCCAGAAATTGCCTCACCTCCCGAACAGACTTTGGTGGTAATAGATCTCTTATCGCCGAAATTTTGTCGGGATCGGTCTTTATCACCCCATTTCCGATGACATACCCAAGGTACTTCACTTGCCTCAAACACCACCTACACTTATCAATATTCAGTGTGAGACCAGCCTTCCTTAGACACTGTGAGACCTCTATAAGCAATTCAAGGTGATCCGCAAACGATTGTGATACGAGCAAAAGGTCGTCCAAATAAATAAATACCTGATGTCTCAGATTGGCCGGAATAACAACATCCATTAGGCGACTCATGGTTTGGGGGGCATTCGTCAATCCGAAAGGCATCACACAAAACCTATACAAAGGCCTATTGGGTACGGTGAAAGCCGTCATGTCCCTTGAATCTCGAGCCAGCCCAATCTGCCAAAATGCATGTTTTAGATCCAAGGAGGTTATATATTCCGCCTTAGGCAAACGGGACAGTATATTACTTATCTTAGGTTGAGGATATGCATCCTTTACTGTCACCGCATTGAGCCTCCTTGAATCTAAACATAGCCTTGACTTGCCATTCCTCCTGACGAGAGTGACTGGGCTGCTCCAAGGACAGTTCGGCGGCGCGACCTCGATGACCCCCAAACGTAGCATCTCATCTACTTCCGCATGTATCACACGCTCTATGGCGGGAGATACAGAAAAGTACCTCTGCTTTACGGGTCTCGCGCCAGTCTCGACCTCAATGGTATGCTCCAGCAACGATGTTCTACCCAAGCCCTCTCGCTTGAAGGACGGAAATAATTCAATTACGGTGTTGAGCCTCGTCTGCATATCAGCTGTGAGCGCATGTCCATCCGGCACAGCTGTCCGAGATACTTCGTTAACCTCTAGGCCAACCAAGTTCAAAAGGGCGAATGATTTCACAAAGTCTATTCCTAAATACAATTCGTACTTCAAATCCGGAACAATATAGACCCTAAAACCCTTTTTCTCGCCACGAAATCCAATATCGCAGTCCACATAACCGGCGATATTACACTGAGAGCCTCCTGCGGTCGAAATTGTCTCACGCAATCGCCTATACGGTACATCTCTTTCTAAGAATGATCTAGCTGCGGTTCCTCCAATGCAAGTGACAGATGCACCCGTATCAACCAGTCCCAAAAGATCCATTCCTAATACGTTCAACCTCACGTACGGTCTTAAATCCTCCTTAGTATCCGTGAAGGCGTTCATGGAATTTTTAAGAAATTTTCGGTTCAATTTGACATCTTTCCAAAATCTTCGAAGCCTTTCTGTGTTCCGTTTCGAAGTTCCATTTCGAGTAGGCAAGAAAGCAATCGATTCACAAAATATTCGGCTCCTAATGGCCTGATATCGTCTCAATCTCTCATGATAGGGTATAATTGGTGTAAGTCTAGGTTCATATCCGAAGCCGTGGCTTGGAGGTAATTGACATGTCTGGGTAGATACAGAATTATGTGATTCTATTTTTTCGAGCGGAATCCGCCCGCTCTCCCGTTTCCCTGAATCTTACAATTCGAGCAGTTCGGTTTCAAAACCTCCTCTGCTCCACAACCGTAGCAGAAGATGGATCTCTCTTCTAAGCAATCCGCGAAGGTATGGCCGGGTTTCCTGCAATTCCAGCAGACAACATTGGAACCCCGGTCCATTGCAGAAACATCCGCTGCAACATCCTCAACCTCATCTAACTCTAATTCATTTACTCGCTTCATAGGAGTCCTATAAGTCTGCTTTTCAATCTCACTATTCAGCACTTCTCTCCTCAGTAACAAATGTCGAAGGTGGGCTACGGAAGCTACGTCAATGTAAAAGAGCTCCTTTCTCAATTGCGGCCTTAAATTCCTTTTGAGCATCTCCACCAAATCGTGTTCCAACAATGGGTACCGGAGCCTATCGCAAAGTTTCAAAACGTCCGTATAATACTCGTCGAAATTCTCACCAGCCATCTGCTTACGATCCCTTATCATCTCCCTTATATCATTATCCGAAAGGTGATCTGAAAAATACGACCTCAATGCTCCACGCAACGGCTCCCATCTTATTACTCCCACTGCACTGCGATACCTCCAGTACCATTCTTTTGCTCTTCCAATCAAAAGAATGTGGAAATGGTCACATAGAAGCTGAAAATCTCCTCCTAGATTGTCCCGTGTCAATGAAGTAATTACGTATAAAAATTTTCCAACAGGAAAATTTGTCGAATTGCCATCAAATTTCACGGACCAACTATTTATCACATTGGCCACCTTACTACTATTTGTGAGAGATATCGAGGAAATTGTGTCGTTATGTCCACCCCGACTCACGTCAGCAAAATTCAACTGTGGAATATCATAATTGGCCCCAGATGCCGTATTTCGGCCCAAAGGATGACCACCAAGGAATGTCGGTCGGGTATTAAGTGGCGGAAAAACGTCCTGCGGAAAATCTGGTTCGAAAACCCTACTGACATTCAGTTCATCTAATTTTCGTGACAACCTCTCTATAGTCTGATAAATTTTGGTAATCTCATTTCCGACATTATCGTCGGCACCTAAATCATCACGCGGAACAGTATCTGAGTTCGGTAACGTATGGTTATTCACCCCGGAAGGATTCTGCGTTTCACCACTACCTGGTAGTGAAAGATTCCTGTTGCCATCAAGTCCAGCCAACCTTCTAGCAGACCTAGTTTGAATCGTATTTGCCTTCGAGGATGTCGTCTTCTTCTTTGCCCCCGTACCTTGAGGAGGTGGAACTGACGACAGTCTAAACTGCGTCAGACCAGTCATATCAACCGAAGCCTGACAAGTTGGACAAAATGGATTATTCTCGGTGAAGTTCTGTAGGCATACGTAATGAAATGTATGGGAGCATTTAGTAGACACAAGAACTTGCAGATTATCAAATAAATTGGAACAAATACTACACTGTAAATTCATCGGGGTTGCCATCTTTAAATTTCAAGTCAAATTTGAAATTTTACGTTTCTAATAAGTATTATGAAGTTATAGAAGCCAAGCCAAAGCAGTGAATAAAATTTATTGTAAGGTGAAAAACTGTGAATAAATGGATGGAAAACATCGGAGATCCTATCACGTGTGACGTTTAAGTATCGGATAACTGATCTATCAGAAGTGACAATAAAAGCTATATTCCAGAGTACCTAAAATCGTCCACAAAGGGTTAAAATTCCACAACGTTTCCAAATTGGCTATGGTAATCTAAAGAAAGTTATTGAGTAGATGCATTAACGATCTCAAAAGAGTTCCACTTGTGGACTAGTGACAATGTATGTCTATCACATGACAACTAGTAATTCCTGCAAATTTCCTTAATATGATCCCGAATAACTGCACCTTGTAGATGTAGAAACCTGACTAATCCCATGTAACAAGATAGAGTCGAATGGTTACGGACGATTTGGATAGTCAGGCCCCACGTTGGGCGCCATCTGTAATGGTCTCTTTTCGTTATCACGTAACAGTGGTATGAAAAGGATTTCGTTCGGACTTCAGAGAGGACTGCACGTTCTTAGAAAAGGCTAGGACTCGCCGGATGGGGTGGGGTTCTTGTGCTCTCTTAAATCCTCCATCGACCAAAACAAGAAATCGAACGTGCAAAGCTATAGTATGTACTAATTAAATATCGGAAGGACGTTAATCGGACTATGACTGACTCTAATATTAAAAAAATTAAGTCATTTCACCTTACATATGTGGGTCTATTGCTCTTAAAGACCCCTTGCCCACGCCGACCTATGTTCTCATAAAGTCCCTTCTCATTTTATGGAGAACCCCTGAATGGACACCGATTTTGGCTTGGCCCCCTTTTAACTTCTTAAACAAAAATTAGCCCATATTTAATTATTCAATTCTTATTCTAGAAAACAAAGGTATTCTCTTAAACGTATTATATAGGTAATGACCTTGGTAATTAAGTAAATCTAAATATCAAAAAAAAAAAAAACAATAGAATAATGATAGAATGATAGAAACAACTTACATGTCTAACTCCGAACATCCATTATGCTGAGGCCTCTGCATGCGGTGAAAACGTTCGCTGGGAATAACTTTATATTAAAACTAATGATATGTACTTATAATTACAAACTCGCCAAAATGTATCAAAATGAACTATTATTTACATTGATATGAAAAGTAAATAACGAGTACGTACTTAAAAAACAAAACAAACTCGCTAAATAGAAGTATAAGAGTTTGCAATATTACTACTCAGTTACTCATTCAATCTGTGGTTACAACAACAACATTACTTAGTTACTTTTAATCTCTTTTCTCTGCTATGCTTTGAGACAAGTAGCCTAAGTTAGCGGGGAGGTGGAGGGAAGACGAGATCAACTCCCCATTAACCACAGCCACTGTAAGTCTGTCTCAGAGAGTTAAAATTTTGTGAGAAAGAGAACAATAGAATAACAAGGAATAGCAAAGAATAGATATTTGAGAATAAAAAAAAAGAATTATCAATGAAGCACGGGGTGATGAATGAAAATGGCAAATGCAAATAATGAATGAAAATGATGAATGAAAATGATGAATGAAATCAAAATCACTTAACAGCAACAAAATATCCACGTTATAAATGTAACCTTGCGAGTCCAGGAAGGGCGGTTAAATAAATTTAAAATCAAACAAAGGTATTTATAGCACTTGTCGTCCAAATCAAATTGTGCTGATGGTATAAAAATTCCAATGCTTCCAAATGGTATGCCACTGCTCTAACCTCGCCGAGTGTAACTCCAAATGTCTGGACAGCAGAATTATGATCAATTCCCATTCACTAAGCCTCCTTCTATATCAATCTTTGGTCATACATATCCAAATCACCAGGATCATACAATTGAATTGGCCACGTGGGGCCTTAAGTTATCGGTCGACCCACGTGGACCCCTTTTAAAATCGTGGACACAAATCTTGAAGAAAATGATGGATTTAGCAAATTCACTTCAAATCTATGCAAAAACACTACCTTTATAGCACTTGCTAATTGTCACAATTCCACCTGACAGGAAATAATTAAAACCCGTGAACGAGCACTGGCAAGACGTTGTTCACTGTGTATTTACCCAAAGTATTTTAGGCCACTAATTTCGATCTTTACTTCACCGGCACTGAATGGGAATGAGCACTAAAACTGAAATAGCAGATGTCATAACCTATGCGCCAGTCGGTTCAATTCATGTTGTCCCCTTGAAGCATGATACCGCTAGGTATGACAGAACAAAGAAGAGATGAGGAAAAAAAAAATAAAAAAAAAAAAAAGGGAGAGATTGAAATCTTGATTCCACCAACAATTCCCCTTACAGCAGAATGCAATCGAAACGGCTCCCCTCATCCTATAATAGGCGCTGCTGCCAATGAGCATACAAATCAATGCAAATAAATGATGTCAACTATTCTAATCTGAAAACCTCTAACCTAATCGTAAAGCTATATGAGGACACCACTGTAGATAAAAAGAGCACTATCAAGGTGTTTAATGTTATAAATCCGTGACAGAAAATATATAGCCGTCACACCTCTACGAACTTTTTTCAATGTCAGGCCTTGTTTAATTCAACAATAATAATCTGCTTCCTCTGCTTCCAAAAGTTGACTTTTCATGAAATTCCTACCCAATTTTTGAACTATTGACTTTTGTACAAAAATCCCACCTAAACTCTTTTCGTATATTCTTAAACACCTGATTTTTTTAACAAATCTCTACAAGTATTAAACAGAATCTCTCTAAAACTCTAGCCCAATATTGAAAAAAATTTTTAAAATCCCTTTACTCTCTGAAAATCACCTTTGCTTTTATTTTTGTCTTTAAATTTTAAAGTCTCCTCAAACTTTTCATGGTGCTCTGAGTCACATTTAGCCTATATGCCTGCCTTTGGGCCTCATTGAACCATTTCGCCTGTTGAATTTTTCAATATCTTTTGAAATCCTCCAAACATAGTCCCGGAAAAAATATCTGCGCAGTTTAATCGTTTTTGTTTAGGAAATGTAAAACATAATGCAAAACTAGGTCATAGCAATATTTGTATTCGGTCATGTTCTCTACGAGATGCGGGCGATTGCGTCTCACCGTCTTGACAGCCTGAAAAACATCCACTTCACCATGTTGTATGACCTGTTCGATACAAGCATTAGCGGCACAGTACACGCCGCAACGGCTTCGACCATCGGGTGATACAACACATACTGGGCCATAGTCGGTTTTGGCGCGCCACAATTCGACCATGTTCATGAGGTAGACCAGCGAATTGGTCGAAGTTGGCACTTTATGACCCATGGGCCAACACGTCAGTTGGAAGAGTTGTACCGTGCGTGTTGGTGCCTTAACGCCGGCCATCATTTCGGTCAGAGAGACGATCTTCTTATTGATTTTGAACTCCCACTGTTTGATGTTAGTGTAACTGCGTGCAGCGGAATAGTGGACGGAGAAGACGGGACCGTACTTCTCCATTTTGGATTTAATGGGCCAGAATGAGGGGAAGGTTTGTGAGTTAGTGGGGGGCTGACATAGGACTACCACGGCCGAGCATTCCGTGTCGTAAACCAGTGACCAAAACTCACCCAGCGTATGCTTCATGGGCCACTCGGTGACAATGTACTCACGCGGCTTGGTATAGCCATCGACGAAGACCGAGTTGATGTAATCTGTAAAGGCGTTACCTTGGAAGGAGGTGAGATAGGGTCGAAAGTTGTCGGGTGGTACGCAGAGAACGTCACGATTCTTCTCGCGGTTATCGGCACGATGGCCACCGGCGCAGTCGCCAATGCTGAAGCGTGGCGTTTGCTTGCAGATCTTGTCGTATTCCATTTGATATTCGTTCATTTTGGTGTGGGAGTTGCGTCTTGCCTTGGCCTTCAGACGATCCGAAAGTTCAGAGACCGGAAACCAGGTTTTGCCACACACCAAATGCTCCTCGAGCGTATCGTAGATGAATTTATACTGGTCGACATTCTCCACTAAGCCCTTGCGAGACTGACGCAACTTCTTCTGATAGCCATACACATTGAAGCTCTCCTCTTCTTCGCTCAACTCGAGGTTGGCATCGATTGAAACATAGACACCAGAACGTCCACCGCCATCACCACAGTGGACCAGCATGGGTCCCCGAGAGTCTTTGTCCTTGATAATGCTGCCCACCACCAGACGTATTCGTCGACGGAATTCCAGCAAGGCATTGGAGAAGGGACAACAATGGGAATACCATTCGGTGTAGTGGAACTGTAGAATAAGGCGTTCCTCTATCACCTCGGAGCGGTTGGCCTCGTTCACCTTGTACAAACGGAACGTGCGTATGTGAAAGTTGGCCAGTTGCTCCTCCTTGACTATGTTGATGTTAATGTCACCGTAGGTTTCATGCACCTCCCTATTGGGTGGCCAATACTGGACACACATCACCTTGGCAAAGTCAAAGGTCTTGGTGAGCATAATGATGGCGCTGACATTCTCCTGCCACACCATGCGCCAAAAGGCATTGACTGTGTCCTCGACGGGGCCCTGGGTCACTATATAGGCATTGGGCTTCAAAAGGCTGTCAACATAGGAGGCATTCACATAATCCGAGTCGGCTTCGCCTTCCACCTTCTTCAGCACCACCCGGTTGTAGTCGTAGGGAATGCATTTCGGATTTTGGTTCTTGCCATGGTTGCTCTTCTTCATGGCATGGCGGCAGGTGTTGGTCTCCACTTTGGCTGCCGTTTGAAATTCCAATTTGTAGAGCACTGCAAACTTGCGCCTCAACTCGCACATCTTCAGGAAGTACGGTATGTCAATGGGATGGGTGGGCATGATGTTCGAGAGGGAGTTGTTCTCATCGCGAGCCTCCAGCTTAATTTTCTCGAATGACAATAGGCCACTGTTGAGCATACTCAGTTTGATGGTGCTGGGTATGGAGATCAGGGTTCTCTTGCGGGGTTTCGCTTCCACGGGGCCATGGCGTGGCGATGACTTGGAACGACGTTGTTTCTGTGGTGAGGATTTTCGCATTTCCCCGCCATTGGCGCTGCCTCGGGCAATGACTTTGCCATTGCCATTGACATTCAAAGTGGCCGCCTCTCTGGAAGTGGAGGCTCTGGGGTTCTCGTCGGCTTGTGACATAGCGGCCTTTGTAGGTTGGGGGGTGTGACAATGCTGCGAGGGACTCTTTCGGGGTGTTGTCGTTGCGGTTAGCTGTGTGGTAGTTGTGGAATTGGTGGCACTCGAGTGTAGGGGGGAGAATCGTTTCACTTTGCCATGACGTAGGTGCAGGAATTTGGTGAATTTCTTGTAGATTTTGTGTTTTGTTTGGTGTTTGACGGCCAGTGCAGATGATTAACTTCGGAGGGTGGCACTGTGTTATGATTCAATTATCTAGGCATGTAGATACAACACTCGCATACCAAGTAGCCTCAGTCACAGACCCAGTCGCCGCCACAGCCCCGCACACCAATCAAAAATTGGGTTGAGTATCACAAAAAAACAAAATAAAAGTATCTATGCTGACAGATAGCCTGTCCGGCTGTCTGTCTGTCCGTTTGCGGGGACTTTGCCTTTTGTTGGAGGGCTTTGTCGAACAAGTAGTTGTTATTGTTCACGTTTACTCACTCACGCACTCACTTGTGTTTCTTGTTTCACTGCTGCTGCGGCAGCCGCCTTTTATTGTTGTTGTTAAGATATTTAAAACAAATTTCTTTTTATTTTCTTTGAAATTTTCACCAGCAGCCAACTCGGGAGAATGAAAAACGACGACTGGCGTTCAGGCACTCTTTTTGCCAGAGCATAGATGGCCAGATTGTGTGCGAGTGTGTGTGTGTGTGTGTGCGACTGTGGGTGATGATTTCGTCTCAATTTCGTTTAAGCTTCGCCGCTCTCACTCTTGCTGTTGTTGATATGATGCACTGACTGTCCTTTCGGCACTGCTGCTCTCATTCGCGCTATTCTCAACTCTCTTAACAGAAAAAAAAACAAACTTTCCACACTTTGTCTATGTTGAGGCATGCAGAACAGGAAATTTCTCTCTCTTTTGGGTTTTCGTGTTTTTATTTTTATTGTTGCAGAACAGTGGAACCATTCATCAAAATACTCGTTGTTAGTACAACTTTTTGTGCAATTTTAATTTGTTAAAAACAATTTTTGTTTATATTTTTTTTATGTCAAAGACATTTTCACTACACTAAATTTGGTCATTTTTGTATGAGGCACAGTTTAAATATTTAAAGTTTTTTTTTGTTAAATTGAAAAATTTTGTGTTTGTTAGCATTCAAGTAATTTTTTCGATTATCATTTCGAAGGTTTAACGGTTATTCCACGAGTCTCCATCTGTAAATATTTTTAAAATAAATCGAGCAGAATTGGAAGAAAAAGCATGTATTCTACAGCAAATATAGTCTTTTGAGCATTTTTTTGAACTCAGTTTTGAATGGTTTATTGTTTCCTGAAAACGTTTCAATGCATAGCATTAAAACAATCAACAATTAAAAACAAGTTAAGTTTAACGGGCCATACCTTGGATACCCGCAATGTTCAATCGTTTGGTTGGTGATATCCTATTTTTAAAAGAGAATTCAAATACAACTATTCTGAAATTTTATAACGATGGGACAAAAATTAGGAATACTACAGTGACATGAAATTTTGCACATATAGTGCAACATTTAGTCTAGGCGTAAATCCGTCTAAGACGGAAGTTGTTCTTTTCAGCGGGAGAGAATGTTACATTTACTGAGAGTGGAAAATACCTGGGTGTTTGCTAGACAGGAAATTTTACTTTAAATCAAAGGGCCTTGCAAAGGGCAAGAAAGGCAACTCTTACCCTATACACATGCAAGAGAGCCATTGGCAAAAGTTGGGGGTTTGCACCGTGTGTCAACCACTGTATGTGTATGCTTCAGATGCCAGACTTATAATTCTATATAGTATTGTAGTCTGGTGGACGGCGCTTCAGATGTCTACCTACTTTCCAATATTCAGCCGGATGGCTTATTTGGGCATCACAGCCGCATTGTGAACGTCATCTGATGCACTGACTTTAATGCTACACATAATGACTCTGAACATTGTGGCTAGACAGATTGCCGTGACCACGACTGCGTGGCTAAGGAAGCTTTCTCTTGGCCATGCTACTGCTTCAGAAGTGACATTGACTTCTTTATGGATAAGTTCACATTAGACGTCTAGGTGGAATTTGAGGCGCACTCTAAAGAGTACGTATCGAGAAGGTAAAACTAGTATTAAATGATGATTTTGATTCATTATTACCAAATTTGGGAGGCCACCATAGCGCAGAGGTTAGCATGTCTGCCTATGACGCTGAACATCTGGGTTCGAATCCCCTCTTAATGCTGGCAACATTTGTGAGGTACTATGCCATGTAAAACTTCTCTCCAAAGAGGTATCGCACTGCGACACGCCGTTCGGACTCGGCCCCATAGCAGCTATATCGAAATATGGTCCGATTTGGACCAAATTCGGCACGGAAATAGAGAATTCTACTAAATACAAGTCTTGTTCAATTTTGTAGAACAAAATATTGGTCTCTTGGTAGCTATATCAAAATACAGACCGATCTGAACCATATGCGGCACGAATGTCGAAAAGCCTAACATAAGTCACTGTGTGTGAACTGATCTGCGTCAGATTGAAGAAGGATGTCGAAGGGCCTAACATAACTCACGGTCCCAAATTTTGCAGAAATCGGACAATGAATGCGCCTTTTATGTGCCCACAACTTTAAATCGAGTGATCGGTCTATGTGGCAGCTATATTCAAATCTAGACCGATCAGGGTCAAATTGAAGGAGAATATCGAAGGCTCTAACACATCTCACTGTCCTAAATGTCGTCAAAATCGGATAATTAATGCGCCTTTTATGGGTCCAAAACTTAAAATCAAGAGATCGGTATATATGGCCGTTATAGCCAAATCTGAACCAATTTGTGACAAATTGAAGAAGGATGTGGAGAACTCTAACATAACTCACTGTTACGAATTTCGGCGACCTTAAATCGAGAGATCGGTCTATACGGCAGCTATATCCAAATCTGGACCGATAGGGGCCAAATTAAAGAAGGATGTCAAGTGACCTAACACAACTCACTGTTCCAAATGTTAGCAAAATCGGATTTCAGCCGGATGGGGAACGAATGAAAAATGGTCACAAAGTTGGGGTTCAGAACATTCCACAATAATGTCGCCTGAACTAGACTTGAAAAGTTCTACAGCTTTGCTGTCGCTGGCTAGAACAGACGTCTCAGTCATTTCTTCCGTCATACCAGGGTGCTGTGTGATCAGAAAACATGCTTATTGAATGAAGATTGTAAGGATCGACTTCTGCAAAGGCTGTGAGGGCGTCGAGGAAGAGGAGACTATAGAACCTCAGCTGTATGCTTCCCGCACTGGTACTCAAAACGAGTTACACTATAGGTTCTCATTTCTTTGAGAACTTGTCTAAATTCATGGTTATGAACTTTCTCAAGTTGTAGGGTTTTTTAAAGCAATCTGGATGGTAAAACGGCAGGGACTAGAAGGCATCTTCCTTCTCCTGTTCCTTTGGTATCACAATGGACAAACTTCTCACAAATCACTGGGGCAATCTTCTCACAAATCAATGAGTGGTGTCCGATTCGATTTTTAGCTTAGTGATAAGGGACCTCCTTCTTCCTACTTCTTGAGTCACTAAAGGGCGGAATTCTTATCCGATTCCGCTGAAATTTTGTACAATAACTTCTCCAATGACTTATGTGCCAAATATTGCTCAAATCGGGCCAAAACCTGATATATCTCTCATATAAACTGACCTCCCCATTTGACTTTTTGAGTCTCTAGTGGGCGCAATTCATATCTGATTTGGTTTAACTTTTTTACTATAACGTTTTGTATGGCATTTAAAGGATGTACCAAATATGGTTCGATACGATCTAAAACATGATACAGCTCCCATATAAACCGATATCCCGATAAAGCAAAAATTTTGCACACTAACTTCTTCTAAAGAAGTTTCTGTCCTCGAGACCTGTTACGGTGGGCTATATTCAGAAGTCAGAGAATGTATGGGCAATATCTAGTGAGGAAACACAAGAACTACTCGTTAATACACATTTCTCGGGAAATTCTCCAACGAACAACGTTGCGCCAGAAGAGGTTGTCACTGGTATGCATTCGTTGGAGGCTATTAGGGAAATTGTATCTGAGCCGAAAATCCTTTGGGCAATAGGAAGTTTCGACTTTATGATAAAAAGTACTGTACCACTATTCCTGATAGAACCAATTGGAACAACGATATCCCTGGTAACAGAAGTTACTTAGACTTCTTAACGAATGGTTCCAAACTAACCGTCCAGGTGGGCTTTGTGGTGTACTCTAAAGATCTAGAACTGGTCATACCGAAAATGTTACCCGACCACTGCAGTGTGTATCATGCGGAGATCCTTGCAATTAGGGAGGAGGGAAGATATAATGTCATTACGACGATTGGCATAAATATCTTCTCAGACAGCCAGGTAGCCATTAAATGACAAATTTGATCCGTGGTGGAGGATGTATAAGATTCGGCCCGGCCGAACTTAGTACGTTTTTACTTTTTATACCCACCGCCGTAGGATAGGGGGTATATTCATTTAGTCATTCCGTTTGCAACACATCGAAATATCAATTTCCGACCCTACATAGTATATATATTTCGGATCGTCGTAAAATTCTAAGACGATTTAACGATGTCCGTGTGTCTCTCCGTCTGTTGTAATCACTCTACAGCCTTCAAAAATTGAGATATTGAGCTGAAATCTGGCACAGATATGTCTTTTTGATGTACGCTGGTTAAGTTCTTGAACGGGGCAAATCGGACCATATTTGGATATAGCTGCTATATAGACCGATTTTCCGATAAAGTGTCTAATGCCCATAAAAACTCTATTTTTCGTCCGATTTTGCTGAAATTAGGAATAGTGAGCAGTTTTAGGCCTGCCAACGTAGGATCTAAATATGGTCCTGATCGGACTATATTTAGATGTAGCTGTCATATAGACCGATCTGACGATAAGGGGTCTGAAGCCCATAAAAGTTTTATTTATTACCCGATTTCGCTGAAATTTGAAACAATGAGTAGGCTAAAGCTTCCCAACATCCGACCTAAACATGGTTCTGATCGGACCATATTTAGATAAAGCTGCCATAAAGACCGAACCGCCGATAAAGGGTCTGAAGCCCCTAAAAGCTTTATTTATTATCCGATTTTGCTGAAATTTGAAACAGTGAGTTGTTGTGATCCTCTTAATATATATTAATATGGTTTAGATCGGACTATATTTAGATAAAGTTGCCATATAGACCGATCTCCCGACAAAGGGTCTGAAGCCCATAAAGGCTTTATTTTTTGATCGATTTCGCTGAAATTTTAAATAGTGCGCAGCTTTAAGCCTACTAACATCCGACCTAAATATGGTACAAATCGGACTATATTTAGATATAGCTGTCATATAGACCGATCTGCCGATTAAGGGTCTAAGGCCATAAAAGCATTATTTATTACCGGATTTCGCTAAAATTTGAAACAGTGAGTTGTTGTGAGCCTCTTAATATTCGATATTGATATGGGTTAGATCGGACTATATTAAGATATAGCTGCCATTTGGACCAATCTCCCGATAAAGGGTCTGAAGCCCATAAAGGCTTTATTATACCCTTTTATACCCATTCTGTTTGTAACTACTCGAAATATTCGTCTGAGACCCCATAAAGTATATATATTCTTGATCGTCGCGACATTTTATGTCGATCTAGCCATGTCCGACCGTCTGTCCGTCCGTCTGTCTGTCGAAAGCACCCTAACTTTCGAAGGAGTAAAGCTAGCCGCTTGATTTTGCACAAATACTTCTTATTAGTGTAGGTCGGTTGGTATTGTAAATGGGCCATATCGGTCCATGTTTTGATATAGCTGCCATATAAACCGATCTTGGGTCTTGACTTCTTGAGCCTCTAGAGTGCGCAATTCTTATTCGATTGGAATGAAATTTTGCACGACGTGTTTTGTTATGATATCCAACATCTGTGCCAAGTATGGTTCAAATCGGTTCAAAACCTGATATAGCTGTCATATAAACCGATCTTGGGTCTTGACTTCTTGAGCCTCTAGAGGGCGCAATTTTTATCCGATCAGAATGAAATTTTGCTCGACGTGTTTTGTCATGATATCCAAAAACTGTGCCAAGAATGGTTCAAATCGGTTCATAACCTGATATAGCTGTCATATAAACCGATCTTGGGTCTTGACTTCTTGAGCCTCTAGAGGGCGCAATTCTTATCCGATTTGAATGAATTTTGGCACGACGTGTTTTGTTATGATATCCAACAACTGTGCCAAGTATGGTTCAAATCGGTTTATAACCTGATATAGCTGTCATATAAGCCGATCTGGGATTTTGACTTCTTGAGCCTCTAGAGGTCGCAATTATTATCCGATTTGCCTGAAATTTTGTACGACGGATCCTCTCATGACCATCAACATACGTGTTTATTATGATCTAAATCGGTCTATGGCCTGATACGGCTCCCATAAAAATCGATCTCTCTATTTTACTTTGAGCCCCCAAAGGATGCAATTCTTATTCGAATTGGCTGATATTTTATAATTTAATTGTGGTCCAAACCGGACCATATCTTGATATCGCTCTAATAGCAGAGCAAATCTTTTCTTATATCCTGTTTTGCCTAAGAAGAGATGCCGGGAAAGGACTCGACAAATGCGATCCATGGTGGAGGGTATATAAGATTACTTAGCACGCTTTTACTTGTTTTTGAACTGATTTCGCTGAAATTTAAAACCGTGGGTATTTTAAGAATTTCCAACATCCGACTTAAATATGGATTAGATCGGACTATATTTAGATATAGCTGCCATATAGACTGACTTCTCGATAAATGGTCTGAAGCCCATAAAAGCTTTACTTTTTAGCCGATTTGATGAATTTTGATACAGTGAGTAATTTTAGGCCTCCCGACATCTAATCCAAATATTGTTAAGATCGGACTATATTTAGATATACCTGCCATATAGACCGGTCTCCCAATAAAGGGTCTGAAGCCTATAAAAGCTTTATTTATTACTCGACTTCGCTGAAATTTGAAACAGTTTGGACCTCCCGATATCCAACCTCAATATGGTTCAGATCGCTTTATATATCGATATAGCTGCCAACATGACTTACATCGTCATGACTAACATCATCATTTCGATAAGTTACACTCATCGAAATGATGATCTGAGGGCCACCAATACAAATACATATTCGTGATCATCTTGACAGGTGTCCACCGTAGCGCAGAGGTTAGCATGTCCGCCTAAGAAGCTGAACGCCTGGGTGGGTTTGAATCCTGGCGAGACCATCAGAACAAATTTTTAGTGTTGGTTTTCCCCTTCTAATACTGGCAACATTTGTGAGGTACTATGCCATGTAAAACTTCTATCCAAAGAGGTGACGCACTGCGGCACGCCGTTCGGATTCGGCTATAAAAAGGAGGCCCTTTAGCATTGAGCTTAAAACTTGAATCGGACTGTATTCATTGATATGTGAGAAGTTTGCCCCTATTCCTTTGTGGAATGTTCATGGACAAAATTTGTGTTTGTTGTATAGCTGCTAAAAAGACCAATATTTTGTTCTACAAAATTTAATAGTGACATATATATTAGACCACTCAATGTCCGTTCCAAATTTGGGTGCATAAGTTATCCAATTTTTACCGGAATGTGACGAAAGGGGCTTCACATATATACCCGAGGTGGTGGGTATCCAAAGTTTGGCGCGGCCGAACTTAATGCCTTTTATCTTGTTTTTATATACTCTAGATGGCGTTGATATTAAAGTCGTTCTGTCCAATCCGTCTGTCTGTTTGTTTTAGTAACGATACCACAGACACTTTGAATGTAGAAAATTGACTATTGATGGTTCCTATCTGGATATAACTCTCAAATTGAATCTGATTCTCTTCATTGGCTTCAATAACCCATAGAAGTTCGCTGAGCTGTTATTTGATATGTGAAATTCATTGAGGGCCATACTAGATTAACAGATTCCCGATTCCCTATTTCGGCCAATTCCAACTTTTCCAAAACAATTCACATATAAACTGAAGTAATTGGTATAACAACATTGTTTCAGCCAAACTCATCGCGTTTTTACTTGTTTTAATCAACCATAGGAAAATTTAGAAGCAAGATCATTTTTATTTTTCTTCCAATTCCAATTCCTCCTCACACTTTCCGCTTTATTCGTTTTAATCATTTATTAGTTTTTTTTTTTGTATTTCTTCGATTTAAATTAGTGTAGATTCATTTAGTTTTCGATTTATTTTCCAAGCAATTTGATTTATTGTACTCATAAAATTAGTTGAATATGATTTGGTGGATTTTAAAGACCGCATTTCCACGTAGACTTTATTAATCGTTTCAAATATTTTCGCATTGATGTTTGTTAAATGGGTTTTTCGATTTCCCAGAAGACCGTTTGTTTGACTTTCTTCCTGCGTTGTGTTTGTGTGATTCTTGTATTAAATATGTTTTCGTTTCTATTGTTGTTGCGTTTTTGTTGCTCGCGTTTTTTTTTTTTCTTTCATAAAAATTTGCAAATATTTTGATAAACTTTAGTGTTGTCAGCCCGTTTTCTTGTCTTTTTGTTTATTTCAAATTTCGCTCATTTTCTTGCGCGCTTTGCTTCTCTCTGGCTATCGGAGAGCGCGATGAGAATTTTCCATTTCCATATGGCATTTTTTTTTCTAATCTCACACGCGCTCACTGCGCCAACTCCGTGGCTAGCGAAAATCTCATCTGGTCTATTTTTCATTCACCAGCCAGGCAGCCAGCCAGCCACGGACGGCAGCCTCGAAATGTGTAATCGAAAATTCCATGCATCACACTTCGTCTTGGTGGACGAAAGAATTTCTTCTTTTTTAGGGGGTTTTCGTGTGATTTTCAATATCAAACTGGCCGAAATCAATCGATTGTTTGTTTACAATTACAATTTCGAACTTTTACTTTTCTTATATTCCGATTTCTGCCTCTTTTCACACAAATTTTATTTTGTAGGTCACTGGTTTTTCTCACTTTTCATTTAGTTTTTCATGATACTTTTTTCACTTGACCATTGGTTTGGGGTGTTTTGAACAGACATTTTCTGGTTGCTCGAACTAGCCGAGTAAAATTTTGAATTCTTTTATGTGATTTTGCTATTTATGCACTAAATTTATCAAAAAAAAAAAAATTATCGAGGTATTATTTCTTTGGTTTCGTTGTTGGTCGTTTTCGCACTGCCACTTGCTCTGTCAAATAACGTCTGTTGGGGCGAGTGGGAATGAATGAATTCTTCACATTTCGTTCCACTTTTAGTTGGATTCTCTTTTGTGATGGCATTTGGTCGAAGGCAAGTATGTTCGATAATTTTGTGAGATTTCGAAAATTCGCCCAAGCACTTCAGATTGTCAGAAATCGACCGCCGACGTGGTCCATGGTTTGAGGCGCTTTGGGCGCAAAAACCTAACATGGTTGCTTTGTTGTCTTTGTGCATGCACAGTGGAATTGTGGCTAGCAAATGACAAACAAAATGAGAGCTTATGAACAGAAGCAAGAACAGATTTTTAATGTATAATTTATTTGAATACTTAGAAAATTAATGCAAGACAATACACTTTACTTAAGATTCACTTTTATACTAGCAAGGTATGAAATATAACCTTAAGAAGTTCTAAATTTACCTCTTCTCCTTTTCTGTAGGTGTTTTTCCACCCTTTTGTTTAAAATGCCATTTGTGAGTTTGTGCACTAAGTAAAATCATTATTTGTACTTTTTAGTACCTCAATGTACGAATTTCAGAAAACTCTTCTAGTGGCCCAATATGTATTGCCAATGTGCAAATGTATTCTCAATTGAGGGCTTATCACAATCCGTAAAGAAAGTACAGTTTCGTACCTAGATGTACTTGTTAAAAAAAAGTATTAAGTTCGGTCGAACCGAACTTTGGATACCCACCAACTCGGGTGTATATGTAAACCCCTTTTCGTCACAATCTGATGAAAATGGGATAACTTATGCACCCAAATTCGGCGCGGACATTGAGTGGTCTTATAAATATAAATCACTGTTTAATTCTGTATTTCAAATTTCAACAAAATCGGGTAATAAATAAATCTTTTATGAGCTTCAGACCTTTGACCGACATATCGTCTGTATGACAGCTATATCTAAATAGAGTCCGATTTTTACCATATTTGGGTCGGATGGCGGGTAGCCCAAAACTATTCATTGTTTCAAATTTCAGCGAAATCGGGTAATAAATAGGGCTTTTATGGGCTTCAGACCCTTTATCGGCAGATCGGTCTATATGGCAGATATATCTAAATATAGTCCGATCGGAACCATATTTGGATCAGATGTCGGGAGACCTAAAACTACCCACTGTTTCAAATTTCAGTGAAATCGGTTAAAAAGTAAAGATTTTATGGACTTCAGGCCCTTTATCAGGAGATCGATCTATATAGCAGCTATATCTAAATATAGTCCGATCTGAACCATACTTAGGTCAGATGTCGGGAGATTAAAATAAGCCACAGCGATATTGGGCAATAAATAAAGCTCTTATGGGCTTCACACCCTTTTTTGGCAGATCGGTCTATATGGCAGCTATATCTAAATATAGTCCGATCTGAACCATATGTGGTTCAGATGTTAGAAGGCCTACAACTACTAAGTGTTTCAAATTTCAGCGAAATCGGGTAATAAATAAAGCTTTTATGGTCTTCAGACCCTTTTTCGGGAGATCGGTCCATATGGCAGCTATATCTAAATATAGTCCGTTCTGAACCATACTCAGGTCAGATCTCTCTGATAGCTATATCTAAATATTGTCCGATCTGAACCATATTTATGTCAGATGTCGGGAGGGCTAAACTAACCCACTGTTTCGAATTTCAGCGAAATCGGGTAATAAATAAAGCTTTTATGGTCTTCAGACCCTTTATCGGGAGATCGGTCTATATGTCAGCTATATCTAAATATAGTCCGATCTTAACCATACTCAGGTTAGATCTCGGAAGGCTCAAAATAACCAGCTGCTTCAAATTTCAGTGAAATCGATTAAAAAGTAAAGATTTTATGGGCTTCAGATCCTTTATCGGAAGTTCGGTCTATATGGCAGCTATATTTAAATATAGTCCGATCTGACCCATACTCAGATCAGATCTCGGGAGGCTTAAAATCACCAAATGTTTCAAATTTCAGCGAAATTGGGCAATAATTAAAGCTTTTATGGGCTTCAGACCCTTTATCGGCAGATCGGTCTATATGGCAATTATATCTAAATATAGTCCGTTCTTAACCATACCTAAGTCGGGTGTCGGGAGAAATCGGTTAAAAAATGAAGCTTTTATGAGCTTCAGACCATTTATCGGGAGGTCGGTCTAAATATAGTCCGATCTGAGTCATATCAGATGTCGGGAGGCCTAAAACTACTCGCTGTTTAAAATTTCTGCAAAATTGGATGAAAAATTAAGTTTTTATGGGCAATAGACCCTTTATCGGAAAATCGTCTATATAGCAGCTATATCCGAATATGGTCCGATTTGGCCCGTTCGATAACTTAATCAGCGTGCATCAAAAAAAAAAACGTATCTGTGACAAATTCCAGCTCAATATCTCAATATTTGAAGGCTGTAGAGTGATTACAACAGACTGACGGACTGATGTAATCGGACATCGTCAAACCGTCTTAGAATTTAACGACGATCCGAAATATAAATACTTTGTAGGGTCGAAAGTTGATATATCGATGTGTTGTAAACGGAATGACTAAATGAATCTACCCCCTATTCTACGGTGGTGGGTATAGGAAAGTCAAAGCGTGGTAAGTTCGGCCAGGCCGAATCTAATACACCCATCCACCATGGATCACATTTGTCAAGTACTTTAAATAACTTTTCATATATATATGAAGTTATAGACTGGTATGGACCGCACTTGTAGTGCCATACAAGTCATAAAAAAAATATCACCTCGAAAATCTCAGGCAAGTTGAACAATAATTCCTCCCTCAAGAGGCTCAGAAATTCAAATTATGAGATCGGTTTATATGGCAACTATATCAGGTTATGAACCGATTTAGATCATACTAAGCACAGTTATTGGAAGTTGTACCTAAACAATATTAGGAAAATTTCAGCCAAATCGGATAAGAATTGCGCCCTCTAGAAACTCAAGAAGTCTAATCGGGAGATCGGTTTATATGGCAGCTATATCAGGCTATGAATTGATTTAAACCATACGTAGCACAGTTGTTGGAAGTCATAACAGAACACTTCTTGCAAGATTTCACCCAAATTGGATCAGAATTCCGCCCTCTAGAATCTCAAGAAGTCCACATCCAAGATCGATTTATATGGCAATATGGCGGGGATCGGCCCGAGTCTCCAAAAAAAAAAAAATGTAGTTCAATTTATTCTATACAGTTTTTAAAACAAGTAAAAAGGCGTTATGTTCGGCCGGGCCAAACTTTGGATATCCACCACCTCGGGTACATATGTAAACAAATGTCGAAAGGCCTTGCATAAATCACTGTGTCAAATTTCAGAGAAATCGGGTCTTATGGGGCCAAGACTTTAAATCGAGATATCGGTCTATATGGCAGCTATATCCAAATCTGGACCGATTTGGGCCAAGTTGCAGAAAAATATCGACGAGCCCAACACAACTCACTGTCCCAAATTTCGGCGACATCGAACAATAAATGCGCCTTTTATGGGCCCAAAACCTTGAATCGAGAGATCGGTCTATATGGCAGCTATATCCAAATCTGGACCGATCTGGACCAAATTGAAAAAAAATATGTGAAAGGGCCTAACACAACTCACTGTTCATCAGAATCGGACAATAAAAGTGGCTTTTATGGGTCTAAGACCTTAAATTGGCGAATCGGTCTATATGGAGGCTATATCAAAATATAGTCCGATATAGCCCATCTTCGAGCTTTACCTGCTTATGGACAAAAAAAAAAATCTGTGCAAAGTTTAAGCTCAGTATCTCTATTTTTAAACACTGTATCGTGATTTCAACAAATAGACGGGCGGACAGACGTACTGGCATGGCTAGATCGTCCTAGATTATTACGACGATCAAGAATATATATACTTCATAGGGTCGGAAACCGATATTTCTATGTGTTGCAAACGGAATGAGCGCCCCACTTTTGTCTTTCGATAAATATGGTGAGCCCTTAATTGTTCATGGTACTTTTCCCCCCCGGAAATGAGCTTTTACATAGCCCCACAAAAAGTAGTCGAAAGACGTTAAATCGTACGATCTAGGCGGCCAATTGATCGGTCCAGAACGTGAAATAAAATGTTTATCGAACTCGCCTCTCAATAAGTCAATTGTTACGCGTGCTTTGTGGCATGTGGTACCGTCTTGTTGAGACCACATGTCATGCAAGTCAAGCACTTGGATTATGAGCAAGCAATGTTGGATATCATCTTACGATAGCGCTTACCATTCACAGTTACGATACGATTCGCATAATTTTTGAAGAAGTACGGTTCAATGATGCTACCAGCCCATAAACCGTACTTAACTGTGACTTTTTATACCCTCCACCATAGGATGGAGGGTACACTAATTTCGTCATTCTGTTTGTAACTACTCGAAATATTCGTCTGAGACCCCATAAAGTATATATATTCTTGATCGTCGTGACTTTTTATGTCGATCTAGCCATGTCCGTCCGTCCATCCGTCCGTCCATCCGTCCGTCTATCTGTCGAAAGCACGCTAACTACCGGAGGAGTAAAGCTAGCCGCTTGAAATTTTGCACAAATACTTCTTGTTAGTGTAGGTCGATTGGAATTGTAAATGGGCCATATTGGTCCATGTTTTGATATAGCTGCCATATAAACCGATCTTGGGTCTTGACTTCTTGAGCCTCTAGAGTGCGCAATTCTTATCCGATTGGAATGAAATTTTGCAAGACGTGTTTTGTTATGATATCCAACAACTGTGCTGAGTATGGTTCAAATCGGTCCATAACCTGATATATCTGCCATATAAACCGATCTTGGGTCCTGACTTCTTGAGCCTCTAGAGTGCGCAATTCTTATTCGATTGGAATGAAATTTTGCGCGACGTGTTTTGTTATGATACCCAACAACTGTGTCAAATAAGGTTCAAATCGGTTCATAACCTGATATAGCTGCCATATAAACCGATCTGGGATTTTGACTTCTTGAGCCTCTAGAGGTCACAATTACAATATTATCCGATTTGCCTGAAATTTTGTACGACGGATTCTCTCATGACCATCAACATACGTGTTTATTATGGTCTGAATCGGTCTATAGCCCAATACAGGTCCCATATAAATCGATCTCTCTATTTTACTTCTTAACCCCCAAAGGGCGCAATTCCTATTCGAATTGGCTGACATTTTACACAGGTTTCCAACCGGACCATATCTTGATATCGCTCTAATAACAGAGCAAATCTTTTCTTATAACCTTTTTTGCCTAAGAAGAGATCTTCACTTCAAAATCGACAATTCTTCTTACTTACGTACCCACTGAGCCAAAAATGAGCTTCCTCGTAAACCTGAAAAAGGGCGCGATGAACTTTCTTAACAAAGCAAGCATTTTGGTAATAAAATTCAATGACTTGCAAGCGTTGTTCGTTTGTAAGACGATTCATGGTTAAATTATAGACCAACCTGAAGATATTTGACAGTGTTGCCAAAAAGATAAAAGCTAAAAAATCACCCTTTATAATTAAGCGTTTTCAATTAAAATATCTTCTATAGCTAAGTTATTTTGTGAGAATGAAGTAGAAGTTCCAGACTAAACAAGTCAAAGCATGCTAAGTTCGGCCTTGCCGAAACATATATACCCTCCACCATGGATAGCATTTGTCAAGTTCTTTGCCCGGTATCGGTTTATAGGCAAACAAAAGATAATGGTAATGCTATTGGAACCTTGTAAGGTTATAAACCTATTCGGGCCATACTTGACTTGGATGTTAAAGACAATAGTAGATTTCATTGTGTAAAAATTCCAACCAAATCGGAGGGATTAAAGTCCTAGAGGGACTTAAGAAGTAAAATGGGGAGATCGGTTGGCATGGGAGCTATTTCATTTAGATTGACTATATATTTTGATACCACCACTGAAGGATGGGGGTATATTCATTTTGTCATTCCGTTCCGTAAAGTACATATATACAAAAAACTCTAAATCCAAATCTAAAATCTAAGACCATCTAGCCATGTCCGTCTGTCTGTTGAAATCACGCACAGTCTTTAAAAATGGAGATATTGAACTGAAACTTTGGAAAGATTCTTTTTTTGTCCAAAAGCAGGTTAAGTTCTAAGATGGGCTATATCGAACTATATCTTGATAAAGCCCAAATTTAGACCGATCCGCCAAACCTTGGTACAATAACCGATGTTCCAGGCAGTGTGGATTACAACCTGCGTGAGCCGCTTTTTGATAAAAGGTACTGTACCACTATTCCTGATAGAACTGATTGGAACCACGATATCTCTGGTAATACAAATTTCCATAAATTTCTAACGGATGATTCCAAACTAGGCGACCAGGTGTGCTTGGGGTGTACTTAAAGATTTAGAACTGGTCATATCCAAAAGGTTACCCGACCACTGCAGTTTGTATCAAGCGAAGATACTTGCAATTAAATAAGTGGTGAAATGGATCTTAGCCTTAATGTCATGGTGACGATTGGCATAAATATCTTGACAGAAAGCCATTAAATCGCAGTAACGCTCACCATTCATAGTTACCTTTCGAGAAGTACGGACCAATGATGCTACCAGCCCATAAACCGCACCAAACTGTGACTTTTTCCGGAAGCATTGGTAGCTCTTGCAGTACTTCTTCTTCTTTTTTCCGTTTTCGTATGGTATTTTTCTCAGTGCATAGTATGTCATAACCAAACGAGGCAAAGTTTTTACTCATTTGTATCCATATCCAGATTTTATTTTGCATATAAAATCTCATCCACAAGGAGACCTGTTGATTGCTGTTCATTGTTGTTGTGTGATGTATATAGATTGGACCCGGTCTTGTTTGTCTCCATTTTTTTTTGTTTTTATTAAGATGTTGTGCCACTCAGCATCTAGTCTGACAAACTAAATGAGAAAATCTTTCACCTTAACTAATGCTAATGTGAGTCTGTGTGTGCATTCTAAATGACACATATTGTTTGGCGATTGCAAATGGCGATGAATAAAACGAATGAAAAAATACAAATAAAAGCGTCCCGGCCGGGTCGAATCTTATATACCTTCCACCGTGGATCGCATTTGTCAAGTTCTTTGCCCGGTATCTCTATGTAGGCAAACAAAGGATAATGGATAAGAATTGCTATGCTCTTGGAGCTATATCAGATAATAGACCGCTTCGGACCAAAATTGGCTTGGATTTTAAGGACCATATCAGAAGCCGAATCGGATAAGAACCAACAAAATATAGGGAAATCGGTTTAAACGCGGTCTATATCAGACACGTATGTTGATTCGATTAATGGAAAATTCGTTGGGCAAAATTTCAGCCAAATCGAATAAAAATTGAGACCTGTAGAGGCTCAAGAAGTCATGATACGAGATTGATGAATTTGGCAACTATATAAAATCTTGGCCCGATATGGCCCATTTACAATCCTAACCGACCTACACTAATAGGAAGTATAAGGCCGGGTTTCTCATTCTCCAGTTATATTTAGTTAATCGTATTCTGGTTAAAGGAATTCGGTTTTCTGAATATATGCTCATGGCTTATCGTAACGATAAACTTTATCCGGCAGATAGGTGCCGGCTAGCGACTTTTTGTTCCGATGAATACAGCTGTGTGTTGTTTAACGATTGCTGGGTATTATAACGTAGTGTTCGCGTACTTATCAAATAACAATTTGCCAATACAAATTTGCAAAAGTGTAAGAAACTTCTGCGAAAAAGCACACTTTCTTTTAGAAATAAAAAACAAGTAAAAAGGCGTTAAGTTCGACCGGGCAGAACTTTGGATACCCACCACCTCGGGAATATATGTAAATCACCTTTCGTCAAAATCCGGTGAAAATGCACACCTTATGCCCCATAGCAGCTATATCGAAATATGATCCGATTTGGACCAAATATAAAAAGTACAAGTCATTGTTCAATTGTGTATAACAAAATATTGGTCTATTTAGTTGCTCTATCTAAAAATAAACCGATCTGAACCGATCTGGCCAAATTGCAGAAAATTGTCGAAGAGCCTAACACAACTCACTATCCCAAATTTCAGCAAAATCGGAAAATAAATGCGCCTCTTATGCGCCGAAAGCCTTAAATCGAGATATTTGTCTAAATGGCAGCTATATCAAAATCTGAACCGATCTGGACCAAATTGCAGAAAAATGTCGAAGAGCCTAACACAACTCACTGTCCCAAATTTCAGCAAAATCGGAAAATAAATGCGCCTCTTATGGGCCCAAAGCCTTAAATCGAGAGATCGGTCTATATGGCAGCTATATCCAAATCTGGACCGATCTGTGCCATATTGCAGAAAAATGTCGAAGAGCCTAACACAACTCACTGTCCCAAATTTCAGCAAAATCGGAAAATAAATGCGCCTTTAATGGGCCCAAAGCCTTAAATAGAGATATCGGTCTATATGGCAGCTATATCCAAATCTGGACCGATCTGTGCCATATTGCAGAAGTATGTCGAGGGGATTAATTTAACTCACTGTCCCAAATTTGGCGACATCGGACCATAAATGCGCCCTTTATGGGCCTAAGACCCTAGATCGGAGGAACGGTCTATATGGCACCTATATTCAAATCTGGACCTATCTAAGCCAAATTGAAGAAGGATATTGAAGAGCTTAACACAACTCACTGTCCCAAATTTCACCAAAATCGGAAAATAAATGCGCCTTTTATGAACTCAAAACCTTAAATCGAGAGATCGGTCTATATGGCAGCTATATCCAAATCTGGACCGATCTGTACCACATTGCAGAAGTATATCGAGGGGATTAATTTTACTCACTGTACCAAATTTTGGCGAAATCGGAAAATAAATGCACCTTTTATGGGCGTAAGACCTTAAATCGAGAGATCGATCTATATGGCAGCTATATCCAAATCTGGACCGATCTGGGCCGAATTAAAGAAGCATGTCGAAGGGCCTAACACAACACACTATCCCATATTTCAGCAAAATCGGATAATAATTGTGGCTTTTATGGGCCTAAGACCCTAAATCTACAGATAGGTCTATATGGGGGCAATATCATGAAATAGTCCGATATTGCCCATCTTCAGACTTAACCTGCTTATGGACCAAAGAAAATCTGTTCAAAGTGTCAGCCCAATATCTCTACTTTTAAAGACTGTAGCGTGATTTGAACAGACAGACGGAGGAACATGGCTAGATCATCTTAGTTTTTTACGCTGATCAAGAATATAGGGTCGAAAATGAATATTTCGATGTGTTTCAAACGGAATGACAAAATCCGAATGAATCCTTAGGTGGTGGGTATAAAACGGACAACTTTCCGTAAAAAAGTGAGCAAATTCGTTAGTACGCGAATATGTGATGGTTAGCTAATGCGAGCTTTATTTTTTCTACGAGAAAGCCGCCCAAAGTGTGTTTCGAAAGTTGGCGTGCTTTTGACAGACAGACGGACGGACATGGGTAAATCGACTTAGAATATCAAGGCAATGAATACTTTTATGGTTCTCAGACCAATATTTCAATGTGTTACAAACGAAATGACGAAATTATTATGCCCCCACCCTACAGTGAAGTGTATAGCAAACAAACACATGAGTGATATTATTATTAAATGCAGCTAAGGGATTGATGCTGTGTGTCCATCTAGCGCATATTGAACTACGTACAGTTGCCAATGGGTAACTAGTCCTGAAGGTGGTATGCAATGGTTGTTTGGGAACCTTATGCTAAAGATGTATAAATTCTCAATAAACAGATTTTTTCAAAAAACAAAATAATCAAAGAGGCTGGGATTATCATGAACGACTATAAATTCGAGCAGCTAGATTAATAGCAGGAAGTAAAAACGTGCTAAGTTCCACCGGGTTGAATCTAATAATCCATCCAACTAGGATTGCATTTCTTTAATAAGAATTCCTAAACTATGGGAGCTTCATCAGTTTACCACCGATTCAGGCCATACTTCGTTTGGATGTTGGAGATTATACTAAAGGTTAATTTTTTAGCTATTATCATTTTGGCAACACTGGTTTAAACAGCGCACACACGTTGCGTCCTTTGTTTCACTGTCGAAAATCTTCAGTTTGGTCTATAATTTAACCATGAATCGTCTTACAAACGAACAACGCTTGCAAATTATTGAATTTTATTATCAAAATGCGTGCTCTGTTAAGAGAGTTTATTGCGCACTTCTTCCGTTTTAGGGTCAATTCAATCGAACCACTGAATCGTACGTAAGCAAGCAGAATTGTCGATTTTGGAGTGACGATCTGCCTGAAGCATTGCAAGAGCTACCATTGCATTCAGAAAAAGTCTATGCTTGATGCGGTTTATAGGCTGTTGGCATGAATGGACCACACTTCTTCAAAGAAGATGCGAATCGTAATGTAATTGTGAGATGATATCCAACTTTTTTTGTGGTCAAAAACTTGACTTGCATCACATGTATTTTCAACAAGACGGTGCCCCATGCCATACAGCACTCTTAGCAATGGACTAATTGAGAGGCGCGTTCGGTGAACATTTTATTTCACTTTCGGGACAGTCAGTTGTCCGCCTATATCATGCGATTTAATGCCTTTTGACAATTGTGGGGTTATGTTATAGCTCATGTCTATACAGACAAGCCCGCTTCCATTGACGCATTGGATGATATCATTGAAGCATTTATTCGTGAGATACCGGCCGAAATGTTGGAAAGAGTATGCCAAAATAAGACTAAGCGGATGGACTATTTAAAGCGCAGTCAAGGTCAACATTTGCATGAAATAATCTTCTAACATTAAATTGTATGGACCGTACTATCGATTCAAATAAAGATTTCATGTATTTTTCTGAATTTTATGTGTTTTTTTTTTTTTTGAAAACTTTCCTAGATCTCCTAAAAAATCACCCTATATTTCAAAAAACTATCTGTAGCTCTAAATGACTACCCAAAAGCTTCCAAAAGCTTGAAAATCAACTGGAAAAAAGATGAGTCGCCAATCAACATTTCCCGAAATAAGGATTATACAACTTCGGCGAAACAAGGACAACCTCCCACCAAGTTTCATCCTCTCCAATGACAACGTGGAGGCTATCGTAGTGAACCTGAACTCCTGGGTTCGACTCCTGACGTGGTTTTCCCCTTCTAATGCTGGCGACATTTGGGAGGTACTGTATCATTTGGTATGACAGCCATCTAAAAACTTCTACACAAAGAGGTGTCGCACTGCGGCACACCGTTCGGACTCGTCTATAAAATGGAGGTCCCATATCAATGAGCTTAATCTTGAATCTGCATCGATTTTCACCAAAACGTATTCCGTTCCTCATTGGGCTAAAAAAACGATAATTGATAAATTTCGTGGTGATTTGATAACAAACGCGATCTCTACATCGACAAAAAACGGACGGCGGACAAGCAGTATGGAAGAAAGTGATTCTGATTCGATCGGTTTACTATTTCACGAACTTATTAGTGAAAAATTACTTCAAGCAATTAAGAGCGTGGTATGTCAGGCCTGGCCGAATCTTATATACCCTCCTCCATGGTTCGCATTTGTCGAGTTCTTTGCGCGGTATCTGTTTTTAGGCAAACAAAGAATAATGGATTAGAATTGTTATGCTATTGGAACTATATTAAGTATAGTCCGATTTGGATCGCAAATTAATTGAATGTCGAAGACCATAGTAGATGTCATTGGGCAATATTTCAGTCCATTCGGATAAGAATGCGCCTCGTAGGGGTTCTAGAAGCATAATCGGGAGATCGATTTATATGGGAGCTGTAACAAGCTATAGATCGATTCAGACGATATTGCGTTCGTATGTTGAAGGTTATAAGAGAAGCAGTTGTACAAAATTTTAGCCAAATTGGATAAGATTTGCGCCCTCTAGAGGCCTAAGAAGTCTAGATCAGAGATCGGTTTATATGGCGGCTATATGAGGTTATTGATCGATTTGAAACATATTTGGCATAGTTGTTAGAAGTGATAACAAAACATGCCATGCGAAATTTCAGACAAATCGGATAGGAATTGCGCCCTCTAGTGGCTCAAGAAGTCAAGGTTTAAGATCGGTTTATATGGCAGCTATATCAGGTTACGGACCGATTTAAACCATACTCAGCACAGTTGTTGGAAGTTATAATAAAACACCTCATTGAAAATTTCAGCCAAATCCAGATCGGTTTATATGGCAGCTATATCAAAAAATGCACCGATATAGCCCATTTAAATCCCAACCGACCTACGTTAATAGAAAGTATTTGTGCAAAATTTCAAGCGGTTAGCTTTACTCCTTCGAAAGTTAGGGTGCTTTCGACAGTCAGACGGACGGACGGACATGACTAGATCGATTTAAAATGTCATAACGATCAAGGTTATATACTATATGGGGTCTTTGACGAATATTTCGAGGAGTAACAAACAGAATGACGAAATTAGTATACCCTCATCCTATGGTGGAGGGTATACAAATTACATAAAGGCCCAAAAATGGCAATTTAGACCAGGTCTTCCACGAATAGATCCACCTGCTGGGGTACAAAACACAATAGCTTTGAAAACCAGTAAGGAAGGGCAAAAGTCGGACGGTGCCGACTGTATAATACTCTACATATACAATATAAGTATAATGTGGGAGGTATATCCAATTCTGAACCAATTTTGGTGGACCTCGGCAAGCAAAAATGTTTAAACTGTAATAACTACGGCTGACAAATGACAACATTATTCCAAAATACCCTAAATCTGACGAACATATATATGGGAGCTATATCTAATTCTGAACCTATTTCGAGCAAACTTCTCAGATAATGTGGTAGTCGTCGAGGAAAGTGTTGTGAACAATTGTGGCAAGATTGGTCAAACAATGCGCTTGCAGTGGCTATTGGGGTGAAAATCTGGCTATATACATATGTGAAAGCTATAGCTATATCTAAATGGCTCTCGACACCATTAATGTCGAGAGCCATTATAAAATCCTTCCTGCGAAATTTCGAAAAAATCGGTAAACAAATGACCATTTTATTGCTGTATTACTGCAAATCGGGCGAACATATGTATGGGAGCTATATCCAAATCTGAACAGATTTTTTCCAATTTCAATAGGCTTCGTCTCTAGGTCGAAAAACATGCCCATACCAAATTTGGAGGCGATCGGATAAAAATTGCGACCTATAGTTTGTACACAAATTAATATGGACAGACGGACAGGCAGACAGACGGACAGACAGACAGACGGACATAGCTTAATCGAATCCGAAGGTGATTCTGAGTGGATCGGTATACCTATCAATGGGTCTATCTCTCTTCGTTTTAGGTGTTACAAACTAATGCACTAAGTTATAATACCCTGTACAACAGTGGTGGTGTAGGGTATAAAAATCTTTGCATTTCAATAAAAATACTGGTTTACCCCAAATATAGAAAGTGAATGAATTCCCAAAATTGCTTTGTTTACTCTTAGACAAAACATTTCGGATAAAATTGTTTTTTTTTTTTATATATTTTTCTCTTATTTATTAAAAGTGGGTACATGTTTGCAATTTTTGGGTACATGTTTATTTGTGTGTATGTATAGCAATACCAAACGGAGCCCCTAAAAGTATACTACACATTTAGGGTTTCCATATGCAAATGCAAATTTTGACCATGAACATTCCACTAAGGAACAGGGGCAAACTTCTCACATAATAATGAGAGCAGTCCGATTCAATTTTAAGCTCAATGATATGGGGCCTCCTTTTATAGCCGAGTCCGAACGGCGTGCGACACCTCTTTGGAGAAAAGTTTTACATGGCATAGTACCTCACAAATGTTGCCAGCATTAGGAGGGGAAAACAACCGCAGAATTTTTTTTCTGATGGTCTCGCCAGGATTCGAATTCAGGCTTCAGCGCCACAGGCGGACATGCTAACCTCTGCGCTACGGTGGCCTCCAGGGTTTCCATATGGCAAATTTAGCTTTTTCTCTTTGACAGCTTTAAAAGCTATGCGAATTAACATTTTAAACATAGTGGTCGCCGTTTGAGTGAGTGAGTCAGTGACACCCATTCATTTGTTCAGATTTCACAAAAATTAATGGTCTTGACAAAAAGGTTTTATTTAATCTTAAATAAAAGCTCATCCAAATATCATACAGCAATATGAGGTTGTAAAAAAAGTCATCATCCTAATTTGTACCCTATAGGGTCGGAAAAAAATATTTCGACGTATTGCTAATGGAATCGCAAAATGAATACACATCATCTTTTGCCGGTGAATACGAAAACCGAAATTCTTTCCAAATTATTTGACCAACAAATCAATTCGTAAATAAGCAAATATAGATTGATTGCTTTAGAACAGAACAGAACACAAGAGCATCAGTCCATGAGCTTAAAAATAGTGTGCCATTGTGTTAAAGTGCTCTCACTTTGCTTTAGAGTTTAACGCCACTCATGGTGTTTGAACCGCTTAAAATACACTATGACTTTCCGTGTATGCTTTCCGGTTGATACATGTTAAGTACCCACTTCTATTCCATTCATTCTCTTAGCCCGAAATAGAATTTCGGCCGCTCATTTCCTTGAGCAAACAAAACTACATTCCATTCGATTCAATATTTGATGTAAGGCCCAGGCTAGAGTTGCGGCGGAACCAACGTTATAATTTGTTTGGTAAAGTCAAGGCATGAAATGGTCAGACCTCATCATCTTGCCAAGAAGGGGAGAAGCTAATTAGAGAGGCTTTGATTGCATTTGGCTGTGACGCCACATTCTATGTGAATGTGTTAATATGATGTCTGAACACATCCTGAGTCCTTCCGTCCATTTGCCTCATCAACGCTTGTCCACTCGCCCGTACATATGCGGCGGTGAACATATGTGTGGGCGTGTGTGTCCAATGAAATGGAATACGAAATACGCAATTAAGTTTCTCCAATATACGCTCCACAAATTATGCACAGCTCTGCAGTTTGTACACCGGCCGACCATAACCTTAAGTAAATACCTGTCAATTTGTCGTTAACACATATCATCAGCAGTATTGTGGTTGGATGCAGTGGCGCTGGGCAGGCCTAAATAGATTGAGTTTTTTGCGCATTTGTGTTTATTTGATTGTGGTAAGTTAACTTTTATTGCTTTAAAGGCTAAAAAAAGGTTTAAAGAAGTATAAAAATTTGAAAATTGCATTAAATTTCCCATTAGTATTCCATTTAGTGAGTGCAGTCCGTTTAATGTTTAAGCTAAATTATAAGGGGCCACCTTTCTGAGGCCGAGTTCAAATGGCGTGCCGCATAGCGACTCCACTTGGTAGGGAAGTTTTAACATAGCAGGATACCTCACAAATGTAGCCAGCATTAGTAAGGGGATAACCACCGCTGAAATATGCTGCTGAAAATAGCAAACACTGTCTGCTGATTGTAAGTCATTCGTCTGCTTGATTCCGTTGACTGTCAAGACTCAGTAACTCTGCGACATAGATGGGGTGCGTCCCCAGAGATCTGGGTCTGAGTCGAGTGGGTCTGGCTGGGCAGTTAAACAGGTGACATGTATCGTATGGTCCCTGGTCACAATCGGGACACACATCTTGCACGTCGGCATCAATCCTTGCTCTGTAGGAGTTGAAGCGGCTGAATCTGCCGGAACGTAATTGAGCCAGAACTACTCTGGTTTGGTGGGTGAGGTCAATTTCTTTAGGTGCAATTGGAGGCGGTCGTTCCCCAAGGACTACATTCACCCGGTAGCCAATTACCGCATCTGCTACCGTGTCTGCATGAATGTTGTTTAGTCCCGCTTGATTGCCGCTTGATCTAGAGGTTCTCTCTTGAAGCGCTGAACCTCACGCTCTAGATCATGTAAATCTACCTTAAGGTTTCTGGGCGGTGGATACCTATCCACAAGATGATGATTTGGATGGTCTCTACGATAATAGCCCAAAAGTTATTGCTTAGACAGCAAGTAGTTATGTTTTCGCACTGGTAGGATTTTGATCTCCTGATGGAGCAGATGGATGAAGCGTCGCAGTTCGAAGGGCGGCATTCTGACAGATCTGAATATTATTCCACTGCGTGTCACAGAGCTGACGAGACCATACTGGCTCTACATAACTTACCACAGACATGGCAATTACTTAGTAAGTGGTCAACAAGGTTTCTTTGTCAGCACCCTAAGTGCTGCCGGTAAGTGACTTGAGGACATTGTTTCCACTTTTGACTTTATGCCGAATTGCTGTGGCATCTGGGGAGAATGTATAAGAGCTGTCAAATGTGACGCGAAGTATTACGGAACACTTGATGGTCGAAATCATTTCTCCAACGACCATCACAGTCAGCTCGATATTCACCTCACGCGTATTTGTAGTGAACAAAGTGGCTTAAGATTTGGTGGCTAATATTTTCAAATCTCTTGCAGCGAAATATGAGGCAAGTTCGTTGAGGTAGACGTTTAACCTTTCGCAGATGTCACCAATGGGTGGGGGGCCTGATGCCATGAGCGTACAATCGTCCGCATATGATACGATCTCTTTGCCGTCTGCAGGGGTGGAATGGAGGATAGGGATAAGTAGAGGTTAAACAGTGCCGGAGATATCACCCCACCTTGGGGAACTTCCTATTTCACCTTACGGTGCTACGACTTCTTATCACTAAATTCCTCAATTGACTTGTGTCCACACAGATAAATCGCGACCCAGCGTTTCAGGCCTGGCTGGAGGGACGCGTTGGCGATGTCCTCAAACAGTTGGGCATGGCTGACTGTGTCGAATGCCCTCGATAGGTCCAATGCCATGAGGGCCGTCCTATCACATGGTCTGGACCGATTGAAGCAATGGCAAATGTGTGCTGTGATGGCATGCAAAGCAGTTGTTGTGCTATGCAGTCTTCGAAATCCATGCTGATGCTAGGCGAATGGAAATTCTCCTACCAGGCTCGGAAGGAGTAATGCCTCAAGCCTCTATGCTAATGGTGAGAGAAGGGAGATCGGTCTGTACGACTTCCTCAAACTCGGGTCCCTTCCAGGCTTCAATAGCGGGATTACTCTGCCCATCTTGAAGACATCGGGAACTATTAGAGTGTTCAAAGACAGGTTGAGGACAGAAGTAACTCGACTCCAGGTTGATACAGATTCTTCAGCATCAGTGTAGAGAATCCGTCGGGGCTTCACGCCACGTATGACATTCATTACTTCGTCCACGGTAAATTGCGATGACTGTCCATCGGCTCATAGACCTCGGATACGGCGAATGACTCTCCTCCTTGTCCTGTCAATCTCGGGATGCACAATAAATTTGCAGTTGAACAAGCTGGCGCATTTCTTCGGATCAGTTACGATTACGTGGCCAAAAGTGTCTGAGGTCCTGTCATCCGTATATCGGGGTTCGAGAGTGACATAACAGTAGACCACAGCTTGTCTAAACCGGTGCCTAAATTACATTGCTTCAAGTGTTCCAGCCAGATTAACCTCGCCGATTTCCAGATTCACCTCGCCGATTCTGGGGTTAGTGGGGTCAGTACTACGTATCGCATCACGCTAGTCTGCGAGTACCACTGCTTGCGTCTTGGGGGTGTCAGTTTACAAATGTTGGTATACAAATGTTTAGTAGCAAAACTTACTCAACTGCACTGCTTGGCGGCACCTCAGCCTCATGTTCAACTTTTCCTTGAATTATTTGAACATTCAACTCTCCAATGATTTCTCCTTGGCCTGGAGTGCTGAGAATTTCCCATTCCGTCCCTGACACTGTTCCATATGCCATTGATGTGACGCTATTATAAAATGCGTAAATACCTATTATGCACATGGAATCATACACGTGGACACACACACATCAAGTTGGGCTGCGCTTGGTGTTTGCTGGTCGATAGATACGACTACAATCACATTCTTATACATAATTATAGGCAAGCCTCTCCCTATAGACATAGAGGCATAAACAAAATAATTTCCAGGCAACGAGAATTCCCATTCGACATCATCAGCAATAAAAGACGACAAAACTGACAACCATGGCAATGTGTTCGTCATCAGCATCATCATCGTCATCATCATCACCATCACCGCATCGGCATGCTGTTGTCGTCGTCAGCATTATGTTAGCATAGAGGCCTGTGTGGATACAAATAGCAATGCTCACATTCTCGAATGAGTACAAGAACAGCCGCAAAACATTTGCTGCCGATGTCGATGGCATTAATGTACGCCATTCGTTATGCAGAGAGAAATAATCAAAGCAACGAAATATGGAATTCATGATTTGCTTGTTCAATGTTATGATCTCCCCATGAGACAATGGAGGATGGCCGAAAATGTGTATGACCACTGTGCTGCTTGGTGAGTGCGACATGCACAACATACATGCACAATATTTGTATGAAAGAATGCTCAGTGGGTGAGGATCACTTTGACTTTGTGCCCATCTTTCCATGGCGGCTAATGAATGTTTGATGCAAAGTGGCTAATAAGTTGAATGTGGCTCCGAAGAAGAACAGAAGGTATTTTTAAATTTTCTAGTGAACTAAGGATAATTAAAAGCACAGACGAGCACTTATGCATTAACCTACGATTGACCTACCGCAGTATAGGATATAAATTCTGCTTACGCTGATGACGTTGTACTGTATAAAAAGCGTTTCAATATAATTTTCACTACTCTGAATAGTATTAAAATAAAAGAGGGCTATAATAATGTTAGTTGAGTGGCTTCGTACAGCTATTGTTGTTGCCCACACGAGGAGAAATGCAACAGTGTGCGAGTATGTGTGCTTTACACACTTGTAATTATACCCTACACCACTACTGTGGTACAAGGTATTATAACTTAGTGGATTTGTTTGTAACACCCAAAAGGAAGAGAGGTAGATAAGCATACTGATCGACTCAGAATCACTTTCTGATTCGTTTTAGCTATGCCCGTCTGTCTGTCTGTCCGTCTGTCTGTCTGTCTGTCTGTCCGTCCGTCTGTCTGTCTGTCTGTCCGTCTGTCTGTCTGTCTGTCTGTCTGTCTGTCTGTCTGTCTGTCTGTCTGTCTGTCCGTCTGTTAATTTGTGTTGAATTTCATGGAAATTAGTCCAGATTTAGACATAGCTTCCATATAGATATGTTCGTCAAATTTTGGGTTATTTGCAATAATATTGGGTTATTTGCAATATAATTGCCATTTTGTTCGATAACCTTTTGCCATCTTCCTGGCAAATTTAGTATTCCACGCTCATAGAACTTCTGGCCTTTATCTGCAAAAAAACTGAACCAAGTGCGATTTTATAGCCTCATCATTGCCGAAAGTTTAACCATTTAAGGAGTTCTGCAAAGATCCAAATAAATGGTAGTCTGATGGTGCAAGGTCAGGGCTATATGGTGGATGCATCAAAAGTTTTTGGCGAGTGACCAAAGATGTGTGCGGTCTAGCGTTGTCCTGGTGGAATATGACA
This sequence comes from Stomoxys calcitrans, assembly GCF_963082655.1. NCBI lineage: Eukaryota > Metazoa > Arthropoda > Insecta > Diptera > Muscidae > Stomoxys > Stomoxys calcitrans. The sequence goes on from NC_081554.1 coordinate 84,915,905, forward strand.
CCTTTATGATTGACCAATTCTGGTCGCTTCTCCTTGATAGCTGTATTCAATTTGTCCAATTGTTGACAGTAAACATCCGAATTAATCGTTTGGTTCCTTGGAAGCAGCTCAAAATACACCACACCCTTCCAATCCCACCAAACAGACAGCATAACCTTCTTTTGGTGGATATCAGCCTTTGAAGTGGTTTCAGCTGGTTCACCATGCTTGGACCATGATCGTTTTCGACTAACGTTGTTGTTAACCATCCATTTTTCATCTCCAGTTATGATTCGTTTTAAAAACGGATCGAATTCATTGCGTTTAAGGTGCATATCACAAGCGTTGATTCGGTTTGTTAAATGAAGTTCTTTCAATACATGTGGTACCCATATTAAAATTGACGCCAAACAAACAAATGTAAACAAAATTTCCCGAACTTTTTTTCTAAAGCAAGCTAAAAGTAACAGCTGATAACTGACAGAAGAAAGAATGCAATTACAGAGTCACAAGCCGTTGAAAAAATTTGTCAACGCCGACTATATTACCGACAATTACTTTTTAGGCAACCCAATATTTGTAAAAAATTTCAAGTAGCTTGCTTTGCTCCTTCGAAAGTTAGCGTGCTTTCGACTGACAAACGGAAGGACAGACGGATGGACATGGCTAGTTCGACTTAAAAGGTCATGACGATCAAGAATATATATACCTTATGGGATCTTAGACTATAATTTCGAGTAGTTACAAACAGAATGACCAAATTAGTATACCTCCATCCTATGGTGGAGGGTATAAAAAGGAAAGGAATCAAATATATATCGTCGCATAAATTTGCTTCTCGTAGAAAGTGTTTTCAGGGACTGATCAAAGGGCTGTAGATATTTAATTGTTTGTCCTATGTCCGATTTTGTTGTTGACGTAGTTTACATTGCATCAAAATTACAAAATTTGTTTATCCATCATCTCGTTATGTAGGTTGTAAAAACTATAAATCCTGAAATCTTTTACAGCATTCGACGACCAATAGTAATCGAGTTTGTATTCCCTATTTCAATATTAGTATTCCTTATTTTCATAAATTTAAGTGCACAACGTTAAGGTAGTTGAGCTGTTATCACATATTTCGTCTAATAACGTTTATGATAGACAGACAGTGTTGACAGAGTTAATACAAAACGTGCACAAATACCCCAGAATCAGAGCAGCCTTGGGTTGTTCATCATCAATCGATATTCGCAATATTCTGTTGATACTTAAGGGGATGTGCAGTTGTCAGCACAGTTTCAATGCCTTTGTCGATGTCCAATGCCACAAAGGCAATGCTCCCATGCTGAGTGTGGGGGCATTGAGTGAAAGACAATAGCCCCAGAAAGCATGGGTTTGGAGGAGAATGTAAGGGAATGTTAAGCGTCAGTACTTACCTTGCCAAATATCGTTAAACCTCCGTGTTTAACGTTGAATGTTGGTGCATCTGCATTACTGGAATCCGCCCATGGTGTGTGACACGTCGATGTCAGTGTCATATACCGTACACCCATGGCATACAAAGTTCTGAGCACAGCCAAAGAACCGCCCAGTGAATGACCACCTTCCACGCCCGTCAGCGAGCACAGCTGGTGATTCTTGTGGGCCTCGATGATATCTGTCGCAAGGAAGCGAGAAGAAAAGAATAGAAGGAAACAGAAAATATTATGAAATTGTGAAAAAAACACGAAAGACTGCAGGAAATTAAATTTTTCTTTGTTTTTCTTGATGCATTAGCTGTGGTTATGATTGTTAAACTTAAACAAATTTTTGTGTTTTGCTAAACAAAAACTTGGGATAATTTAAACAAACAATGGTCGACTATAGTTTCGTCAATTAAAATGTATTTCCCTCACAATTCAGAGATGATGAGTTATGTTGTTGATATCACCGCCTTACAGGAAGTGCGATGGACTGGGAATGGCCTCACTGCAACACCAAACGATGACGAACTATACTACAGCTGCCATAACACGAGGCATGAATTTGGCTATGGATTTGTGGTTAGTCGGAGACTGAAACACCTTGTCTCCAGCTTTACTCCGGTGGATGAGAGGCTAGCCACATTCCGCATAAAAGCCAAATTCTTCAACATCAGCCTTATTTGTGCCCATGGCCCGACGGAAGACAAAGACGAGCAGAACAAGGATATTTTCTACGAGCGCCTAGAAAGAGAATAGGACCGTTGCCACGCCCCTGATATTGAAATCGTTCTGGGAGATTTTTATGTGAAGATAGGGAATTAAGACATTTTTGGTCCAACAGTCGGGTTGAAATTCAATCACGTTGTGATAGATGTAAGGCATTCATCCAGCGTGTTAGATGTATGGTCGATCCGTAGAGCGAATTGAGATTCGGATCATTACTCGTTGCAGCAAAGGTTCGCACCCGTTTGAACTTTGCGAGGAAAGTACGATCTGACACTGCACGGAAGCCGGACATTGAAAAGCTGCAAACACAACAGATGGCAGCGGCATACTCCACTCGACTGACCCAACTGCTTGATGAAAGCACTCCTTGTTCCGATGAAATGATGGCGCAGAGGCAAACTATTGTCCACTCCATGGAAAATGCCGCGAAATCCGTACTTGGGTACCGGAAGCCTCCTCCAAGAAACCCATGGTATGACCAAGAGTGTCGAGATGCTACTGAAGCCAAGAATGCGGCATATAGAGCAACCCTGCAATCAGTAGCAACGCGCCAGCTGAAAGAGTGGTATTGGGAGAAACGGAGAAAGGAAAAACGTCTATTCCGCAGAAAGAACAAGTAAAAGCGTGCTAAGTTCGGCCGGGCCGAATCTTATATACCCTCCACCATGGATCGCATTTGTCGAGTTCTTTTCACGGCATCTCTTCTTTGGCAAAAAAGGATATAAGAAAAGATTTGATCTGCTATTAGAGCGATATCAAGATATGGTCCGGTTTGGACCACAATTAAATAATATGTTGGAGACCTGTGTAAAATGTCAGCCAATTCGAATATGAATTGCGCCCTTTGGGGGCTCAAGAAGTAAAATAGAGAGATCGATTTATATGGGAGTTGTATCGGGCTAAAGACCGATTCAGACCATAATAAACACGTATGTTGATGGTCAAGAGAGGATCCGTCGTACAAAATTTCATTCAAATTGGATAATAATTGCGACCTCTAAGGCTCAAGAAGTCAAGATCCCAGATCGGTTTATATGGCAGCTATATCAGGTTATGAACCGATTTGAACCATTCTTAATACAGTTGTTGAAAGTAAAAATAAAATACGTCATGCAAAATTTCAGCCAAATCAGATAGGAATTGCGCCCTCTAGAAGCTCAAGAAGTCAAGACCCAAGATGGGTTTATATGACAGCTAAACCAGGTTATGAACCGATTTGAACCATACTTGGCACAGTTTTTGGATATCATAACAAAACACGTTGTGCAAAATTTCATTCCTATCGGATAAGAATTGCACACTCTAGAAGCTCAAGAAGTCAAGACCCAAGATCGGTTTATATGACAGCTATATAAGGTTATTGACCGATTTGAACCATATTTGGCACATTTGTTGAATATAATAACAAAACACGTCGTGCAAAATTTCATTCCAATCGGATAAGAATTGCGCACTCTAGAGGCTCAAGAAGTCAAGACCCAAGATCGGTTTATATGACAGCTATATAAGGTTATGGACCGATTTGAACCATACTTGGCACAGTTGTTGGATATCGTAACAAAACACGTCGTGCAAAATTTCATTCCAATCGGATAAGAATTGCGCACTCTAGAGGCTCAAGAAGTCAAGACCCCAGATCGGTTTATATGGCAGCTATATCAGGTTATGAACCGATTTGAATCATACTTGGCACAGTTGTTGGATATAATAACAAAACACGTCGTGCAAAATTTCATTCTAATCGGATAAGAATTGCGCACTCTAGAGGCTCAAGAAGTCAAGACCCAAGATCGGTTTATATGGCAGCTATATCAAAACATGGACCGATATGGCCCATTTACAATACCAACCGACCTACACTAATAAGAAGTATTTGTGCAAAATTTCAAGCGGCTAGCTTTACTCCTTCGGAAGTTAGCGTGTTTTCGACAGACAGATGGACGGACGAACGGAATGACGGACGGACGGACGGACGGACATGGCTAGATCGACATAAAATTTCACGACGATCAAGAATATATATACTTTATGGGGTCTCAGACGAATATTTCGAGTAGTTACAATCAGAATGACGAAATTAGTATACCCCCCATCTTATGGAGGAGGGTATAAAAAGGGAATAAAAAGACGTGAGTGTGAGCGAATTGAGATGTACGGGAGTCAGAATGAAGTCCGGAAATTCTACCAAAGAATTAAACATCAAACCGATGGCTTTGTTGCAGGCACATCCTCCCGCAGAGACAAAGAAGGAAATCTGGTAACTGACACAGATAACATGCCAAGGATATGGAAAGAACATTTTACCCAACTGCTAGTGTCCGATGTTGGCGGCGAAGAGGATACCGCAGAACCAATCCCTGATGATGGTATAGAATGTTTACCTCCTAGTCAGAATGAGGTCCAAGTAGCAGTGACCCGACTAAAGAACAACAAGATAGCAGGAGCCGACGGGTTACCCGTGAACTGTTTAAGACCGGAAGCGACTCACTGATAAGGCGTATGCATCAGCTTATCTGCGCAATCTGGCTAGAAGAACGCATACCCGATGATTGGAACCTCGGCATACAATGTCACATACCCAATAAAAGAGACAAGTCGGAATGTACCAACTACAGAGGAATAAGTCTCCTTCCCATCGCATACAAGATACTCTCGAGCGGACTGTGTGAAAGATTCAAACCTAAAGTCAATGAGATAATTGGGCCCTATCAATGCGGCTTTAGACCTGGTAAATCCACCCTAGACCAGATACTCACACTGCGTCAAATCCTGGAAAAGACCCGAGAAGGACAAATCAACACCTAACATCTCTTTGTTGACTACAAAGCCGCCTTCGATACTCCTTTACGTTCAAAGGGTATTCCTAGCCATGTTTGAGTTTGGTATCCCTTCAAAATTAATAAGACTCTGCCGGAAGACACTCGCTGATACTCACTCCTCAGTAAGAATAGGAAAGAATCTCTCCGAACCATTTAACAAACCAAACGAGGTTTCAAACAAGGGGACAGCCTATCGTGTGATCTGTTTGTGATGTGAATAGATATGGCACACTAATCACAAGAGAACACATGCTACTCGCCTATGCCGACGACATCGATATCATAGGTCGGTCACCGGAGGTAGTAACTGCAGCATTTGAAAGAGTCATCGAAAGAGAGTCAGTGAAAATGGGTCTGGCAGTAAATGGAGAAATGGATGGTTTCAACTCCCAAAAATCCTTGCACAACTGAGCAGATAAAGAAAATGAAGAAAGTTGGGAACCACAACTTTGAGACAGTCAGTATTTTTATCTACCTCGGCACCGCCGTAACCGTAACGAATGACACTGGCAAACAGATGATACTTTGGACTAAGTAAGCAGTTTAGAAACAAGGCCACCTCTCGACAGACGAAGACTACACTATACAGGACACCGATAATACCCGTGTTGTTATATGGTTCTAAGGCATGGGTACTTGTGAGAGCAGATGAGACAGTACTTGGAGTATTTGAGAGAAAGATTCTTTGTAAAATATATGGACCAGTTTGCGTTAATAGAGAGTATAGGTGATGAACGTATGAACCACGAGCTGTATGACATATGACATGACATAATAAACAACGGATGCGTAGGCTAGGTCATGTTGTCAGAATGGATGAAGAAGCTCCAGCAAAGAAGTCTTTTGAAGGTTAACACGGTGGTACATGCAAACCGGGAAGACCAAAAGCCCGATGGAAAGATCAAGTGGTGGGAGACACCTCGAAACTTGGTGTCATAGATTTTAGAATGAGCACAGAAGATTGAGGCGCTTGGAACGCTATTCTACGTTCGGCTAGTGGAACAAATATTCTGTCATAGCCAATTAAAGTAAGAGTTATGTTGTTGTAGCAGTTTGCTGTACGCTGATGACTTAGACCAGCTTAGTTAACAGAAACCATTTTAAAGGGAAAATTTTACATTCTTCTTTCAAATCCTTAGAGATAGGTTCAGTTAAAGAAATCTTGGTAGACCTGATTCGAAAGTCATGGGATATGACGCCCACCTGTCGCACCGATTGCCTGAATTAAAGTTCCGCCTAAAATATAACCTTCGATCTATTTACACTTCCACTACAGCTGAGCAAGCTTCTGGTGTTTTAGAGGCACCATATTATTATTGAGTTTTACTGGTGTACGTCAGCACTCCGTTTCAATATTTAATTTTTTTTATACAACAAATTTCTGAGTAAATTTTACTCAGCGGAGCAAATTCTTAAAGCTTTCTACAAAATTTAGCTGACTTCACATTAAGTCAAGTCGATCAGTAGTCAAGACCCAATCATCACAGCTTATTTTGCATCAAAAGGCATTTCGAAGTTTTTAGGAACCCTCCAACTTAAATTCAATTTCTATAAAACGACAGCGTCATAACCCAGTCATTCGTAAACGGTATATTTCGCTGTTATTCCAGTTCTACGCTCATTTTGCAAACGCTTTCGAGTACATGAATTAGAATGTTTATGCGGGGAAATGGAAATAAATGTTGCTTTCGATTGCTATCGAATCGAAGGATGCGAAGCAGCAAAAAAAAAAGAAGAAACATTTCAAAACATCCACAATGGTGGCAAAAAACGAAACAAAATTGGAAAAAACTGAATTTACCAGAAAATGAAATGAAATGAATTGTGAAACATTAGGTACAAGAGAAAACGTGCAATATTTCACTTTCCTCAAATGCACAGAAAGAAATTTGATGTGTTTGCAAGTGACCATACTAATGAGTTATTTTTCTATCCACCAACATAGGATGAGGGTATACTAAACTAGTCATTCTTTTTGTTACAAATTTATCGCATACTTAGAGATGGGAGATGGGTATATACCCAAAAGGTATTTACCGGTAAATTGGATAAATGCCCGGGTTTTTACCCATATAATACCCAAATGCTGGGTATTTATAATTTTGCTGATATCTTGGGTATAAAAACAATTTCCGAACAATTTTTGATGATATCGTATTCTTTATATATAAACCTTATCCCATGAAATCGAAATTTTGTTATTTATATCCACTATAAAGACTGATCTCCAGACTTAAAGTCTTGAGGCAATAAATTGGTCATTTTTTATCCGATTTCGATGAAGTTTGGAACAGTGAGTTCTGGTAAACCCCTACCCATTTCAGTGAAGTGTGGTCCACATCGAACCATATTTGGATATAGCTGCCCTATAGACAGGTCGCCCGATCTCCCGATATAGGGTATAAAGACCATAAAACATCCACCTTCACACCCGATTCGATGCAAATTGGAACAGTGAGCTCTGGTAGACCCCTACACCTATTTTTTTTAATGTAGTCCACATGGGGCCATATTTGAATACAACAGCCATATAGACCGATCTTCCGATATAGGTTACTGAACTCACAAGAGGAGCATTTTTCACCCGATTTCGATAAAATTTGGCGCAGTGAGTTTTGGTAGACCCCTACCCATTCTTGTTATATGTGGTGCAGATCGAATCATATTTGGATATTACCTGCATTGGGTATATACCCGGTAGAACCAATCTCTACGCAAACTAAGCTGTAATTCTATTGGAAATAAGAAACAGGAGGCTAAAAATAACTCACTGTTTCAAATTTTAGCGAAATCGGTTAAAATAAAGCTTTTTGTGCTTCAGACCCTTTATCGGCAGATCGGTCTATATGACAGCTGTATCTAAATATGGTCCGATCTGTACCATATTTGGGACGGATGTTGGGATGCTTGAAACTGCTCACTATTCCAAATTTCAGCGAAACCCGACCCTTTATCGGGAGATCGGTCTATATGGCAGCTATATCTAAATATAGTCTGAGCCACATTTAGGTCAGATGTCGGGAGGCTTAAAATAATCCACTATTTTAAATTTCAGCGTAATCGTGCAATAAACAAAGCTTTTGTGGCCTTTAGACCCTTTATCGAGAGATCGGTCTATATGACAGCTATATCTAAATATAGTCCGAATTGAACTATGTTTAGGTCAGACGGGAGGCTGAAAAGAATCCTTTGTTGCAAATTTTAGCGAAATCGGGTAATAAATAAAGCGTTTATAGTCTTCAGACCCTTTATTGGGAAATCGGTCTATATGGCAGCTATAACTAAATATGAACCGATCTAATCCATATTTAGGTCAGATGTTGGGAGGCTCAAAACTACTCACAGTGTCAAATTTGAGCGAAATCGGTAAAAAATAATGCTTTTATGGCCTTCAGACCCTTTATCGAGAGATCGGTCTATATGGTAGATACATCTAAATATAGTCCACATTTGGTTCAGTTGTCGGGAAGCTTTAAACGACTCACTGTTTAAATTTAAGCAAAATTAGATGAAAAATAAAGTTTTTATGGGCATTAGATCCATTATCGGAAATTGGTCTATATAGCAGCTATATCCAAATATGGTGCGATTTGGCTTGTTCAAGGACTTAAAAAGCGTGCATCAAAAAGACGTATCTGTGCCAAATTTCAGCTCAATATCTCAATTTTTGAAGGTTCTAGAGTGATTACAGCAGACGGATGGACAGACGGATAGACGGACAGACACACGGACATCGTTAAGTCGTCTTAGAATTTTACGACGATCGGAAATATATATACTTTGTAGGGTCGGAAATTGATATTTCGATGTGTTGCGAACGGAATGACTAAATGAATATACCCCTATCCTACGGTGGTGGGTATAAAAAGTAAATCAATATAATTTGTTGGGTATGGCTTGTCCGTCTGTCTAATCATTTATCACGGGCCAAGTCGGTTTATATTTGGATTATTCCAAATTTACATCCAATTAGGCTGATATTTGGTAAGCCAACATTGAAGATACCAGTTATTGTAGGTATCAAAATGGATAAAGCCCTTATACCGATTTGACGTTTTGACCCTTTGAAATTCAATTTTTTTGCCAGATTTGGCCGTAATTTGGTATATGAAATACGTTTATTATTCGCGCGGACCAATACACTGATCCAATTCTTAGACCTGTGCTCCGGCTGTCCTGAGCCCTACAATATATCCACCTTTTCCTTAGCATATGGTTTATCTTGTCTCTAGGGACCCCCTTCTAGAGACAAGATAAACCTTCGCAAAATGATTTCGATATCTGACAAGGTAAAATACTTAGGAGTGATCTTGGAGAGGAAACTGAATTGGAAGTGTCACAGTGAGGAGCGTACTGAGAAGGCTCACAGATGTTGGGCACTATGTTGATGGGCCGTAGGCTCGAAATAGGGCCTGAATCCGAGAATTGGTAGTCCACTGGCTCTACAGGAGCTTGATTAGACCAATACTTATTTAGGCCTCAGTAGTTTGGTGGACTGCGATGGAGAAAAAGTGAAACGTTAGGGTAATAGAACAGGTTCAGAGAACATGCAATAGGCGGAGTGACGAGGATCACGCCCACCAGGGCAATGGAGAATATTTTAGATGTCCGACTCATTAACATACAGATTAAGTGTTAGGCAGCCACTGTAGCTATGAGACTTAAGGCGATGGGAGATTCGATAGAGGATAGGGGCAGGTCATACCATCGCAGTATAATAGAGGCGTCGACAGTAAACCAAACAAGTAAAAGCGTGCTAAGTTCGGACGGGCCGAATCTTATATACCCTCCACCATGGATCGCATTTGTCGAGTTCTTTTCCCGGCATCTCTTCTTAGGCAAAACAGGATATAAGAAAAGATTTGCTCTGCTACTAGAGCGATATCAAGATATGGTCCGGTTTGGACCACAATTAAATTATATGTTGGAGACCTGTGTAAAATGTCAGCCAATTCGAATAAGATTTGCGCCCTTTGGGGCTCAAGAAGTAAAATAGAGAGATCGATTTATATGGGAGTTGTATCGGCCTATAGACCGATTCAGACCATAATAAACACGTATATTAATGGTCATGAGAGAATCCGTCGTACAAAATTTCAGGCAAATCGGATAATAATTGCGACCTCTAGAGGCTCAAGAAGTCAAGATCCCAGATCGGTTTATATGGCAGCTATATCAGGTTATGAACCGACATGTACTTTATTTGACATAGTTGTTGAAAGTAACAATAAAAAACGTCTTGCTAAATTTCAGCCAAATCGGATAGAAATTGCGCCCTCCTTGAGGCTCAAGAAGTCAAGACCCAAGATCGGTTTATATGACAGCTATATAAGGTTATGGACCGATTTGAACTATACTTGGCACAGTTGTTGGATATCATAACAAAACACGTCGTGCAAAATTTCATTCCAATCGGATAAGAATTGCGCACTCTAGAGGCTCAAGAAGTCAAGACCCAAGATCGGTTTATACGGGAGCTATATCAAAACATGGACCGATATGGCCCATTTACAATACCAACCGACCTACACTAATAAGAAGTATTTGTGCAAAATTTCAAGCGGCTAGCTTTACTCCTTCGGAAGTTAGCGTGCTTTCACAGACAGACAGACGGACGGACGGACAGACGGACGGACATGGCCAGATCGTCATAAAATTTCACGACGATCAAGAATATATATACTTTATGGAGTCTCAGACGAATATTTCGAGTAGTTACAATCAGAATGACGAAATTAGTATACCCCCATCTTATGGTGGAGGGTATGAAAAGAATGGAAGAGGCTTTCTATCGGATACCTGAGACGATACTGGTGGTCGAGTGCGAGGAACTACTGCCCGTGTCACAGTCTTGGATTAACGGAACTCTAGTACATATTGCCATCCGGAAGAGCATGCTATACAGGTGGATACAAGCTAGGCGGCAAAGTAGGCCTGGGAGTCTACATTGGGAACGCAGGGACTGAGATCTGTTTTAAACAGCTTGACCATAATTCGTTCCTGCAGGCGGCGATCCGGGCGATCACGGAATGCGTGAGGTGGTGTGGAACTAATGCGAGGACGAATCCGCATCGTTTGGGTGCCGGACCATAACGCAGTAAGGGGTAATAAAAGGCAGACGACTTGGCGGTGAAGGCCTGATGAGTGCCGTCGATAAACTTGGTTAACCCGACGCCTTTCGGGTCGACTCAGTCCGATTTAAGGGCGTGGGCGAAAAACGCGACAGTCGGTAGGACGGCGAAAATTCGATGGGGTGATCCGGATCGTGAGAGGACGAGGCTATTACAGAAAGGTAGGAGGTCAGTATAGCTTTTGGGGTCATAACGGGACACAGGACTAAGAGCTCACTTATGCAAAATCGGTGCGGTATGTGATAGCATATGTAGGGCATTTGGAGAAGATGATGAGACATTGGAGCATTTCCTATGGCATTGCCCGGCTTTCGCGGTCAACTGACACCGGTACTTAGGTGGAGACACAATACCAGACATGATCCAACTTAGGCTGTAAAAAAAGACCCGTTATCTTGGAGTTTAAACTTGAATCGGAAAGCACTCATTGCTGGGTACTTGAACCCAAATTTTAATACCATATTCGTGTTGTGGTCTCCAAAACCTTTCATTTGATACCCTAATTGAGCCCATCGGACCACTTTCAGATTTGGGTGGCGTTTTTGCCTTAAAGGGGAGGGTCCGCCTTCACCCGATATCTAAAAATTTTATAGCCTATGTTCCCTTCCAGACAAACGTACACAATCTATGAAAATTTTTGGAAAATCAGTTCAGCCTAGTATCATATAGTCATAATGGGTCTAATGGGGTTTTTGAGGGGTGACATGACCCCCTATACTTCAATATGATTATGTATGCCAGATTCGAAATCTATTCCCGAATAACTTTCATTTGAGCCCCATATTGATATGAATGTCCAATACTTCTGTTTGGGCCAGTTTTGGGGTTGGGGCGGCCCGTTGGGTACTTAGACTCAAATTTCAATACCATATTTGTATTCTACTCTCCAATACCTTTCATTTGAAACCATTATTGTCCCGAACAGTCCACTTTTGATTTTGGGTTGTGTTTTTGGCATAAGTGGGAGGGTCCGTCCCCCTTCCGATACCGAGAAATTATATAGCCTTTGTTTCTTTCCAGACCAGCCTACACAATATGCGAAAATTTCGAGAAAACCGGTTCTGCCGTTTTTCAGTCTATACGGAACAAAAAAACCGAGTCCCATATATCCGTGATTGGCTAATGTGCCCATTTGGGCGTTTTGACATGAATTTGCATGCCAGATTCGTTATCTACTCCCGCATACTTTTCATTTGATACCTATATTGTCCTTATCCACTTTTGTCCACTTTTGATTTTGGGTGGTGTTTTTGGGGTAACGGTGGACCCTTCACCTTTATCGTCATATTAACCTATTTTAAGGGGGTTTGGGGCTGGGGCGGCCCCCCAGGTACTTGAACCCTACTTTTATTATGAAACTCATACTCTACTCTTGAATACCTTTCATTTGAATCCCATATTGTCCCGATCGGTTCACTTTTATTTTTGGGTAGTAAATTTTGGGTAAGGGGGAGGGTCCGCCCCCTCCCGATATGAAAAAATTATATAGCCTACGCTTCCCTCCAGATCAAACTACACAATCTGTGAAAATTTCATCGATGTAGGTCGTTGGGGATTGCAAATGGGCCATACTGGTTCAGATTTAGACATCAAAAACCCCTGGAAGTCGAATTTTTTGTCCGATTTTGCTGAAATTTTGCATATAGTGTTCTATTATGACTTCCAGCAACTGTGTTAAGTACGCTTTAAATCAGTCTATAACCTGATATTGTTCCCATATAAACCGATATCCTGATTTGAATTCTTGAGCCGCTGGAAGCCGCAATTTTTTTGAATTGGCTGAAATTTTGCATGTAGTGTTCTGTTATGACTTCCAACAACTGTGTCAACTACGGTCCAAATCGGTCTGTAGGTTTTCCCATATAAACCTACCTCACGATTTAATTTTTACCCGATTTGGCTAAAATTTTGCGTATAGCGTTCTGTTATAACTTTCAACAACTGCGCATAGTTGGGTTTAATTGGATCTATAACCGGATAAAGGTGGTTCTCAAGATTCGGTTCGGCCGAACTTAGCATGCTTTTACATGTTGAATATTAACATTGACCAAACGCGAACTGCCACAAGGATTGCCACAGCTTTTTGGGGATTAATTTTAACATGGCATTATAACTCACAAATATCGCCAGCACTATGATGGGATAACCATGTTGAAAATATGTTTTTGGTGCTCTCTCCAGGATTCGAACCCAATCTTTCAGCCACGGTTCAATGTAAAATATCCTTTGGAGAATTTCTAGCCTAAATGATTAATTTTTCTATGTGTAGACTACAACTATACCATTTGTTTTTTTTTTTCCGCTATATGTTTGTTGGTTGATGGTGGTTAAGCAGTACCAGTTTTTCCAGTCAAAGTGGGTGACAGCAAGGAGAAGTAAATGTTTTGCCCCGTTTACTAGGTTACCACTCGAGCATACATCCTCTTGTAACACCATTCGAACAAGGATGCTGTGCTTTCTGTAACGTACAATATGTAATTTTCTGCATCGATACAACCTCAGGAGCTTAGATGCATTTACTGGAGAGGGGGTTTGCTATTTTCCCTTTTTTTCGCCATTGAATGGAGCAAATTCTTGTTCCCCTTTTTTGCTGTTTGTTTTTCACATTTTTGCCATATTTCCTTTTTTACTCAGTCCCTTTTGCTTTAAGCTCAAAGCTCTGTTGTTAAGGATTCCAAGGAAACAAGGTGGGCGTTATAAAAGATGTATGGGGGTGGGGGAGGGCTGTGGTATGTGAGTTGTTAGGGAGTCGGTAGTGTGGATAGCAAATTTCTGGGTTGCCTGTTTGCGATATTAGTTATGTCAATATTTACTTTGAGTGAAATATTTATATTTGTTCGTTAGTTTCAACAATACTTTTTACCAGGGATTTCTTTTAAAGACTTCATTTTTGTGCAAAAGATTGAGCTGGCAGTTAAGGCAGGGGTTATAGTTTTATTTATAAACTCATTTCACCTACCGAAGTTTGCATAACCTTATTCATCTACTTAATAGTTTTTCTAATAAATTTGACAAAATTGCTTTGTCTCTTTCGAGTGCATGGAGTGCAATTGCAAAGTTTCGTTCTTGCAAAGGTTCTTAACGAGTCAGACTTAAATACTCCTTTGGCACAACTTTCGAAATAGCCAAGTCCTTTTGTCAAGGCGAAGAAATATGCTTCTTGGAAAACCCCTCGGCTTTAATTTTTCTTTTTTTCATCAGCAGCAATCGAGAAAGTTTCCCCTTGCAATTTCGGAGGAGCATATATATTTGCGTGGGAAAAAGAAAACGTTGCCAAAAGCAGGCACAACTTTTCTATTTTTCTGGACAAAATTATGAAATGATGGACCGTAGCATAAATAAATTGCAAGAAAATAGAAAAAGTTGCTTGCATTTACATAAATTTATTGTGAGTGGGTGAAAGTTTAAACGAATTTACAATGGGATGCTATAGCAAAGAGTTAAGCGGTGCCTCTATACAAGGAATATATAAACTAAGAAAATACTCAATCATCAGCTAACTGAAGGAAAGAAACAAAACGTGTATATCCTAATTCCCTGCTGGCAAAAGTATACGAGTGGGAAATATGAATTGAACTTGCATAAATTATTACAACAAGTACGGTCTAAGCTCATTGGAAGTATCCCTACTCATTGGGAGGGCGCAAACCTTGGTTTGGTGAATAAAGATGGACATCGCCCCAGCTCACAAAGGCGGCTGGTGTTGGAAGTTCATGATGGAACGCATGGTGAAAGTCTTAACCTATTTTGACCACCCTTTTTGAGGTGCAATCGCCTCGAAATGTAAAAAGCTTTAGGTTCCCTTATAAATGAAAACTACACTCTGTTGTTTATGAAATATAGTTTCTGAGAAATCGGGCTTGGGAGAAAGATGAGATATATTTAATATGAAAACAAACAAGTAAAAAAGCGTTAAGTTCGGCCGGGCCGAACTTTGGATGCCCACCACCTCGGGTATATATGTAAAACACCTTTCGTCAAAATCCGGGAAAAAATGCATACCTTATGTCCCATAGCAGTTATATCGAAATATGTTCCAATTTGGACCAAATACCAATAAGTACAAGTCATTGTTCAATTGTGTATAACAAAATAAACCGATATACGACACGGATGTCAAAAAGCCTAACATACGTCAATGTGTCAAATTTCAGTATAATCGGATTATAAATGCGCCATTTATTGGGCCAAGACTTTAAATTGCGATATCGGTCTATATGGCAGCCATATCCAAATCTGGACCAAATTGATGAAGGATGTCGAAGGGCCTAACGCAACTCACCTAAATTTCAGAAAATCGGACCTATCCGGGCCAAATTAAAGAAGGATGTCGAAGTGCCTAACACAACTTACTGTTCCAAAATTTCGCCGACATCGGACAATAAATGCGCTTTTTATGGCCCAAAACCTTAAATTGAGAGATCGGTCAATATGGCAGTTATATCCAAATCTGGACCGAACTGTGTCATATTGCAGAAGCATACCGTGGGGCTCAACCTAACTCACTGTCCCAAATTTCGGCGACATCGGACAATAAATGCCCCTTTTATGGGGCCAAGACTTAAAATCGAGAGATCGGTCTATATGGTAGCTATATCCAAATCTGAACCGATCTGTGCCAAATTGGAGAAGAGTGTCGATGTGCCTAATACGACTCACTGTCCCAAATTTCAGCAAAATCGGATAATAAATGTGGCTATATCCAAATCTGAACCGATCTAGGCAAAATTGAAGAAGGGTGTCGAAGTGCCTAACACAACACACTGTCCCAAATGTTGACAAAATCTGACAATAAATGTGCCTATTATGGGCGCAAGACTTTAAATCGATAGATCGGTCTATATGGCAGCTATATCCAAATTTGAACCGATTTGGGCCAAATTGAAGAAGGGTGTCGAAGGACCCAACACAACTCACTGTCCCAAATTTAACCGAAATCATAAAATAAATGTGGCTTTTATGGGCCTAAGACCCTAAATCGGTCTTTATGGCAGCTATATCCAAATCTGGAGCGATCTAGCGAAATTGATGAAGGGTATCGAGGGGCCTAACACAACTTACCGTCCCAAATTTTAGCAAAATCGGATAACAAATGTGGCTTTTACGGGCCAAAGACACTAAATCGGCGGATCGGTCTATAAGGGGGCTATATCAAGATATAGTCCGATATAGCGCATCTTCGAACTTAACCTGCTAATGGACAAAACAAGAATCTGTGCAAAGTTTCAGCTTAATATCTCTATTTTTAAAGACTGAAGCGTGATTTCAACAGACTGACGGACGGACATGGCTTGATCGTCTTAAATTTTTACGCTGATCAAGAATATATATAATTTATAGGGTCGGAAATGGAAATTTCGATGTGCTGCAAACGGAATGACAAATTGAGTATACGCCCATCCTTCGGTGGTGTGTATAAAAATATTTATTTTATTTGATTTGTTGACCTTGGTATGCAAAAAACAAAAAGCAAAAATAATTATATACTTCTATTTATCCATCAAAATATAAGGGTTATGACAAAGGTTAATTTTTAATTTTTTTATACCCTCAACCATAGGATGGGGGTATACTAATTTCGTCATTGTGTTTGTAACACCTCGAAATATGCGTCTAAAACCCCATAAATTATATATATTCTCGATCGTCATGTCATTTAAAGTCGATCTAGCGATGTCCGTCCGTCCGTCTATCTGTCGAAAGCACGCTTACTTTCGAAGGGATAAAGTAAGCCGCTTGAAATTTTTCCCAAATGCTTTTTATTAGTGTAGGTCGGTTGGGATTGTAAATGGACCAAATCGGTTCATGTATTGATATAAGCTGCCATATAAAGCGATTGAGCCTCTAGAGGGCGCAATTCTCGTCCGATTTGACTGAAATTTTGCATGAGGTGTTTTGTTACGACTTTCAATAATTGTGTTATGTATGGCGCAAATCGGTACATAACCTGATATAGCTGCCATATAAACCGATCTCGTATCTTGACTTCATGATCCTTTAGGGGGCAAAATTCGGGAGAATTTTTGTACAACGGTTTGTCTAAGACGGTTTGAATCGTTCATTAGCTTGATAGAAATGCAAATGAAAATTTGCCCATGAATATTCCATTAAGGAACAGGGGCAAAATTTTCACATACCAATGAGTGCAGTCCAATGCAAGTTTAAGCTCAATGATAAGGGACCTCCTTTTTATAGCCGAGTCTGGACGGCGTGCCGCAGTGCGACACCTCTTTTGAGGAGAAGTTTTTACATGCCATAGTACCTCACGAATGTCGCCAGCATTAGGATGGGATAACCACCGCTGAAAATTTTATGATGGTCTCTCCATGATTTATATCCTACAGCTCCCATATAAACCTATCTCCCCATTTTGCTTCTTGAACCTCTACAGTTCTTATTCAATATTCTTTGTTTGCCTTAAAAGATATACCGCTCATAGAAATCGACAAATGCGATCCATGGTGGAGGGTATATAAGATTCGGCTCGGCCGAACTTTGCACGCTCTTACTTGTTTTTATATCAAACCACCCCGTTATTTTAAAACAAGTAAAAACGCACTAAGTACGGCCGGGCCGAATCTTACATATCCTCCACCATGGATTGCAGTTGTCAAGTTCTTTGAATGACTTTTTCAAATTGAACAAGTAAAAAGGCATTAAGTTCGGCCGGGCCGAACTTGGGATACACACCACCTCGGGTATATACGTTAACCCCTTTTCGCCATAACCCGGTGAAAATTGGATAACTTATGCACCCAAATTCGGCACGAAAATTAAATGGTTTAATAACTATAATAACGATATAACGAATAATATATAACGCTTTTGTGAACTTCAGACCCTTAATCGGCATATCGGCCTATATGACAGCTATACCTAAATACAGTCCGATCATAACCATATTTGGGTCAGATGGCGGGTGCCCTAAAACAATTTTCTGTTTCAAATTTCAGCGAAATTGCATAAAAAGTAATGCTTTTATGGGCATCAGACCCTTCATCGGCAGATCGGTTTATCTGGCAGCTACATCTAAATATAGTCCGATCCAAACCACAGTTGGGTCAGCTGTTGGTAGGCCTAAAACGACTCAGTGTTTTAAATTTCAGCAAAATCGGATAAAAAGTAAAGCTTTTATGGGCGTCAGACCCTTTATCGGCAGATCGGTCTATATGGCAGCTATATCTATATCTAAATATAGTCCGATCTGAACCATACTTAAGTCAGATATAGGGAGGCTTACAATAACCCACTGTTTCAATTTTCTGCGAAATTGGGCAATAAATAAAGTTTTTATGGGCTTCAGACCCTTTATCGGCAGATCGGTCTATATGGCAGCTATATCTAAATATAGTCTGATCTGAATCATATTTGGGTCAGTTGTGAGGAAGCCTTAAGCTACTTATAGTTTAAAATTTCAGCGAAATCGGATGAAAAATAAAGCATTTATTGTCATTAAACCCTTTATCGGAAAATCGGTCTATATAGCAGCTATATCCAAATATGGTCCGATTTGGCCTGTTCAAGAACTTAGCCAGCGTGCATCAAAAAGACGTTACTGTGCCAAATTTCAGCTCAATATCTCAATTTTTTAAGGCTCTAGAGTGATTACAACAGACGGACGGACGGACGGATGGACAGTCGAACAGACGGATAGACGGACCGACACACGGACATCGTCAAATCGTCTTTGAATATTCTTTGTAGGGTCGGAAATTGATATTTCGATGTGTTGCAAACGGAATGACTAGTTGAAAATATACCCCCTATCCTACAGTGGTAGGTATAAAAATCGGTTCAAATTTAGATATAGTTCCCATATATATCTTCCATCCGAAATGCCATCTTAAAGCTATTGTCAATTATAATCTGAATCGGTCTGGGGCCTGATATAGCTCCCATATAAACCGAACTCCCTATTTTACTTTTTGAGCCCATAAAGGGCGCAATTGTTATTCGAATTGGCTGCAATTTTACACAATGACTTCTCATAATGTCTCCAACATTCAGTTCAATTATGGACCAAATCAAACCATATCTTGATATTATAGATCCAACATCATAGCAAGTATTTTCTTTTATCCTTTGCTTTCCTAAAAATGGATATCGGGAACAGAACTCGACAAATGCGTACCTTGGTGGAGGGTATATAAGATTCGGCCCGGCCGAACTTAGCACTTTTTATACCCACCACCGAAGGATGGGGGTATATTCATTTTGTCATTCCGTTTGCAACACATCGAAATATCCATTTCCGACCCTATAAAGTATATATATTCTTGATCAGCGTAAAAATCTAAGACGATCTAGGCATGTCCGTCCGTCTGTCCGTCTGTCTGTTGAAATAACGCTACAGTCTTCAAAAATAGAGATATTGAGCTGAAATTTTGCACAGATTCTTTTTTTGTCCATAAGCAGGTTAAGTTCGAAGATGGGCTATATCGAACTATATCTTCATATAGCCCCCATATAGACCGATCCGCCGATTTAGGGTCTTAGGCCTATAAAAGCTACATTTATTATCCGATTTTGCTGAAATTCGGGACAGTGAGTTTTGTTAGGCCCTTCGACATCCTTCGTCAATTTGGCTCAGATCGGTTCAGATTTGGATATAGCTGCCATATAGACCGACCCTCCGATTTAGGGTCTAAGGGCCATAAAAGCCACATCTTTTATCCGATTCCACTGAAATTCGGGACAGTAAGTTGTGTTAGGCCCTTCGACATCCTTTGTCAATTTGGCCCAGATCGGTCCAGATTTGGATATAGCTGCCATATAGACCGATCCTCCGATTTATGGTCTAAGGCCCATAAAAGCCACATTTATTACCCGATTATGCTGAAATTTGGGACAGTGAGTTTTGTTAGGGCCTTCGACATCCTTCGTCAATTTGGCTCAGATCGGTTCAGATTTGGATATAGCTGCCATATAGACCGACCCTCCGATTTAGGGTCTAAGGGCCATAAAAGCCACATCTTTTATCCGATTCCACTGAAATTCGGGACAGTGAGTTGTGTTAGGCCCTCCGACATCCTTTGTCAATTTGGCCCAGATCGGTTTAGATTTGGATATAGCTGCCATATAGACCGATCCTCCGATTTATGGTGTTAGGCCCATAAAAGCCACATTTATTACCCGATTTTGCTGAAATTTGGGACAGTGAGTTGCGTTAGGCCCCTCGACATCTTTCTTCAATTTGGCCCAGATCGGTTCAGATTTGGATATAGCTGCTATATAGACCGATTTCTTGATTTAAGGTTTTGGGCCCATAAAATGCTCATTTATTGTCCATGTCGCCGAAATTTGGGACAGTGAGTTAAGTTAAGCTCCTTGACATACATCTGCAATATCGCACAGATCGGTCCAAATTTAGATATAGCTGCCATATAGACCGATATCTAGGTTTTAGGTTTTGGGGCCATAAAGACGCATTTATTGTCCGATGTCGCTGAAATTTGAGACAGTGAGTTTAGTTAGGCTCTTCGACGTCCTTCTTCAATTTTGCCCAGATCGATCCAGATTTGAATATAGCTGCCATGTAGACCGATCTCTCGATTTAAAGCCTTTGCCCCATAAAAAGCGCATTTATAATCCAATTTCACTGAAATTTTACATAGTAACTTTCGTTAGGCTTTTCAACATCCGTGTTGTATATGGTTCAGATCGGTTAATTTTTAGATATAGCTACTGTACTTATTAGTATTTGGTCCAAATCGGAACATGTTTTGATATAACTGATATGGGTCATAAGGTGTGAAATTTTCACCGAATTTTGATGAAAGGTGGTTTACATATATACCCGAGGTGGTGGGTATCCAAAGTTCGGCCCGGCCGAACTTAACGCCTTTTTACTTGTTTTTATATCAAACCACTCCGTTATCTTAAAAAAGAACTATAATCGGGAGATCGGTTTATTTGTGAGCTATATAAAGTTATAAACCGATTTAGATCATACTTGGCACTGCTATCGGAAGTCATAGCAAACTTCATGCAGAATTTCAACCAAATCGAAAAGTCAAGATACGAAATCGGTTTATATGGCAGCTATATCAGGTTATGAACCAATGAGGATTATAAATAGCATAGTTGTTGGAAGTCAAAACAAAACCCCTCATACAAAAATTCAGCCAAATCAGATAAGAATTGCGCCCTCTAGAGGATCAAGAAGTTAAAATCCAAGACCGGCATATATGGTGGCTATATCATAACATGGACCCTTATGGCCCATTTGCAGTCCCAACCGACTTAAACTAATTGGAAGTATTTGTGCAAAATTTTAAGCGTCCGCCTAGACGGACGGACGGACATGGCTTAATTGACTTAGAATGTCAAGACAATCAATAATATATATCAGATCAAGAGGAGTATTTTGATGTATTACAAACGGATTGACGAAATTCGTATATCCCCATGCTATGGTGGAGGGTATAAAAATAATTTTTCACATGGGAATGGCTCCAGAAATGTTAGACGGTGTTAACTGGTAATCAATCACTGTTATAGAGTTGTGATAGTTATAATGGTACGGCATGGAGAGCATAGCCTAAAAGACTTGATCAAATATCAAGGTTTTGTTCACAATTTTCTTGATTGGTTTACCATATAATATTTTAAGCCGCTTGCCAATAGCATCATGAAAGTAATTCCCGGAACTGTGAAAGAATAGTGTATGACTTTGCATTATGAGTATGTATCCTCTTACTCGTCATATATAACTTCAAATATTGTTTGTTATTTTCTCTTTGTGTGCTTCTTTACACAGCTAGTGTTTATTTTTCTTTGTGCATAAAAAACGATTTGCGAATTTGTTTATTTTCTTTGGCTTTTTGCTTTTCTTCCTCTAAAATAGGATTTGAAGTGGACAAATTTAGATCCCATACAATTGGCATTGGTGGAAAAGCAAAAAGATTCCCACTTGGTTCTGAGAAAAATATAGTTTGTATTATTTGAAATAATGCAAAAAAAAAAAAATTTATATATTTTTGTTTTTCTTTGTTTTTGGCAAGTTTGATACTTATTTGGTACTTTAAGCTTCTTAAAAATTAATATATGAACAAATTGAGGAATTGCAATTTTATTACAAAGAATTTTGTTCAATAGCTCCTTCAAAGAAAGTTGAAATTGCAAAGAGAACGAAATTCTTTAGTTTGACAAGAGTGGGGACAACACTCAAATAGAAAAGAATATCGGGTAAACGATATATTGTAGATAGCTGGTAAATTTTTAAACTTCGGTTTCAATAATTTTTTAAAGCACAGAAAAGAAGAACTATGTCTTAACAGTACGTGCTGTTTTATTTTATTTTTTTAATGGTAAGATCCCTAAATGACGTAGAAAATTTTCATAAAGCTAACATATTCATAAAACCTGTAAGGAAAGGCAAAAGTCGGGCGGTGCCGACATTATAATACCCAACACCTATCCTATAAATACAAAAGGGGGGCTATATCTAATTCTGAACCAACTTTGATGGTCCTCGGCGGATGTATTCAGATAGTTTATTAAAATTACTGTATCAAATTTCAAGCAAAGCAAATATGTTCAAAATGTTATAACTACGGTGGACAAATGACAAAAAATTATTCTAGATGTGACGAACATATAGATGGGATCTATATCTAAATCTGAACCGATTTCGATCAAACTAAATGGATATTGTGGAAGACGTCGAGGAAAGCGTTGTACAAAATTTTGGGAAGATTGGTCAATAAATGCGCTTGCAGTGGGTCTAGAAGTGAAAATCGGGCGACATATATTAGGTTGCCCAAAAAGTAATTGCGGATTTTTCATATAGTCGGCGTTAACAAATTTTTCCACAGCTTGTGACTCTGTAATTGCATTCTTTCTTCTGTCAGTTATCAGCTGTTACTTTTAGCTTGCTTTAGAAAAAAAGTGTGAAAAAGTATATTTGATTAAAGTTCATTCTAAGTTTTATTAAAAATGCATTTACATTCTTTTAAAAAAAACCGACATATGACAGCTATATCTAAATCTGAACCGATTTCTATGAAATTTACTAGTAATATCGAAAGTCATAAGACAGTCCTTCCTGCCAAATTTCGAGAGAATCGGTCAACAAGTGATCATTTTATTGTTATATCTTGATATTATAGATCCAATATCATAGCAGTCATAGGAAAATCCTTCCTGCCAAATTTTGAGGGAATCTGTTAACAAATGACCATATTATTGCTGTATTACTGCAAATCGGACGAACGTATATATGGGAGCTATGTCCAAAGTTGAACCGATTTTTTCCAATTTCAATAGGCTTCGTCTCTAGGCCGAAAAACATTCTCGTATCAAATTTGAACACGATCGGATGAAAATTGCGACCTCTAGTTTGTACACAAATTAAAATGGACAGAGAAGCCGTTAATCTCCTTCTTACATTCAAAGACTGTTCGTGATTTTACCGTTCTGGTTATTATTGCCCTTATGGCCTGTTTACTGTCCATAAAGATGTTCACACGCCACGTCGTCGCGTTAGCACTACACCTCCTCGTATATACTGTGATCGCCGTATCTCCGACTGCAGGTCAGTATTGAAGTCAGGCAGTCTAAAACAGATCTCAGTCCTAGGGTTTTCAATGTAGACCCCTAGGCCCAATATGTTCTCTATCTTTGATCCATCCGTGTAACATGATCTTCCAGATGGCAATACTAGGGTTCTGTCAATCCAATACTGTGCCGCTGGCAGCAGTGCCTCCCACTCGACCTCAAGTTTCGTCTCAATTATCCTATCGGAAACCTCTTCCTTTCCTTTCAGGTTTCCTATCGTTGCCTCGATTATACCGCGATGGTATGAGCTGCTCCTATCCTCAATCCATTCTCCCATCGCCTTAAATTGCACAGCCACAATGGTTGCCTCACACTTAATCTGCATGTCTATGGGTCGGATATGTATTCTTTTTTATACACAACCTCGTGCAGGGCAGTCTCCACCGACATAGGAATGCTGTTTGTATTGAAGCAGTTTGCTGAATGTCATACTCTTTATCATGGTGTCCACAGTGAGTTCCATGGTTTTGAGTAAAAAGGAATGTAAGGCTGATAGGCCTTTGGGGTCGCATAACTTGCCATGCCGGGCTTGGGTATAAACACCACCCTTGCCTCCTGTCAGGCTTTCGGAGTCTATGCAAGTCCTAGGCACACAGTGAAAATAGTGGCCAGATGAGGGCCAGATAGTCGGCCTCCTTTTGTATTAACGCCGAAAATATTCCATAAGGATGGGGTAACTTTAATGGTTTGACGCTTCTCAAGGCTTCCTTTACAATAAATTCCGTTATGATAAACCTTCGATCAACCTCATTATTCCAAGATTCCGGTGTCCGGAGAGTCCCGTCGTATCCTGTGGAAAATTGGTTTTCATCAAAAGCCTCAACGTGTGCTCCGTTGTCTCTGCTCTCACCCTCATGTCGTCTACTAACATTTCAGTTTGGACATGAGTTTTTGAGAGAAAAAATTTTTATATTGGCGGCGTCATTAACGCTATCGACCTGTTCGCAGAAAAGCTTCCAGGAGGCACTTTGCAGCTTTGGTAATCTTATTGTAATCCTTGGGTCGTGTGTTGTGCATAACCCAGTAAATTTCCGCTTTTCCAAGTCCGCTGACCTCTTTCCCAATGTTGCGAATCTCCTGGTCACCCAGGGTTTCCCTTGGGCTGATTTTGTTTCTCGAAGAGGACGATTTTCCTCGAAAGACTCCACTAGTGCGGTCGTAGTCCTATTGACATTGTCGTCTAGGTCTTCTATGCTTGGACAATCTAAATGATCCTGACCAAGAAAATTTTCGTCGGTTGGTTATCAACTTATTACGGAAAATTATCGGATTCGGCGCTGGTCGTGCTATTCTATACCTAATGTAGCGATGGTCTGAGAAGGAATGCTTCTCGAAGACCCTCCAATCCTTAACCTCATCGACTAGATTTTCCGAACATATTGTCACATCTAAAAAATCCTCCGTAATCCTATTAACAAAGTTAACGGTTTTATTAATATTAAGCGTTATTAGGTCGTTAGGTTAGGTTATGTTAGTTTGAAAAGAGGGTACAGATATTAATCCGCCCCATGCCACTATAGCCAGTAATCGGCTTGTTGTGCGCTCTAAAAACTATAAAGTAACCTCTAAAAAAAAGTAACCTTTGAGAAGCCGTTGTATAAAATTTTTTCCAAATCGGATGAGAATTGCGCCCTCTAGAGGCTCAAGAAGTCAAGATCCCAGATCGGTTTATATTGCAGCTATATCAGGTTATAGACCGATTTGCGCCATACAGTTATTCGAAGTCATAACAAAACATCTCATGCAAAATTTCAGTTAAATCAGATAAGAATGCGCTCTATGTGTTCAAGAAGTCAAGATCCAAGATAGGTTTATATGACAGCTATACCATATTATAAACCTATTTGAATCGTACTTAACACAGTTGTTGGAAGTGAAAGCAGAACTCCACGTTTCAGTCAAATCTGATGAGAATTGCGCCCTCAAAATGCCCAAGAATTCAAGACCCAAGATCGATTTATATGATAGCTATATCAAAACATGGACCGATTTGGCCTGTTTACAATCCCAACCGACCTACACTAATAAGAAGTATTTTTGCAGAATTTCAAGCGGCTAGCCTTACTCCTCCGAAAGTTTGCGAGCTTTCAACAGACAGACGGTCGGATATTTCTAGATCGACTTAAAATGACATGAAGATGAAGAATGTATATACTTTATGGGGTCTCAGACGCATATTTCGAGGTGTTACAAACAAAATGGCGAAATTAGTATACACCCATCCTATGGTGGAGGCTATAAAAAAAGTTTTATGTGGCAGCTTTATCATTATGGACTAATTTAGACCAAATCTGGCACAGTTGTAGAAAATCATTACAAATCGCCACGTACATAAATCCAGCCAAATCGATTTAAAGTTGCACCATCCGAAGGCTCAAGAAATCAAATCGGGAGATCAGTTTATATAAGTGCTATATCAGCCTATGAATCAATTTGGACAATACCTGGCACAATTATTGCAGGTCATAACAAAACACTACCTTTAAAATTTCACCCAAGTCGGTTGAAAACTGCGCCCTCTAGCGGCTCCAGAAGTCAACTCGGTAGATCGGATTATATGGGAGATATATTAGGTTATGGACAAATTTCGACCCAATCTGGCACAATTGTTTGCCATGTCATGATAAAATACCACCATCAAAATTTCGGCCAAATCGGTTTAGCCAGGTCAATGTCAATAATTTTCTTGGACTTGGGACCACTGTGTGGTGGGGCCTCTCCACGAAATGAAATCCTGGCTACCGGCCTGATGTCAGCTAGACCTAACCACGGACCAATTTGGTACATTTATCATCCCAACGGATCTGCAGCTTTACACCTTCGAAAGTTAGCGTGCCATTGACAAGCAGGCAGATGGACGGACAAGGCTAAATCGATTAAAAATTTCAAGACGATCAAGAATATTTGCACTTGGTTGGGTCTGGGATCAATGTTTCAATGACTTACAAACGGAATGACGAAATTGGTATGCCCTCATGCCATGGTGAATGCTATAAAAATGAAACGTGCAATCGTACCCGTATATTGCATACCATAATTTTTTCCAAAATAATTTATGCGAGTTTGTGTTTCTTTAACTTGGTTATATATAAAACAAAACAACAAAAAAAAAAACGGCAAAAATTTTTTCTCCTTTTCCACTTAAGTCCCATATCCGGGCAAAATGTGACTTTTGGCACTGGGCTTTTAGAAATATTCCATTATGAGTCTTGCGGCTTTTACTTCTGTTTGCAAAACTTGTTATCAGAAGAAATGTTACTGCAACTACCTAAAAACACTTAACTGGGTTAGTAAGTGGAAAACAAAATCTAAAAAAACCTATGGACAAACACACACAAACTTCGTTGACTGCGCCACCGTCAAATGTTTATAGTTTTCTAGTTTTTGTGGATGAAATATGGCTGTGGTATTTTTGAAGTGAACTTACTCGGCACCTTTAACTCTCGCGCAAAGGCATAAGCATTAGAAAGGAATTTTTCCTTGCCCCAGCATCCATTTGCACATAGCTAAAATCTCAAACAGAACTTTAGCAACATTGGCAGCAGTTTGGCTTCGCATACAGATTTAAATTCTGTGCTAAAGAAAGGGGAACCAGGAAAAATGTTTCCTAGTCCGATTATGTAAGTCCCCTAAAAATATGCTTCAAATATTGTTTGCCGTTGTGAAAAGGCAGGCATTCAAGGACATGTTAGAATTTATGCATCCATCCCTGTGTTGCCTTTATTTCACACAAAAAGTTCGCCAAAAACTTTGAGATGAATTTCAAACGAGAAATGGCAACCGAAATAAACTGCATTTCAAAAAAGGATGCATGGGAAGGAAAGGAAGCTATTAAGAATTGCTGCAAATTTATTAACAATTCAACAAATAAAGGAGAGCATGGCGAAGGAATGAACGAAATGTGTGCTGTTATAAACCGAAGTCAATGCACTTTTAAATGTTTAAACAGATACGGAAATTTAGTAAGGATCAAATGAGAACGAGTTAAGTTAGACGGAGCCTGGTCTTGTATAATCAACCCCCAGTGAGGATATTTTCTACGAACGCCTAGAAAGAGAATATGACCGGTGTCCCGCCCATGATATTCAAATTGTTCTGTGAAATTTTAATGGAATAATGGGGAAGGAAAATATCTTTGGCCTAACAGTAGGAAAATTTTCCCTGCACCAAGAAACTTCCGATAATGGATTGAGGCTTATAGACTTCGCCGCGGCAAAAAACATGATAGCTAGCAGCACCAGATTCCAACATCGAAGGATTCACACGTCCATAGGGCTGTAACTCGTTGAAGTTCCGAGAAACCAAATCGATCATGTTGTGATAGATGGAAGATATTCAACCAGCGTGTTTGGTTCGTCCATCCCAGGGGAGAACATCGATTCGTATCATTACCTTGTTGCAGCAAAGGTCCAAAGGACATTCCTTGTTGCAGCAAAGGTCCGCACCGGTCCAAGTGTATCGAGAAACGTATCGTCTGATACTGCACGGAAGCTGGATGTCGGAAAGCTGCAAACACAACAGGTGGCTACCGCATACTTCACTCGGTCGAAACAAATGCTCCATTAAAGCTCTCATAGTATAGCAACGCAATTCCAACCATTGCCAAGTCCATTGAAGAGCCGCAATACTCATATTTGGGTACCAAAGGCCTTCGCCAAGGTACGAGCGAAGGAGAGCTATCGAGAGAAAAGGAGAGATAAGAAAGCGTTTCTAGGCCCGATAGACCCTGCTCTGGGTAAATCCCTTCCACAGATCCAATCCCTGAAATAGCTGGCCAGAACGAGGTTCACGTATTAGTAACCCGGCTGAACAAAAATAGGCCAAATGGAGCCGATGGGTTGCCGAATGTACAAATCGTCTACGCAATCCGAAACAAGTAAGAGACTGCTAAGTTCGTCCCGGCCCAATCTTATTTACCCTCCACCATGGATCGCATTTGTCGAGTTCTATGCGCGGTATCTCTTTTTAGGTAAATAAGTATGGTATTGGAGCTATATCAAGCTATGGTCCAATTGGGAGATCGGTTTATATGGGAATCACGATTCAGATTTCCTACCGACCGTTTTGACGTTCCACTATGTTTCAGTATCAACAGCCCAGATGAATCCCTAGATCCATCAGCTCTATTATGACCATTGAATTCAACCAAAGGCGCATATGACACTAGCTCCACATCGTCATCGTCCACGGCCATTGTCCTCTGCTGCACCTCTGAGAGATTGTCGACCACTGCATTTGCCTTCGCCTGCTCTGATGATGGATGTCCCCCATCAAGCCCTATAATACCGCCAATACTTTTCTGCCTCATGGCTGCAGAATAACCTTCAGCTTTTGAAACATATAGCATCCCGGTTTAATGGCGTTCAAGATTCCCAATATGGCTTGCTCCTCAAACAAACAATCGTTACAATTAATAGCTCCTAGAGTCCTGTCGTCATGCTGATAAAGTATCCTATGTTTCCTTTTTCTGATTAAAAGGAAGAAAACTGTAGTGTGTCCAATTCAACCTTCAGCAGGTCCGCCTTATGGTCCGAGTCAATCTCATGCAGCCCGTTGTACGTACCGGATTGACCCGATGGAGTTCTCCAACGGCAAGGGCTGCCGCCTCAGTGAACAACACACTGCTACAACAACAACAACATGGTCCGAGTCATAGGCCAGATTTGGCAATAACTCTCCGACCCAACAGCCTTGAGCCCACTTGTTATCATAAAGACATCTATATATGATCTACAGGTCATGATAGATCTCGAGAGTCCTGCTGTTGGCCAAATCATCATCATAGGGCTTGTCCTCAGCCCATCGTTTAGGGATCTATCACTCCGATTTACGTCTGTGTCTCCCTAATCCACATGTTTGGCATTCAGGCCTCCCGCAAATACCGCTTCATTTGGTACTATTATGTCCAGCATTTTGTCAATGGAGGCCACCGTGGCGCAGAGGTTAGCATGTCCTCCTACGAAGCCGAACGCCTGTGTTCAAATCGCGTCGTGAACATCAACAAAATTTTCAGCGATGGTTATCCGTTACTGATGCTGGCTACATTTTTAAGGTATACTGGCTTGTTAAAAACTTCTCTAGCATGTGCTGTCGCTATGCGGCACGCCGTTTGGACTCGGCATGAAAAAGCAGGCCCCTTACCATTGAGCTTAAACATTCGTCGGACTGCACTCATTGATATGAGAGAAGTATCCCCTGTTCCTTAATGGACTATGACTCGGCACCCAAACGATGCGTATTGTGCCATCCTCAGAGAAGGCGTTTATTTCCTCCTTACACTCCAACACTGTTCGTGACCTTAGCCACTCAGTTAAAATCTAAAGTCGTTCATAAGTAAGAATCAGAAAGAATCTCTCCGAACCATTCAATACCAAACGAGGTTTGAGGTAAGGATACAACCTATCATATGATCTCTTTAATATCCTTCTGGAGAAGATTATACGAGATGCAGATGTGAATAGATATGGCACACTACTCATAAGAGAACATGTGCTACTCGCCTATGGCGGTGACATCGATATCATGGGCCGGTCACCGTAAGTATTGGGTTGCCCAAAAAGTAATTGCGGATTTTTCATATAGTCGGCGTTGACAAATTTTTTCACAGCTTGTGACTCTGTAATTGCATTGTGCCTTGTGCACCCGAGCAGATAAATAAAAGGGAGAAAATTGGGAACCACAACTTTCACAAACCTCGTTACAGGCGTAACCGAAAATAATCACACTAGTTTTGAAATGAATTGAAGAATTATACTGACACCGAGGCCACCGTAGCGCAGAGGATAGCATGTCCGCCTATGACGCTGAATGCCTGGGTTCGAATCCTGACGAGACCATCTGAAAAAATTTTCATCGGTGGTTTTCCCCTCCTAATGCTAACAACATTTGTGAGGTACAATGCCATGTAAAACTTCTCTCCAAAGAGGTGTCGCACTGTGGCACGCCGTTCATACTCGGCTATAAAAGGAGGCCCCTTATCATTGAGCTTAAAAAACTTGAATCGGACTGCACTCATTGATATGTGAGAAGTTTGCCCCAGTTCCTTAGTGGAATGTTCATGGGCAAAATTTGCATTTGCACTGACAAACAGATGATACTTTGGATTAAGCAACCATGCTAGGAACAAGGCCACCTCTCAACTGACGATGATTACAATATTTAAGGCACCGATACTGCCCGTGCTCCTTTATCTCCGAGGCATGCGTACTTGCGAAAGTAGACGAGGCAGTACTTGTAGTGTTTGGGAGAAAAATCTTTCGTAAACTATGGGGACCAGTGCTCATAGGCGTCGTATGAACCATGAGCTGTAAGACTACGATAACATAGTTAAACGCATCAAAATAACACGGATGCGTTGACTAGGTTAGAAGATGGCTAGAAGTCTGTTGAAAATGACCAAAATATTTAGTACACGCAAAGGGGGATGACCAAAACACCGATGGCCTAACAAGGCCTACAGGCTTATAAGCCTTACGTCCTTTCTACTTAAAACCATGGACTGCATAGTAATAGTGAGCAGGACATCTAGCGAACTGCTTAAATACAAACAGCATGTCTATGTCAAGGGAAGGTCGGTGGAAACTGCCCTGTACGAGGTTGTGCATAAAATGGAAGAATCTTTCAATGCCAAACCGTAGACACTGACCTTATGCATTGACATCGAGGCAATTTTAACAATGTGCGGACCGACACACTGATCCAATCCTTAGATCAGTTCCGGGTGGACCAGATCCTTTGAGACTGGATAAACCATATGATATGGATCCTATGGCATAAATATAAAGGAGAAAGTGGCACAGCGCACGCCACAAGGGACATTTTATAGCCACTCCTATGGGTGACCACTACAAATGCCCTATAACGGATGCTGACTGAGGAGGGATTTGAATCCGTCTGCTATGTAGACGATGTTTTAATACTCCTAAGGAGTAAGGCCCAGCTATGTAGAAGGGCCGAAAGAGTCCTGCAGATGGCATACGACTAGCCTTTAACGTTAACCCAGAGAAGACCGAAATCAGTTTATTGAACAGGAAGACAAAGGTAGGACAATTTAACGCTCCACGTTTTCTCAATAGAACGATTTCGATAGCTGACAAGTATAAACACATAGGAGTGATCTTGGACAGGAAACTGAATTGGTGTCATATTCAGGAGTGTACCGAGAGGCTCACATGTGTTGCGCATTATGTAGACGGGCGGTTGGCTCGAAATAGCGCCTGGATCTGAGGATAGTCCACTGGCTCTATTTGAGCGTGACTAGATAGAGTGATAAGTATTACTCCCACTGGGGCATCGGAAATTTTTCTAGATATCCGACCCATAGACATACAGATTAAGTGTGAGGCCACCATTACGACTAAGAAATTTAAGCAATGGGAGAATGGATAGAGGATAGGAGTAGATCATACCATTGCGGTATAATCGATGCGACAAGAGGAAACCTGGAAGGGGTTTCCGATCGGATACCTACGACGACACCTGAGGTCGAGTGCGAGGCACTGCAGCCAGAGGGACAGTGTAGGATTGACGGAACACTAGTACTGTCATCTGGAAAATCATGTTACACGGATGGATCAAAGCTGGAGAATAGAGTGGTTGTGGGGGTCTACATAAAGGACCCAGGGACTGAGGTCTGTTTTAGACTGTCTGACCATAATAAGGTCCTGCAGGCGGAGATCCGGGCGATCACGGAATGCGTGGGGTGGTGTGGTGCTAACGCGAGGTTGTCGAGTGTGAACATCTTTACGGACAGTAAACTGGGCATAAGGGCAATAACAAGCAGGATGGTTAGAGCCACGAACGTCTTGAAGTGTAAGAAGGAGATTAAGAATGTCTTCTCTGAGAATGGCCCTAGACGCATCGTTTGGTTGCCGGGTCATAGCGGAGTTAGGGGGAATGAAGAAGCAGACGTTTTGGCTGTTAGGGCCAGAGGACTGCCGTCAACAAACTTAGTTAGCCCGAAGCTTTTCGGGACGACGCAGTTCGAGTTAAGAGTGTAGGGCATGTAATACTGTGGAACAACGAAGCGGTCGGTAGGACGACGAAAATCCTATGGGAAGATCCGGATTGTGAGAAGACGAGACTATCACTGAAACAAAGCAAGCAGGAGGTCAGTAAAGCTTTCGATGTCATAACAGGACACATAGGACTACGAGCTCATTTATGCAAACTCGGTGCGGCAAGTGATAGCGTGTGTAGGGCGTGTGGAGAAGATGATGAGACGTTGGCTGAGAGACAACGGCTCTTAGGTGGGGACACAATACCAAACATAAACCAACAAAGGTGTATGGTATGGAAAACAATTAGATATTTTGTAAGCAGCACAGAACTCCAGACTTAAATTTTCTTTGTCGATGTTACATTTTAGTATTTAGAGCGCACAACAAGCCGATTACTGGCTAAGGTGTATGTCAATAGTGGAATGGGGCGGATTATTATCCGCACCCTCATTTCAGCCTAACATAACCCAGTTTTGCAAATCCTATTATACTTGTAAATGATTACGATTTAAAGTCTCACCTTTAAAAGTCGAACGGAAATGCTTTGTGATGTTCCGGTTCACAGTAAAACCGTTACTCAGTTTACCTATCTTGTTAAATTTATGATCTTTTATTTCATTTTGTGTATGTGCTTACCTTGGGCTGAGGTACACGTCGTCAGCTGCGGTGAATAACGATCCGTTAAACGTTTTATGACATCGATTTGTTCCAACGTTAGTTGCACTGCATCACGATGTTGCGCTTCACAGGGAACATATGCTGCCCAAAACTGAAATAAGAAAAACATGAAAATATTTACTATTGCCTTTTTTTTTGAAAAAATGTGAATATTCACATACATATAAATAAGAATAGCACGTCAAAAAAAAAAAAAAAAAAAAAAAAAAACTTTGAGTTGATGTGATGGTTTTATCTATTACTATTACCTACTTCCAATATTTACCACTACGTTTATTGAATTTGCAAATCTCTTCCACATTTCATTCGAATTAGCCGATTTGTCTGCACAGAAAAAAACTAACTCATAAAGAAAACCAACTACCAAACTTTAAATTCTGTAAAACTTTAAATTCTCAACAAATTTTAGCATTAAGTCGAAGATATTATTTGTTGAAGTAGTGAGTTGGTCTCTACAACACACTTTAACGACCAAATTATTGAAATTTTGTTGACTTTCAACAAATTCTTTGATTGAGGAAGTTATTAATATAAGCGTACTACCATGTAGTAAAAAATATGAATTTCGTTTTCAGAAAAAATTGATTTTGAGTAGTTTTTAACTTTTTAAAATTTAATTAATGTCGGCAGGCTAGAGGATGTGTGCAAGACTGCCAAACATGAGATCATAAGCTCAATAATCTGCGGCACCAAAATTATTAAAATTTGTTTTTAAGGGTAATAGTACAAAGTAGAGGAGAGGAAAACCCGAGAGCAGCAGTAAAACGAACGAGACAAAGCAGATCGAGCCGAAAAAAAAAAAAAAAAAAAAAAAAAAAAAAAAAAAAAAAAAAAAAAACACCACCACTCGAAGCATGCGTTGGCAGGTTAGATGGTTTTTATTCCCTCCACCATAAGATGGGGGTATACTAATTTCGTCATTCTGATTGTAACTACTCGAAATATTCGTCTGAGACCCCATAAAGTATATATATTCTTGATCGTCGTGAAATTTTATGTCGATCTAGCCATGTCCGTCCGTCTGTCCGTCCGTCTGTTTGTCGAAAGCACGCTAACTTCCGAAGGAGTAAAGCTAGCCGCTTGAAATTTTTTACAAATACTTCTTATTAGTGTAGGTCGGTTGGTATTGTAAATGGGCCATATCGGTCCATGTTTTGATATAGCTGCCATAAAACCGATCTTGGGTCTTGACTTCTTGAGCCTCTAGAGTGCGCAATTCTTATCCAATTTGAATGAAATTTTGCACGACGTGTTTTGTTACGATATCCAACAAATGTGCCAAGTATGGTTCAAATCGGTTCATAACCTGATATAGCTGTCATATAAACAGATCTGGGGACTTGACTTCGTGAGCTTCTAGAGGTCGCAATTCTTATCCGATTGGAATGAAATTTTGTACGACGGATTCTTTCATGACCATCAACATACGTGTTTATTATGGTCTGAATCGGTCCATAGCCCGATACAGCTCCCATATAAATCGATCTCTCTATTTTACTTTTTGAGCCCACAAAGAGCGCAATTCTTATTCGAATTGGCTGACATTTTACACAGGTCTCCAACATATAATTTAATTGTGGTCCAAACCGGACCATATCTTGATATCGCTCTAATAGCAGAGCAAATCTTTTCTTATATCCTTTTTTTGCCTAAGAAGAGATGCCGGGAAAAGAACTCGACAAATGCGATCCATGGTGGAGGGTATATAAGATTCGGCCCGGCCGAACTTAGCACGCTTTTACTTGTTTGCCTTACTTACTTACTTAACTTTAATTGGAAGAACTTGACAAATGCGATCCATGTCCAATGCAAATGCGATAGGCCCGGCCGACTTAGCACGCTTTTACTTGTCAGGTTCTTTGCAAGAGAATTAGGCCCATAAAAGCCACATTTATTATCCGATTTTGCCGAAATTTGGGACAGTGAGTTGTGATAGGCATTTCGACATCCTTTTTCAATTTGGCTCAGATCGGTTCAGATTTGGATATAGCATTCATATAGACCATTTCTCGATTTAAGGGTTTGGGCCATAAAAGGCGTATTTATGGTCCGATTTCGCCGAAACTTGAGATGGTGCATTGTGTTGGGCCCTTCGACACTTTTTTCCAATTTGGACCCGATCGGTCCAGTTTTGGATATAGCAGTATGACTGCTATATCTGACGATTTAGGGTCTTGGGCCCCCTAAAGGCGCATTTATTGTCCGATTTCACCGAAACTTGGGACAGTGGATTGTGTTGGGCCTCTCGACATCTTTCTTCTAATAGGCGCATTTCGTCGAAATTTAACACAGCGACTTATGTTTGGCTTTTCGACATTAGTGTTGTATATGGTTCAGATAGGTCTATATTTGGATATAGCTACGAAAAGACCATAACTTTGTTCTACAAAATTGAGTAATGTCTTGTACTTATTAGACCACTCAATTTTCGTGCCAAATTTGGTCCAAATCGGACCATATTTCGATATAGCTGCTGCGGGTCCATAAATAATAAATTTTTCACCGGATTATAACGAAAGGTGGTTTACATATATACCCGAGGTGGTGGGTATCCAAAGTTCGGCCCGGCCGAACTTAACGCCTTTTTACTTGTTTTTCTGTACCCTCCATCATAGGATGGGGGTACACTAATTTTGTCATTCTGTTTATAACGAACACCGTAGCGCAGAGGTTAGCATGTCCGCCTATGACGCTGAACGCCTGGGTTCGAATCCTGGCGAGACCATAAAAAAAAAATTTGTCAACGGTGGTTTTCCCCTCCTAATGCTGGCAACATTTGTGAGGTACTATGCCATATAAAACTTCTCTGGAAAGAGGTGTCGCACTGCGGCACGCCGTTCGGACTCGGCTATAAAAAGAGGCCCCTTATCATTGAGCATATAACTTGAATCGGACTGCACTCATTGATATGTGAGAAGTTTGCCCCTGTTCCTTAGTGGAATGTTCATGGGCAAAAATTTGCATTTGTTTGTAACTTTTTATATTCTTGATCGTCGTGACATTTTATGTCGATCTAGCCATGTCAGTCCGTCCGTCTGTCTATCGAAAGCAAGCTAACTTTCGAGTAGGTAAAGCTAGAAGCTAGAATTTTGCACAATTACTTGTTATAAATGTAGGCCGGTTGGGATTGTAAATGGGCTATATTGGTCCATGTTTTGATAAAGCTGTTATATAAACTGATCTTGGGTCTTGAATTCTTGAGCCTCTAGAGGGCGCAATTCTAATCCGATTTGGCTGAAATTTTGCTTGAGGTGTTTTGTTATAACTTCCAACAACTGTGCTGAGTATGGTTAAAATCGGTCTATAACCTCATATAGCTGCCATGAAAACCGATCTGGGGTCTTGAATTCTTGAGCCATCAGAGGACGCAATTATTATCCGATTTGGCTGAAATATTGCATGAGGTGTTTTGTTATGACTTTCAACAACTGTATTAAGAATGGTTCAAATCGGTCGAAAATCTGATACAGCTGCCATATAAATCGATCTGGGTTCTTGACTTCTTGAGCCACTAGAGGGCGCAATTATTATCCGATTTAGCTGAAATTTTGCATGATATGCTAAGTTAGGTTCAAATCGGTCCATAACCTGACATAGCTGCCATATAAACCGATATGGGATCTTGACTTCTTGAGCCTCTAAACTGCGAAAGTATTATCCGATTTGGGTGAAATGTTGTAAAACGGCTTCTCTCATGACCTTTAACATACGTGTCGAATATGGCATGAATCGGTTTATAGCCTAATACAGCTCCCATATAATCCGATCTCCCTATTTTACTTCTTCAGACCCTAAAGTGCGCAATTCTTACTATTTAGTTGCCCAAAAAGTAATTGCGGATTTTTCATATAGTCGGCGTTGACAAATTTTTTCACAGCTTGTGACTCTGTAATTGCATTCTTTCTTCTGTCAGTTATCAGCTGTTACTTTTAGTTTGCTTTAGAAAAAAGTGTAAAAAAGTATATTTGATTAAAGTTCATTCTAAGTTTCATTAAAAATGCATTTACTTTCTTTTAAAAAATCCGCAATTACTTTTTGGGCAACCCAATAGATTTTGCTGTAATTTTACACAATGACTTCTACTATGGCATAGGAGACTATGGTCTCCAATATTCAGTTCAATTATGGTCCGAAATGAACCATAACTTGATATTGTTCCAATAACATAACAATTCTTTTCTCTTAGCATTTGTTTGCCTAAAAAAAGATACCGTAACAAGAGCTCGACAAATGCGATCCATGGTGGAGGGTATATAAAATTCAGCCCGGCCGAACTTAGCACGCTTTTACTTGTTAGAGGTTACTTTATAGTTTTTAGAGCGCACAACAAGCCGACTACTGACTTAGGTGTATGTCCATATTGGCATGGGGTGGATTTATATCTGCATCCTCTTTTTAAATATGCACCTAAGACCCCATTTATATTCTTGATTGACATGACATTTTAAGTCGATCTTGCCATGTCCGTCCGTCTGTCTGTCGAAAGCAGGCTAATTATCGAAGGAATAAAGCTAGGCACTTGAAATTTTTCACGAATACTTCTTATTAGTGTAGATCAATTGGTATTGTAAATGGACCAAATCGGTCCAAGTTTTGATATAACTGCCATATAAACCGATCTTGGGTCTTGACTTCTTGATCTTCTAGAGAGCGCAATTCTTGTCCAATTTTGGCTGCACGCGGTGTTTTGTTGTGACTTTCAACAATTATGCTAAGTGTGGTTCAAATCGGTTCATAACCTGATAAAGCTGTCATATAAGCCGGTCTTCCGATTGGATTTCTTGGGCTTCTAGAGAGCGCTTCTTATCTGATTTGGCTGAAATTTGGAACATATTGTTTGGTTTTGAATTCCAACAACTGTTCCTACTATGGTCTTAATTGGTTGATAAACTTATAAAGTTCCCATATAAACCGATCTCCCAATTTGACTTTCTAAACCTCTCGAGGGCGCAATTATTACTCGATTTGCCTGAAATTTTGAAGGTGGTGGTTTTCTACGACTTCTTACAGCCATTATCGGTCAATAACTTGATATAGCTCATGTGTATTTGAAACAGTCATACAAAGAACTTGACAAATGCTATCCGTGGAGGAGGATATAAAAGATTTGGCCAGGCCGAACATAGCACTCTTTTACTTGTCAGGTTATCTGCAAGCGCGTTTATTATCCGATCTTCTCTAAATTTTACCATTTAGCTTGCCCACCTAATGTTGTGTAGGATGTGAAAAGGATGGCTTTGCTCGACTTTGGCCATCCTTATTTGTTTTTTTTTTTTTTTTATTGATAAGAAGCAATCCAAAGCTAGTCTATAAACATCATGTTTGTAAAAACCTATTCAGTACTCCTTTACTCAATTAACCTGTTAAAAACAGCACTTGCCTTCTTCTGGTTTATCTTCTTGGTAGTTAGTAGATGTTAAATCTATTTGCACCATGGCAACTTATCAACATTTACAATACAAACTACATTTAACCTTAACGTGTTATTCTAACAATTCCATTAATCTCGTTACCCTTCCATTTTGGTTTTGATTTAGAAAACCCTCAAAGTTTATCGTAACCCACAAATGCAATTGCAACAGTCGTCCATCTTTTAAGGGGGCCATCGTTTAAAAGCCAAAACTACTGAGAGTGGAACGTGACTTCTCGCTACCCCCAACAAGAGAGACGGCATAGTCTATTTCCAGCAAATAGGATAAACTACCATTATTGGCAATCAACGAAATTCCTACCGCTGCAAACAGTCGCCTGCCAAGGAGAGAGAGAATGCCCTCAAAGATCAACATTGGCAAATGAACGATATGAATGAATGGATGAAGGATCTCCCCACAGTTTTGGAAAAAAATTGTGGTGATTTAAAGTAATTTTCCAAAAGATTCAAAGTATTTTGCAAAAATCCTTCACATGCCAAAGAAGACTTTGACCAAAAGAACATGGCCACACAATGTTTGTTACTCAACGAGTACATGTGTGTGTGTGTGTGTGAAACATGCACGTACACAATTCGAGCAGTGGTTGTCGCCACACAAATAGTTGTACAACCCATCTGACATGAACATGACTAGATTTCGCCTTTCCGTCTGTTTTTTGTTTGTTTTGCGTTTGGTTCGTTGTTGTATTTTTTTTTTTGTGTGTTCTATTTTCTCGGCATGTTACGATGGATGTTCATACAATCCGGAAAAGTCGGTCGGAATTTGTTCGAGTTCTATTCGCTTCATATCCACTGCAGGAGCACACTATGCGGGCTTTGGGGGGAATGTGGAATGCAAGTTAACACCATTTCCGGTATGGCACTGGGCAGCAAAAACATGGCCTGGCAATAAATCGTTTTCCCCCTATGAAACCGGGCTGTGGAATGCCATGGAGACGAATGCCTTGCTGCAACTTCAATGGCGCTACATGCATCCTTGAAAATGCATGAGAGCAAATCGTACATTCCAGACTGCAATGCAACTGCCTTAACATTGACCAAATTTTGGCTATTGCTGTTGATGCGGTCGCTTTTCAAATGTTGTTGTTCTTTTTTTTTTTTTTGAGGGCATCATTACATGGGAATCACGTGACGGCAATAAAATGAATTGTGAACATCTTGTTGCAAAACACTGTTGAAATTTATTTTGTTTAAGCAAATTGCCTTCCTCGCCATAAGCGAAATGGCATGGAATACCAAATAGAAGGTGTGAAAGGTGCTAAATTACCTTAAACATTTGGCCAGCTTCTTTTACAGATTGGGTCTTGTTAATAGCCAAAACCGTGTTTGGTGTTTGATAACAGACGCACAGTGGCCTAAAAAGGTATTAAATAGGAAAATAGTTGAAATGTTTGATTTGAATATAGCTAGCGAGCAAGAATACAGTCTCTGTGTCTCCCAAACTCCTTACACTTGAGTAGATAAATCTAGGATTTCTTATTCCACGAGCCATTCCTTCAAACACCCATGATTCCTGTATAAGAACAACGTCAAATCCTCCTGCCATGAGTAGGACTTTAAGTGCCGTCAGAGTGGCCTTATAATGACGGAGATTTATCTGCAGATACCGGACCATAGTCAGCATTCAGATTTTCCAACACGGTTACCTTAGACTCGTCCTCGGTGTGTGGCAGAAGTTCTTCCCAACAAGATTCGTTTGATCTGGGCATGATGAGTTTCCTCACGCATCCGTGGACAGTTAAGTTGACGACTCATCCTTAGATGCTTTACTAGCTGATGCAGCTGAAACAGCTTTTGATTTTCCTCCTTCCCCGCTGGCGCACACCTTGAGATCATCCAACCGGATGATCCACTCACAGAGGATTTATCGGGTCCCATCTCGACGCTTTACGCTCCTGGTTGATCGTGACATGGGGATTTGGAGTCTCCTGCAATTCGCCAGATTTTGGAGATGTGGTCGACAGTTTTTTGGACAAGTGTTCAGTTCAATTGTTGAGTCGTCTCCTGATTCCCCAACCCAACGCTCCGAAAGACCCACAGCTTCCATAGTTGAATCCTTTGGATATAACTCCTTCAGACTTTTTGAGGTCTGCGAGACAGCCGGAGTTTAGTACGAATACTACATTACCCCGATTGCCAACAGCTTCCAGTGGGTGGTTGAAAGATTGGAATTACACTCAGTTAATCTCCCATGTAGGAGGCCACCGTAGCTCAGAGGTTAGCATGTCCGCCTATGACGCTGAAGCCTGGGTTCGAATCCTGGCGAGACCATCAGAAAAAAATTTCAGCGGTGTTTTTCCCCTCCTAATGCTGGCAACATTTGTGAGGTACTATGCCATGTAAAACTTCTCTCCAAAAAGGTGTCGCACTGTGACACGCCGTTCAGACTCGGCTATAAAAAGGAGGCCCCTTATCATTGAGCTTAAGCTTGAATCGAACTGCACTCATTGGTATATGAGGAGTTTGCCCCCGTTCCTTAGTGGAATGTTCATGGGCAAAATTTGCTATTTGCAATCTCCCATGAATGCTCTCAGGGTCTAAGGGAATCCTTGATGTCCATGCCTATGCCAATGGTCGAGAACAGATATCTTCCTTCTTGACAAAGTCCAGTGTTGCGTCTGACTATATGTATTTTTATACCCACCACCAAAGGTTGAGGGTTAATTCATTTCGTCATTCCGTTTGCAACACATCGAAATATCCATTTCCGATCCTTAAAAGTACATATATTCTTGATCGTCGTTAAAATCTAAAACGATTTAGTCATGTCCGTCTGTCTGTCTGTTGAAATGTCGCTACAGTCTTTAAAAATGGAGATATTGACCGATCCGCCGATTAAAGGTCTTAGGCCCATAAATCCACATTTATTATCCGATTTTGCTGAAATTTGGGACATTGTGTTGTGTTAGGCCCTTCGATATTCCTCGTCAATTTGGTCCAGATCGGTCTAGAGTTGGATATAGCTGCCATATAGACCGATCCCTCGATTTAAGGTTTTGGGTCCATAAAAGGCGTAATTTTTTTCCGATTTCGCCGAAATTTGGGACAGTGAGTAGTGTTAGGCTCTTCAACAGTTTTATGCATTTTGGCCCAGATCGGTCCAGATTTGGATATAGCTGCCATACAGACCGATCTCTCGATTTAAGGTCTTGGGCCCATAAAAGGCGCACTTATTGTCCGATTTTGCTGAAATTTGGAACAATGACTTAAGTTTGGCCCCTTGACGTCTTTCTACAATATGGCACGTGTCGGTCCAGATTTGGATATAGCTGCCATATAGACCGATCTCTCGATTTAAGGTCTTGGGCCCATAAAAGGCGCATTTATTGTCCGATTTCGCCGAAATTCGGGACAGTGATTTGTGTTAGGCGCTTCGACTACTTTCTGCATTTTGGCCCAGATCGGTCCAGATTTGCATATAGCTGCCATATAGAACGATTTCTCGATTTAAGGTTTTGGGCCAATAAAATGGACATTTAATGTCCCTTCAGTGGGTTTTTATAGCGCCTTCGACATCCTTCTTCAATGTCTTGGCCCTACCCTTCTTCAAAGGCACATCTATAATTCGATTTAGCTCAAATTTGACACAGTAACTTATATTGGGCATTTCGACATCCGTGTCTTACATGGTTCAGATCGGTCTATATTTGGGTATGGCTACCAAAAAGACCAATATTTTGTTCTGCAAAATTGAACGATGACGTGTACCTATTCGACCTCTCAATATCCTTGTCGAATTGGGTCCAAATCGGACCATATTTCGATAAAGCTGCTATGGGGTAATAAACTATGCATTTTTTTACGTGATTCTGACGAAAGGTGGTTTGTATATATACCCGAGGTGCTGGTCATCCAAAGTTCGGCCCGGCCAAACTTTACGCCATTTTACTTGTTTTTATACCCTCCACCATAAGATGGGGGGTACACTAATTTCGTCATTCTGATTGTAACTACTCGAAATATTCGTCTGAGACCCCATAAAGTATATATATTCTTGATCGTCGTGAAATTTTATGTCGATCTAGCCATGTCCGTCCGTCTGTCCGTCCGTTTGTCCGTCTGTCTGTCGAAAGCACGCTAACTTTCGAAGGAGTAAAGCTAGCCGCTTCAAATTTTGCACAAATACTTCTTATTAGTGTAGGTCGGTTGGTATTGTAAATGGACCATATCGGTCCATGTTTTGATATAGCTGCCATATAAACCGATCTTGGGTCTTGACTTCTTGAGCCTCTAGAGTGCGCAATTCTTATCCGATTGGGATGAAATTTTGCACGGCGTGTTTTGTTATGATACCCAACAACTGTGCTGAGTATGGTTCAAATCGGTCCATAATCTTATATAGCTGTCATATAAACCGATCTTGGGTCTTGACTTCTTGAGCCTCTAGAGTGCGCAATTCTTATCCGATTGGAATGAATTTTGGCACGTAGTATTTTGTTATGATATCCAACAACTGTGCCAAATATGGTTCAAATCGCTTCATAACCTGATATAGCTGTCATATAAACAGATCTGGGGACTTGACTTCTTGAGCTTCTAGAGGGCTCAATTTCTATCCGATTTAGCTGAAATTTCGCAAGACGTTTTTTATTATTACTTTCAACAACTATGTCAAATAAAGTACAAGTCGGTTCATAACCTGATATAGCTGCCATATAAACCGATCTGGGATCTTGACTTCTTGAGCCTCTAGAGGTCGCAATTATTATCCGATTTGCCTGAAATTTTGTACGACGGATTCTCTCATGACCATTAACATACGTGTTTATTATGGTCTGAATCGGTCTATAGGCCGATACAGCTCCCATATAAATCGATCTCTCTATTTTATTTCTTGAGCCCACAAATGGCGCAATTCTTATTCGAATTGGCTGACATT
This sequence comes from Stomoxys calcitrans, assembly GCF_963082655.1. Lineage (NCBI taxonomy): Eukaryota > Metazoa > Arthropoda > Insecta > Diptera > Muscidae > Stomoxys > Stomoxys calcitrans. The sequence goes on from NC_081554.1 coordinate 84,959,553, forward strand.
TTACACAGGTCTCCAACATATAATTTAATTGTGGTCCAAACCGGACCATATCTTCATATCGCTCTAATAGCAGAGCAAATCTTTTCTTATATCCTTTTTTTTGCCTAAGATGCCGGGAAAAGAACTCGACAAATGCGATCCATGGTGGAGGGTATATAAGATTCGGCCCGGCCGAACTTAACACGCTTTTACTTGTTTTTTTATAATGTGTTATATACTTTTGTTTATGTTATATAATAAGAATTTCTATATGTATATAGTAGTCTTAAGGATATTTGTTATTTATAGACTTAATTAACCAAAAATGTTTGCAAGTTAAAAGTTCAAGTTGAACTAACTTTTTATTAATGTCAAGGCACCTTAACGCATACAAGTACAGGGAGTTCACTGAAAAAGTGCTCTTGCCTGACAGCGAATAACAATTAATCAGTGTCTTCACCTAGCCATTTTGAGGTATCTGTAACTAATTAGTTGACCCACCGGTGGTCATGCCAACACACTCGATGTCATTATGTAGTATATTAGTTATTTGCTTTGTTATTTATGAATGACCATAATGATTGTGCATTCGCAAATGTTCGTGGTTATAGAAGGGAAGACATCTGAAGTAATAAATTTACAAAATTGCCTTGGAGATAAGTTGGCTGAGTGCGCCCACCTCTCCTTTGAGTTGGCTGTAATGACAAAATGATTTCATCATTGGCTCCTTCTTTTCTCATTAGGTAAGGAGAGGAGCCATCAACATCGATTTGTTTTGTACAGGAAGCCACTTGGTGTGGGTATCAGTAACTAAGATGGCGATGCTGCTGCTGCTGATGATGATGATGATAATGGCAACGATGCAAATGTCCTCTAGAACTGATGATGGTGGAGATACTGTCAATGCTATAATATTTGCAATTGTTGACTGTGTTAATGATATCTAACTGTGTAGTCTTAAAGTAAGACAAAATTATTTAAGAATTTAATATGACCACATGATTTTGAGCGAAAATTGAAAAAATACATTTTTTGTGGTATCTTCTATCGATATTGTTTTTTGTGGCTGTCCGCCATTCAGAGTTCACGGTAAGCACTAAAGACAACAAGTAATAGCGTGATAAGTTATGCCAGAACGATTCTTACATACCCTCCACCGTGGATCGCATTTGTCATGATCTTATATCAGGTTATGAACCGATTCGAAGGCATACTTGGCTTGGATGTCAAATTGGATAAGAATTAAGCACTCTAAAGGCTCAAGTAGTAAAATTGGAAGTCCCTAGTCGGCACCTATGTTTAAGGTCATAGAAAAAGTCACTGTGCAAAATTTTCGGCCAAATCCAATAAGACCAACATCTTCTAAAGGGTTAAGAAGTTTAATCGAGGGATTGGTTTATATGGGAGCAGTATATGGGGTTATAAACCGATTAAAATCATATTTGGCATGGTACGTTGAAAGTCATGGGAGAGGTCATTGCGCAAAATTTCAGCCAAATCGGATAAGAGCCAAATCAGGAGATTGGTTTTCATGTGAGCTAGGTATGTTGCCTGAAGGGCGTGTCACAGAAAAGTGACACCTCTTTGACGAGAAGTACATAGCTGAAATACTCACAAATGTTGCAAGCTTTTTGTGAGGGGATAACCGACGTAGAAAAATGTTTTAAGATGTTCTCGCCGGCTGGATTTGAACCCGGGCGTATGCTCTTATAACAAAAAAATAAAAAGTAAAAAGGCCTTAAGTTCGGCCGGGCTGAACTTTGGATACCAACCACCTTTGGTAAACCACCTTTCGACAAAATCCGGTGAAAAATGCATACCTAATGCCTCATAGCAGCTATATCGAAATTGCATACCTAATTGGACCAAATGCTAACAAGTAAGAGCGTGCTAAGGTCGGCCGGGCCGATCCTCCACCATGGATCGCATCTGTCGAGTTCTTTGCGCAGTATCTCTTTTTAGGCAAACAAAGAATAATGAATATGGACGAAGGAGGAGGAGGAGGAGGAGCTATATCAAGTTATAGTCCGATTCGGGGCTCAAGAAGCAAAATCGGGAGATCGGTTTATATGGGAGCTGTGTCAAGCTATAGATCGATTCAGACCATATTGCACACGTATGTTGTAGGTCATGGTAGAAGTCGTTGTACACAGTTTTTGCCAAATCTGATGAGAATTGCGCCCTCTAGAGGCTCAAGAAGTCAAGATCCCAGATGGGATTATATGGCAGCTATACCAGGTTATGAACCGATTGAAATCATACTTCGCACAGTTGTTGGAACTGATACCGAAACAGCACATGCAAAATTACAGCCAAATCGGATAAAATTTGCGCCCTCTAAAAGCTGAGGATGTCAAGACTCATGATCAGTTTATGTGGCAGTTATATCAGCTTATGAACCGATTTGAACCATACTTAGCACAATTGTTAGAAGTGATGCCAAACACCACGTGCAAAATTTCAGCCAAATCGGGCAAGAATTGCGCCCTCTAAAAGCTGAAGAAGTCAAGGCCCAAGATCGGTTTATATGGCAGCTATATCAGGTTATGGACCGATTTGCGCCATACTGAGCACAGTTCTTGGAAGACATAACAAAACACCTCATGTAAAATTTCAACCAAATCGTATGAGAGTTGCGCCCTCTAGCGGCTCAGGAAGTCAAGATCCAATATCGGTTTATATGGCAGCTATACCAGGTTTTGAACCGATTTGAGCCGTACTTAGCACGGTTGTTGAAATCCATGACAGAATACCTCGTGCAGAATTACAGCCACATCGGATAAGAATTGCGCCTTCTAAAAGCTGATAAAATCAAGACCCATGATCGGTTTATATGGCAGCTATAGCAGGTTTGACAATATTTAGCATGGTTGATGGAAGTGATATCAAAACACCACTTGCAAAATTTCAGTCAAATCGGACGAGAATTGAGTCCTCTATATGGCAGCTATGCCCAATCATAGACCGATTTGGCCCATTTACAATCCCAACCGACCTACACCAATAAAAAGTATTTGTGTAAAATTTCAAGCGCCTTCGAAAAGTAGCGTGCTTTTAACAGACAGACGGACGGACATGGCTAGATCGACTTAAAATTTTGTGACGTTCAAGAATATATATACTTTTTGGGGTGTTACAAACATAATGACGAAATAAGTAATCCCCTTCTCCTATGGTGGAGGGTATAAAAATGTTCATGAAACATTTTTTATTACTTTCTTCAGCGCAGGGCTGCGGAGTCAGAGTCGAGCAATTTTGTCCGAAGTTGTAATCGAGATAATTTTCTCTACTCTGACCCCGACTCCGTACAAAATTGCTCGACTCCGAGTCCACAGCCCAGCGCTGAAAACCCCCATTGTCCGAGAAAGGGCCAAAACAGCGGCTTGCAAAAGTAAATTTTTACATTCTTCATCTGTTTGACCTTTTTTTCGATTTAACCCCTCCGCCAGTCGAAATCACAATGGCCTTGACTTGACTCCATAAGTCCCCAATAGCTTCAATGATTAACAGCGCCAGTGAGGGGATAAATAATGCCGCAGGGGAAACCTATTCTATGTTTTTCGCCATTTTTCGAAGCTTTAAGTTCTAAGGGGCGGTATTCTGTCTTTAAAATAGAACTAAAACTTCGAGTGATTAAGTTTTGCCTGACTATTGCCCAGCTTGTTTTCTTCATGTATATATTCTTTGTCCATAGCACCCTCTTACAACAAGTTTCCAAAACTCCATCCATTTGTGCAATAATCTTTAAGCTGGCTGAAAAAATAGATTAAATGGTAAAGTTTAGGTCTTTGCCACAATTTTATCATTTTCCCTCGAGAAGTATTATTGTACTATTGCTTGGTGTAGAATATTCTTGCCAAAGTAGGAATTCTCTGGTACTACACAGTAACTGTGCTGGCAAGGTGGCAAGGTACTGCTATGGCTAAGAAGCTGAGTATAAGTACTTTGCAATTACTTCTGTCACCACCGGGCAAATGCAAGATATCAGAACGTCACCGCCTGCACCTAGTACTAATAGATTTTCTCCTGCAGCCACCCATAATTCTCATGAATTTGCACAGGTGTTATTAGCAAAACCACGCTCCGCAATCATGTTGCCTGCATATGCATCTTAAGAACAAAATAAAACGACTTCCATGTAATTGCTTGAAAATTTAATTATTTTAGCGGGCAAATAGCAAAAGATCCAAGGAAACGTCCTTGCTCTGTTTTATTTTACACTTTTACTTTATGATGTTTTTTCTCCATTCCATACTCTGTCGTTCCTAGTGGTCTTCCATGGAAGAAGACTTTGTGCTCCTTTGCCACAGCTTTATTTGGCAAAATGTGAATGTGTACATTTAAGCCAAATGAATGACCATTAACGGAGTGATGTTTGCTTAACAGGAATTGTTTTACTAAGAGCTCTTTCGGTTGTATTTCTTGGCGAGGGCTTTACCTCTCATTCCCTTTTGGAGTGTATGTGTGTGTGTGTGTGTGAGTACATCATGTGCTTGTAGGAAATACAAATATTTAGAAAACTTTTTGTTTTCTCTTTTTTGTACACACACAGTAAGGGTGTAAAGTTTTCGTAAGGAAAGCTAAAGGTAACTGTCCTTTCATGTGATTCATACCTGCAATATAATTTGTTATTGAGAGGAATCATTGTGAATAGTGAAGAATAAGCGCACTTCAAGTCTGTGGGTAGCACGGAATTTCGGACTTGGATTTTCTTATTTGAGTTTACTTTTTTGTATTTAGAGCGCACAACAAGCCGATTACTGGCTTAGGTGTATGTCCATAGTGGCATGGGTCGGATTTATATACGCACTCTCTATTCAACCTAACCTAAAGTCTGTGGAAACTTTAGATGAAATCGTGGTATGAACATCTACAACTTTATTCTCTCATAATGATGCTAACTTTTTAGAGTTTTGGTCTCTACACTCAGAGAAAAGTTGATACCAAACGTGCTTATTTCAGTACCATACGGTATTGATAGTAAAAAAAAACACCGTATGGTATAAAAACAATACCGGATGGTAGCACTCTCTTTTCAACCTAACCTAAAGTCTAAGGAAACTCTAGATGAAATCGTGGTATGAACATCTACAACTTTATTCTCTCATAATGCTACCCTTGCATGAGTTTTGGTCTTGTTATACTTTTCTACACTCAGAGAAAAGTTGATAGCAAACTTGCTTATTTCAGTACCATACGGTATTGATAGTTAAGAAACACCGTATGGTATAAAAACAATACCGGATGGTAGCACTCTCTTTTCAACCTAACCTAAAGTCTGTGGAAACACTAGATGAAATCGTGGTATGAACATCTACAACATTTTTCACTCATAGTGCTACACTTGCATGAGTTTTGGTCTTGTTATACTTTTCTACACTCAGGGAAAAGTTGATAGCAAACGTGCTCATTACAGTAGCATACGGTATTGTATGTAAAGTATAGTAAGGAAACACCGCATGGTGTAAAAATAATACCGGATGGTATGTATCAAATATAAAATGATTAGTACCGTTTGGTACTAGCCTTATTATCGAACTGGTATTGGTTTTAATACCAATCTGTTATTGGTTTTAGCACCAGACCGTTATTAGTTTTTGTGCCAAACTGTTATTGATTATTCCGTCCCCTAATGAACCAAAAAACCATTGAAAATAATTTTAATCTAATTTTGTTTCGGTTGTTTATGTTAATAATTACAACTTCAATTCTTTGCATTCGGCAATTGATTCCATATCCAATGATTCCCAGAAGTGGTTTTCATATGAATACACCAACACAGCATCGTTTTCCACACATGAGACAATGATGTTTTTGATGACTTCTTGATTCTTTACAATTCGCATTTTTTGTCCGATTTGGCTGAAATTTGGCATGCGGTGATCTGTTACGACTTCCAACAAATGTGCCATTAACGGTCCAAATCAGTCTATAACCTGATATACTCCCATTTGAGTGTTTGATATACTCTTTTCTCACGATGTCCGATTTGGGGGTTTTTCAGAATCATGCTCAAATACCATTTATTTAAATCCCAAATTGGCATTGGGTTAAGGAGAGTTTATGAGATGAGGCATCCTCAAACACTTGGCACCAAAATTTGTACTTCTTGGGGGGTGTTTTGAAAAAGGGGCTGTTCCCCAAATACATGGTCCCACATTTGGATAACAGATTCGTTGTCTATTCTCAAATACCTTTTTTTGAGCCCCAAATTGACGTGGTCGGTAAATATGCTCGATTTAGGGGTGTTTTGGGGAGTGGGGTGGTCCCCCAAACACTTAGGCCTGAAAATATATCAGCATCGTTCTCTACTCTCAAATATCATTTATTTGAACCCCATATTGGAATTGGACTCAAAATTGGATATCTAATTGGTTTACTAATCTCAAATACCTTTCATTGAATCCCTTATTGCAAAAGTAAGCAAATATATCCGGTTTGGTCTATGGGCCCTAAAAACTATCAATATCGAGATTCACCCCCTTCAATATTCAAATTGTCATGGTAAGCAAATCCGTCCCATTTGGGGGTTTTTTTTGGGGTGGGACGTTTCCTAAGCAGTTGGTTCCGAATTTCGATATGAGATTAGTGCTCTACTCCCGAATACCGCTCATTTGTGTCCCATGTTTTTATAAGTAGCAAACATGACCGGTTTGGGGGTGTTTTAGGGGATGGGGCGGCCACTCAGTGACTTGGCCTTGAAATTATATATGAGATTTGTGTTTTACTCTAAAATACCTCTTATTACAGCCCCATATTGGAATGATCAGCAAATACGTCCTATATGGGTGGTGTTATGGGGGTGAGGTGGCCCCATAGGCACTTTTTCTCGAATATTGATTCCTGCTTTACTCCTACATTTGTCGTACATTTGTCCTCTTTTGGTGGTGTTTTTGGGATAGGCGGCCCCCTAAACACTTGGCCCCTCATTTGGATATCATTGCCATGGTCAGTAAAAAAGTCCTGTTTGGGGGTTGTTTTGGGGAAGGGGTGGACCCCCAGAAACTTGTTTCCACCTTTGGATATCAAATTCGTATTCTACTTGCAAATTTGAGTCCCATATTGCCATGGACGGTAAATATGTCCGATTTAGGGGTGTTTTAGGGGTTGGGGTGGTCCCCCTTACACTTGGTCCGACAATTGGATATCAGATACGTTTTCTTATCTTAAACACCTTTCATTTGAGTCCCATATTGTCGTGATTGGTCTAAAAATATATTTGGTTGGTTTTAAGATGGGGCGGCCCCCCTTTGGGGATTTGGATACCAAATTTTTACTTTTAGGGTACTATAAGTGAGTACACAAAATTTCGCTTAAATCGCACCACGCATTACCGAGATCTGGTGTTTCTGAAAATTAGGATAAAGGGGAGGGTCCGACCCTGATTCAGATATCGTAAAATGTAGTACCCTATTTTCCCCACAGGATCATTATGCACCATCAGTGAAAATTTCATGCAAATTGATTCTTGGTTTTTATACCCTCCACCATAAGATGGATGGTATACTAATTTCGTCACTCTGTTTGTAACTACTCGAAATATTCGTCTGAGTATATAAATTCTTGATCTTCGCGACATTTTATGTCGATCTAGCCATGTCCGTCCGTCCGTCTGTCTGTCGAAAGCACGCTAACTTCTGAAGGAGTAAAGCTAGCCGCTTGAAATTTTGCACAAATACTTTTCATTAGTGTAGGTCGGTTGGTATTGTAAATGGGCCATATCGGTCCATGTTTTGATATAGCTGCCATATAAACTGATCTTGGGTCTTGATTTCTTGAGCCTCTAGAGTGCTCAATTCTTATCCGATTGGAATGAAATTTTGCACGACGTGTTTTGTTGTGATATTCAACAACTTTGCCAAGTATGGTTTAAATCGGTCCATAACCTGATATAGCTGCCATATAAACCGATATTGGGTCTTGACTTCTTGAGCCTCTAGAGTGCGCAATTCTTATCCGATTGGAATGAAATTTTGCACGACGTGTTTTGTTATGATATCCAATAACTGTGAAAAGTATAGTTCAAATCGGTCCGTAACCTGATATAGCTGCCATATAAACCGATCTTGGGTCTTGACTTCTTGAGCCTCTAGAGTGCGCAATTCTTATCTGATTGGAATGAAATTTTGCACGACGTGTTTTGTTATGATATCCAATAAATGTGCCAAGTATGGTTCAAATCGGTCCATAACCTGATATAGCTGCCATATATCCTTTTTTGCCTAAGAAGAGATGCCGGGAGAAGAACTCGGCAAATGCGATCCATGGTGGAGGGTATGTAAGATTCGGCCCGGCCGAACTTATCACGCTTTTACTTGTTGAGTCTATAATGAACACATAAACAAACAAAAGGACGAACAAAATCAAATTGATTTTTATACCCCCCACCGTAGAACAGGTGGTATATTCAATTGGTCATTCCGATTCGAAATACAGATCGTTTTAGAATTCTAAGATGATTTAACGATGTCCGTGTGTCTGTCCGTCTGTTGTTATCACCGATGAAGGGTCTAATGCCGAACAAAAACCTTATTTTTCATCCGATTTTGCTGAAATTTGCAACAGTAAGTTATTTTAAGCCTTCCGACAATTGAGCTAAATATGGTTCCGATCGGACTATATTTAGATATATCTGCCATATAGACCGATCTTCAGATAAATGGTCTGAAGCCCATAGAAGATTTATTTTTTAACCGATTTCGCTGAAATTTGAAACAGTGAGTAGTTTTAAGCCTCTCAACATAGGACCTAAATATGGTTCAGGTCGGACAATATTCAGATATAGCTGCGATATTGACCGATCTGCCGATAAAAGATATGAAGCCCATTAAAGCTCTATTTATTACCCAATGTAGTTGAAATTTGAAACAGTGGGTAGTTTTAGAAACCGCAATTTTTGTTCGATTTGGCTGAAATTTTGCACGCGGTGTTCTCTTACGACTTCCAACAGGGTCTAAATCAGTCAATAACCTAATATAGCTCCCATGTAAACCGGTCTCTCGATCATCTTTGTTTGGTTAATCTCAATTTTGTACTAAACTGTCAAGCACCTTCCATTGAAGTACCATATTGTCCCGATTCTCAGTGACTCAAGGAATTTCAAGTGGATTTCCTTTTCGTTCGACCTCTATGACTGGATCAACATAGAATGTCAACAGAACCAAAAATATTTTTACATTATGGGGTTGCAGATGAATATTTCGAGATGTTACTAATGGAATAACAAGATTAGTATACCCTCCTCCTACGGTGGAGGTTATAAAAAGTTTCTCAATTTTGCCCCTCACTCTATCTTCTATTGCAATGGCAAAAGTTAAATTGAGCAACTATTCAGCGAAAGTCGTAGAGTTTCTTTATTCTCATTCTTTGTAATTTAATTTAGAACATTTGGTAGATTCGTTTTGAATTTTTACCATCTTCATTTGCTGGTCGCTCCAAATCTCCTGTCCTGGCTTGCGCTGGGCCAGAATGGCATTTAAGTTTTATTGGCCAAACTCTGTGCAGTTTGGGGTCGTTTAGTATGGGGTCAAACCTTCCGTTGGTTAATGGTCCTGATGTTTACTTTGTTCACGCTGGTGTTGCATTCGTGATAGCCACCACAATGTTGTACTTCGTTACTGTGGCGGTGCTCCCAGCGGGCCACAAAGAAGTGCAATAAAATTTATAGCCCTAACTGATGCTACGTAGTTTATGGCTCTGCTCCATAATTTCAAAGGTGTTTATGGTGTTATTTTCTTGACTACTTTCGAACCCTTCTAAGGTTGCTAGAGTTATTCGTTAGTCCGTTATGGAGAAGGCACAGGAGTGAGCCGGTAAGTGTGAGCATTAATTAGTACTACAAGGCTGGTAGTGGTTATGGACAAAGCTGTAATGAAGACATTGAAAATATCAATTCGGAGAACTGCTTTTGTTGCTGTTTCCCCCTTTTTACACCTAGTTGTTGTTTGAATAAAAAAAGATGTTTATGCCTTTAAATTTTTTAAATCTTTGCCATACCTTTAATAATTTAATTCCTTTTGGGTAACGGCTGTGGGATATGAACCTAGTCATAAAAAAAGTTAGACATGAAATTCGTTTACATCCATTGTAATTGGGCTTGATCAAATTTTGGTAAATTAATATGTAAACCCGATACTTTATTATCGCTAGAGTTTAATGGCCTTGCCTTCATCAGCACACAAATATAAACTCCCAATCTTAAAGGCATATGAGGCATTAATCGTAAGCCAAGGATAATCTACCAGCTGTGGATTGAAATCCTTAACCAACCTTAGGGATTTAAAGGAGCATACAAACCGATATTGAAATTTTACTTGGTGAAATATGTATATCTTACGCAGTGAGACAAGCTTCCCCCCTCTAACTTCAACATGTAATAGCGCACTAAAATCGGCCGGGCCGAATCTTATATACCCTCCACCATGGATCGCATTTGTCGATTTCTTTGCGCGGTATCTTTTTTTAGGCAAACAAAGAATATTAAATAAGAACTGTTATGCTATTGGACCTATATCAAGTTATAGTCCGATTCAGACCATAAATGAATGCTGGACATTGTAGAAGTCATTGTGTAATATTTCAGTTCATCCGGATAGAATTGCGCCTTGTAGGGGCTCAAGAAGCAAAATCGGGAGATGGGTTTACATGGGAGCTGCATCAAGCTATTTATCGATTCGGACCATATAAGACACGTATGTTGAAAGTTATGAGGGGAGCCGTTGTAAAAAATTTCTGCCAAATTGGATGAGAACTGCGCCCTCTAGAGGCTCAAGAAGTCAAGATCCAATATCAGTTTATATGACAGCTATATCAGGTTATGTACCGATTTGCGCCAACCTTAGCACAGTTATTGGAAGTCATAACAAAACACGTCATGCAAAATTTCAGCCAAATCGGATGAGAATTGTGCGCTCTATTGGCCCAAGAAGTCAAGATCCAAGATCGGTTTATATGACAGCTATACCAGATTATGAACCGATTCTAAGCATACTTCGCCCTCTAGAAGCTCAAGAAGCCAAGACCGGTTTATATGACAGCTATACCAGATTATGAACCGATTTGAAGCATACTTCGCCCTCTAGAAGCTCAAGAAGTCAAGACCCAAGGTCGGTTTATATGGCAGCTATATCAAAACATGGACCGATTTCAACCATGATCAGCACAGTTGTTGAAAGTGATACCGAAACACTGCGTGCAAAATTTCAAATCAGACGAAAATTGCGCCCTCTAGAGGCTCAATAAGTCAAGACCCAAGATCGGTTTATATGACAGCAATATCAAAACATGGACCGATGTAAACCATACTTAGCACAGTTTTTGAAAGTGATACTAGAACACCACGCGCAAAATTTAAGTCAAATCGGAGGAGAATTGCGCCCTCTAGAGGCTCAAGAAATCAAGACACTAGATCGGTTTATATGGCAGCTACATCAAATCATGGACCGATTTGGCCCATTTACAATCCCAACCGACCTACACTAATAAAAAGTATTTGTGCAAAATTTTAGCGCCTAGCTTTACTCTTTCGAAAGCCAGTGTGCTTTCGACAGACAGACGGACAGGCGGACGGACAAGGCTAGATCGATTTAAAATGACATGAAAATCGAGAATATATAGAAATATAGAATATATATATACTTTATGGGGTCTCAGACACATATTTCAAGGTGTTACAAACAGAATGATGAAATTAGTATACCCCCATCCTATGGTGGAGAGTATACAAATAAACTGATCTGAACCATATACAACACGGATGTCGAAAAGCCTAACATAAGTCACTGTGTCAAATTTCAGTGAAGTCAGATTATAAATGCGCCTTTTATGTGGCCAAGACTTCAAATCGCTATATCGGTCTATATGGCAGCTATATCCAAATCTGGCCAAATCGTGGCAGCTATATCCAAATCTGGACCGATCTGGACCAATTTAAAGAATAATTTCGATAGGCTTAACAAAACTCACTGTCTCAAATTTCGGAGAAATCGGATAATAAATTCGCCTTTTATGGGCCCAAGACCTTAAATATAAAGATCGGTCTATATGGCAGCTATATCTAAACCTTTACCGATCTGTGCCATATTGCAGAAAAATATCGAGGGGCCTAACTTTATTCATTGTCCCAAATTTTGAAGATATCGGACAATAAATGCGCCTTTTATGGGCCCGAAACCTTAAGTAGAGAGATCGGTCTATATGACAGCTATGTCCAAATCCGAACCGATCTGAGCCAAATTAAAGAAGGATGTCGAAGGGCCTAACACAACTTACTGTCCCAAAATTAGGCAAAATCGGACAATAAATACATCGTTTATAGGCCCGAGACCTTAAATAGAGAGTTCGGTCTCAATATGGCAGCTAAAGGGTGATTTTTTTGAGGTTAGGATTTTCATGCATTAGTATTTGACAGATCACGTGGGATTTCAGACATGGTGTCAAAGAGAAAGATGCTCAGTATGCTTTGACATTTCATCATGAATAGACTTACTAACGAGCAACGCTTGCAAATCATTGAATTTTATTACCAAAATCAGTGTTCGGTTCGAAATGTGTTTCGCGCTTTACGTCCGATTTATGGTCTACATAATCGACCAAGTGAGCAAACAATTAATGCGATTGTGACCAAGTTTCGCACTCAGTTTACTTTATTGGACATTAAACCAACCACACGAATGCGTACAGTGCGTACAGAAGAGAATATTGCGTCTGTTTCTGAGAGTGTTGCTGAGACCGTGAAATGTCGATTCGTCGCCGTTCGCAGCAATTGGGTTTGTGTTATTCGACCACATGGAAGATTTTACGCAAAGATCTTGGTGTAAAACCGTATAAAATACAGCTCGTGCAAGAACTGAAGCCGAACGATCTGCCACAACGTCGAATTTTCAGTGAATGGGGCCTAGAAAAGTTGGCAGAAAATCCGCTTTTTTATCGACAAGTTTTGTTCAGCGATGAGGCTCATTTCTGGTTGAATGGCTACGTAAATAAGCAAAATTGCCGCATTTGGAGTGAAGAGCAACCAGAAGCCGTTCAAGAACTGCCCATGAATCCCGAAAAATGCACTGTTTGGTGTGGTTTGTACGCTGGTGGAATCATTGGACCGTATTTTTTCAAAGATGCTGTTGGACGCAACGTTACGGTGAATGGCGATCGCTATCGTTCGATGCTAACAAACTTTTTGTTGCCAAAAATGGAAGAACTGAACTTGGTTGACATGTGGTTTCAACAAGATGGCGCTACATGCCACACAGCTCGCGATTCTATAGCCATTTTGAGGGAAAACTTCGGAGAACAATTCATCTCAAGAAATGGACCGGTAAGTTGGCCACCAAGATCATGCGATTTGACGCCTTTAGACTATTTTTTGTGGGGCTACGTCAAGTCTAAAGTCTACAGAAATAAGCCAGCAACTATTCCAGCTTTGGAAGACAACATTTCCGAAGAAATTCGGGCTATTCCGGCCGAAATGCTCGAAAAAGTTGCCCAAAATTGGACTTTCCGAATGGACCACCTAAGACGCAGCCGCGGTCAACATTTAAATGAAATTATCTTCAAAAAGTAAATGTCATGGACCAATCTAACGTTTCAAATAAAGAACCGATGAGATTTTGCAAATTTTATGCGTTTTTTTTTAAAAAAAAGTTATCAAGCTCTTAACAAATCACTCTTTATAACCAAATCTGGACCGATCTCGGCCATAATAAGGAAGGATCTCGAGTGTCCTAACACATCCACTGTCAAAAATTTCAACTAAATCGGATAATAAATGTGGCTTTGATGGGTCTAAGACCCTAAATCGGCGGATCGGTCTATATGGGGGTTATATCAAGATATAGTCCGATGTAGCCCATCTTCGAACTTAACCTGCTTATGGACAAACAAAGATTCTGCGCAAAGTTTCAGCTCAATATCGCTATTTTTAAAGACTTTAGCGTGATTTCAACGGACAGACGGACGGACATGGCTAGATCGTCCTAGATATTTACGCTGATCAAGAATATACATACTTTATAGGGTCGGAGATGGATATTTCGATATGTTGCAAACGGAATGACTAAATATACCCCCTGTCTTGTGGTTGAGGGTATAAAAATTGCAAAAAAAGGCAACTGACAAAATGTCATGTGCCACAAATATGAATTTAAATGAACAAAAGGCAAGCACAAACAATCCCGTCGCAAGCAATGTTACAAACTGGACAACCAAAAGTCAGAAAGCCACGAATGGACTGGTCACACTCCTTGGTTGCTTGTTGTTGTGCGGATTCCTTTAAGAATCCAGTACAGCTTAGTTGAGCTCAACTCTAACTCTATAGTAGCATGTCATATTAGAATAAACGAGTATTTAGTCCTCAGCACAAGGATGCCAATTCGCATGAATGTACGTTTGAATATCTGGTGTGTGGATATAGGACCATTTGGAATCTGGAAATGGGCAAAGTACACCCAGCAAAGCCGCATGCCACATTCCCGACCACATCAGCTGGCAACAAGCATGAAGTTATGCATGTTTCTTGGTTCGATGTTGCATAAACTTGAGGTCAGGTTCGGCAATAGAGTGCCGCCTGTACTGAAAATGCGATCTGAATGACGTATTCAAGTTTGAAAGTGGCAACAAAAGGTTATGCAAATATCTGCAACAACGAAACAACGAACGAGCAAGTGAACAATACCAGCATACAGCTGCTGTAGATGCAAATGTCAATGCAAACATCATGGTTGACGCGAACTTTTCCTGGCAAGATTCCGTTTAAAGTACATTTAAGATGCAAAATATTTGAAGGAGATGAAAGCGGCTGGATTTGGAATAGAAGAAGACAGTTGATTTGGGTGGAAAAAACCAATTTCTAGATCCTTTCCAGAACGACCACTGTTTTGTAAGACTAACCAGTCATAGTGAACACCGGAACTAAATGTTCTCATGAAGAAGGTAAGGAAACTTTTTGATAAGGCTAAGCGCGGAGCTAAAAGACTGAACAAAGAGAGTGAAGAGATAAAATCTCAGAAAAATTGAGGCATCTGTATTACCCTGCTTTCTAAGTACCACGACCCCCTTAGCTTCCTAAGTAACGGCGATAGGACTTTCATCAAGGATAAACGAAAACGTAAAAAATATCAATCTTGCTCAATAGATTGTCTTGATTTGGAATCACGGGGTCGCTGAGATCAAAACCACAGGCTGGTTTGATGCTGCAAAGTTATGCTTAGGATGTGATCTCGACATGCTGAATTAGTACGATCTTATTTTAGAGAATGAGCTTGTTCAAGAAAAGCTGAAGAATGTCTCAGACCATGTGGCACCGAGATCGACTAATTTAGGATCTTGAACACAGGAATGTCCAGATTTGGATATAGCTGCCATATAGACTGATCTCTCGATTAAAAGTTTTGGGTCCATAAATAGCGCATTTATTGTCGGATGTTGCCAAAATTTGGGACAGGAAGTTAGCTTCGGCCCTTCGACATCCTGCTTTAATTTTGACCAGATCATCCAGATTTGGATATAGCTGCCATATAGACCGATCGCTCGATTTAAGGTTTTGGGGCAATAAAAGGCGCATTTATTGTCCGGTTTCGCCGAAATTTGGGGCAGTGAGTTTAGTTAGGCTCTTCGAAATTTTTCTGCAACTTGGCTCAAATAGGTCTAGATTTGGATACAGCTGCCATATAGATCGATATCTCGATTTAAGTCTTGGCCTCGCAAAAGGCACATTTATAATCCGATTTCATTAAAATTTGACACAATGCCTTATGTTAGGCTTTTCGTTATCCGTGTCATATATGGTTCAGATCGGTTCATTTTTAGATATAGCTCCTAAAAAGACCAATATTTTGTAATACACAATTGAGCAATGACTTGTACTTTTTAGTATTTGGTCGAAATCGGAACATATTTCGATATAGATGGTATGCATTTTTCACCAGATTTTGACGAAAGGTGGTTTACATATATACCCGAGGTGGATGCTATTCAAAGTTCGACCCGGCCGAACTTCACGCCTTTTTACTTGTTAGCGGTTTAAAAATGGCATTATTTTATATATGTAAAATATTTTATTTTTGCACAAAATTTACAAATTCCTCATTCAAGTTCTTTAAGTGACTTTTTCAAATAGAAATAAGTAAGAGCGTATTAAGTTCGGCCGGGCTGAATCTTATATACCGTTCACCATGGATGGCATTTTTCGAGTTATTTGCGCGGTATTTCTTTTTGGGCAAACAGGCAAAAAAGGATAAGAATTGTTTTGCTATTAAAGATATATCAAGTAAAAGTCCGATTTGGACCATAAGTGAATTGAATATTAATAATATTTCATTGCGTAAAATTTCAGTCTATTTGGATAAAAATTCCGCCTTGAAGGAGCTGTTAGACGCGAAAGCTGGGAAATGACAAAGGAAATGCTCCAACGTCTCATCATCTTCCCCGCATGACCTTCACATGCTACCACTTGCCGCAGCGATTTTACATAAGTGAGCTCGTAGTCCGTTATGTGTCCCGCTATGATACCAATAGCTATCTGACCTCCTTCTTGCATCCTTTCAGTAAAAGCCTCGTCTTTTCACGATCTGGACCGTTTCGCCGTTCCACAATGTTGCATGTGCATTCGCTGGATGCGCAATCGTCGCCCACTCCCATAACTCGGACTGCGTCGACCCGAAAGGCTCCGGGTTCAACAAGTTTATTGACGACGGTCCTCTGGCCTTCACCGTCAAATCGTCTGCCCTTTCATTTCCCCTTACCCCCTTCCCCATCCCATGGATGCAATAACAAACAAGTCCATGCAAAATTTCACCCAATTCGGATGAGTATTGCGCCATCTATTGGCTCAAGAGGTCAAGATCCAAGATCGGTTTATATGGGAGCTACATCAGGTTATAGACTGATTTGGACCGCATTTGGCACAGATGCTGGAAGTCGTAACACGGAACATTACAAGCAAAATTTCAGCCAAATCGGGCAAAAATTGGCGCTTGTAAGGGTTCAAGAAGTCAAATCGTGAGATCGGTTTATATGGGAGCTATATGGGCCGATTTGGACCGTACTAGGCAAAGTTGTTGAAAGTCATAACAGAAGATTACGAGCAATATTTCAGCCAAATCGGGCAAAACTTGCGGCTTCTAAGGTCTCAAGCATGGGCGATATGGCCCATTTGCAATCCCTAACGACCTTCACCAATATTGAGTATCTGTGCAAAATTTCAAGCGGTTAACTTTATGCGTTGGACCGATATCGAGATTTCGACAGACGGACGGACATGGCCGGATAGACTCAGGATGTCGAGACGGGATATTAGACGAATATTTCGGGGTGTTACATACGGAATGACTAGATTAGTATACCCTCATCCTATGGTGGTGGGTATAAGAATCGAAGACGGTCAAGCAATGTCCGTCTGCTTGTTCATCCGTCTCTTGAAATCACGCTGCAGTCTTTAAAATGCTTATAAGGGTATTTAGCTGAAACATTGCACAGATTTTTTATCGTCCACAGACAGTTTAAGTTCCAAGATGGGGTCTAAGTGGTTAATCTTAATATAGCCCACATATAGGCTGAACAGCCGATTTAAGTTCCTAGGCCTTAAGTCCTCTGGCCATCACCGCCAAATCGTCTGCCCTTTCAAGGGGAAATGAAAGGGCAGACGATTTGGCAGTAAAGGCCTGAGAATTGCCGTAAACTAGGTTAACCCGAAGCCTTTCGAGTCAACATTCGAGTTAAGGAAGCGGGCGACGATTGCGCATGCAGCGAAACGGTCGGTAGAACTGCGAAAATCCTAGGGGGGGAACGAGATCGTGAGAAGACGAGGCTATTACTGAAAGTAAGCAATAAGGAGGTCAGCATAGCTATTGGTATCATGACGGGACACATAGGACTACGAGCTCACTTATGTAAAATCGGTGCAGCAAGTGATAGCATGTGTAGGGCATGCCGGGAAGATGATGAGATGTTGGAGCATTTCCTTTGTCATTGCCTGGCTTTCGCGTCTAACAGATACCGGCATTTAGGTGGAGACACAACACTAGACATGAATCAACTTAGGGGAGGAATTCCAAACTAAAAATTTTCTTTTTAGAAATTACTTCATAGTTTTTAGAGCTCACAACAAGCCGATTACTGGCTTAGATGTATGTCCATAGTAGCATGGGGCGGATTAATATCTGCACCCTCTTTTTAACCTAACCTAACCTAACCAAGGCCCATTAAAGCCACATTTATTTTCTTATTTGGCTGAAGTTTAGTGATTTGTGTTAGCCCCGTTGACATCAGTGATCAATACGGTTGAGATCGGTCTATATTTTGATATAGCCTCCATTTAGACCGCTCTGCGATAAATGGTCTTAGGCCCATAAAAGCCGCAGTTACTGCCCGATTTTGTTATAATCTCCACGGTTTTGTGTTAGTTCTCTCGATAACCGTGCCGAATATGTTTCAGCATATGTGGATATAGCTGTCATTCATACCGATTTCCCGATATATGATATTGGGCCCTTGAAAGGTGCATTTATTATCCGGTTTTGCTAAAATTCAACACAATGAGAGGCCCATGGATATTTATACCGAGTATGGTCAAGATCGGTCTATATATTTGAACATATGTAGCTGCCATATATGCCGATCTCCCGATTTAAGTTCTTGTGCCCATAAAATTGGCGCTTTGTAACGATTTCGCTGAAATTTGACACATTGAGCTATGCTAGGCTTTTCAATAGTCGTGCTCTATACGATAGTTCTGCATTTGTATATATTGTAGCTGCCATATATACGGATCTCCAGATTAAAGTTCTTAGGCGCATTTATTAGACCATTGCGTATCCTTTCTGAATGTGGTGGAGATCGGACTATATTTGGATATACCTGCCATACTGACAAATATTCTGTTTTACCGTCATGAGCAGTGAATGACACCTCGATTTCCGTGCCGAGTTGGATCCAAATGGGCAAATTTTTCAATAAAGCAGTTATAGGTTCATAAATGATGTATTTTTCACCGAATTGTGACGAAAGATGGTTAAAATATATATCCGAGGTGGTGGGTATCCAAAGTTCGGTCCGGCCGAACTTAGAGCCTTTTTGCTTGTTTCTTTTTTTTTGATCCCAGAAATTTTACATATCATTCACTTTCAATGACAGTTACCGCTCTTCTTGTCACAACTTTTGCTTTTGTATGCGTGTCTGCCTTCGACACTTTGAAATGTTGTTGTTGTATTTCTTTGTATTGCAATGGTAACAACAGAAAAAATTGCAAAACCTTGGTCTTTTTTCTACTTCAAGCAGCATTACAAACAAAATCTACTAGTATTGCACGTAGAACAATGTAAAGGAGACTATCGGGAGGTGCAACACCTTCGTCTCTTTTATACATGGCTATCCAAGTCATTGGCAACAATTACAGTGGTCATAATCCGCATAGCCATAGGTTTACTTGACTTTGAGCGCATTGAAGGCAAGTGTCAATACGTGCTCCACATAGATAGAATGAAGTGGAGACTTAGATTGCATTTTGCTCTCTCCGTTCGTTTTTTGTTGGGAAATAGTCTCTGTTTCCGTTTGGTTTTTGGACTTTGTCATATTCGAAACGGATGGAAAGCCCTTGGTATGGGCAACAGTGCAAGTAATTAGAAGTAATGAACAGCATTATTATACAATACAGACAAACATACACAGGAACCCTCAACTTCACATTAAGGGTAGCCTTAGGCGGTTATGTGTGAATGAAATGTATTGTAGTGTTGTATGTAATTTTTGTTTTTCTGGGCATGTGTAAAGGAAACATACGACTATGCAAGGGAAGAATATGCATGGTTTTGTGTTAAGAGGCCTTATAGACTCCGAAAGCTTTACTGACCTCCTTCTTACTTCCTTTCAGTAATAACCTCGTCTTCTAACAATCCATATATTCCATAGGATTTTCATCGTTCTACCGACCGTTTCGCTGTTACACAGTGTTATATGAGCGTTCGTAGCCCAGGCTCTTAACTCGGACCGCATCGATCAGAAAGGCTTCGGGTTAACCCAGTTTCTTAATGGCAGTCCTCTGGCCTTTTCTGCCAATTCGTCGGCTTTCTCATTCCCCCTTACTCCGCTATGGACCGGCAACCTAACGAAGCGGATCAAGCCATCCTCAGAGAAGACGTTAATGTTCTTCTTACACCCCAAAACTGTTCATGACGTGGTCAGTTTACAGTCCCTTAGGAGGTTCACACTCGATGTCTTCGAGTTAACACAACACCACACCTCCTCACATATTCCGTGATCGGCCCTAATTCCGCCTGCAGGACCGTATAATGGTCAGGCAGTCGAAAAGAGATCTCAGTCCCTGGGTTCTGAATGTTGGGGTCTACATTAAGAACCCAGGGCTAGCTTTGATCCATCTGTATAGCATTAACTTCCAGACGGCAATACCAAAGTTCCGTCAATCCCAGACTGTGCCGATGGGAGCAGTGCCTCACACTCTACCAAAAGTGTCGACTCGGGTATCGAATCGGAAACCTCATCCATTACTTCTATGTACCTATCGTTGCCTCGATTATACCGCGATGATATGAACTTCTCCTAATCTCTATCCATTCTCCCATCGCCTTATGGGTCGATTATCTAGAATAGTATCCAGTGTCCCAGTGGGCGGGGTCCTCATCGGTCCGTCTATACCAAGACAACATTTTTATACCCACCACCGAAGGATGGGAGTATATTCATTTTGTCATTCCGTATATATATTCTTGATCAGCGTAAAAATCTAAGACGATCTGGCCATGTCCGTCAGTCTATCTGTTGAAATCTCCCTACAGTCTTCAAAAATAGAGATATTGAGCTGAAACTTGGCACAGATTCTTTTTTTGTCCATAAGCAGATCGGTTCAGATTTGGATATAGCTGCCATAAAGACCGATCTCTCGATTTAAAGCCTTGGCCCCATAAAAGGCACATTTGTAATCCGATTTCGCTGAAATTTGACATAGTGACTTTTTAATCCAGAGAAGACTGAAATATGCCTGTTCATGAGGAAGACGAAGGTGGGCCAATTTAACGGACCACGATTCCTCAATAAGAGGAAACGTGGTGCGATATCTGACAAGGTCAAATACTTAAGTGTGATCTCGGACAGGAAACTGAATTGGAAGTGTCACATTCAGGAGCGTGCTGAGAAGGCTCACAGATGTTGGGCACTACGTAGACATAAGGGCCGTAGGCTCAAAATGGGGCCTGAATCCGAGGATAGTCCACTGGCTCTACAGGTGTGTGATTAGACCAATACTTACATACTCCTCAGTAGTTTGTGGAATTGCTATGGAGAAAAAGTGCAACATAATCACCATACAGAGAACATGTTGTCTTGGCATAGGTGAAACGATGAGGACCACACCCGCTAGGGCACTGAAGACTATTCTAGATATCCGACCCATTGACATACAGATTAAGTGTGAGGCAGCCACTGCGACTGTGAGGCTTAAGGCGATGGGAGAATGGATTGAGGATTGTATAATCGAGGCGACGACAGGAAACCTGGAAGGAAGGGAAGAGGTTTCCGATCGGATACCAGAGATGAACTTTGAAGTTGAGTGCGAGGCACTGCTGTCATCGGCACAGTCTTGGATTGACGGAACCCTAGTATTGCCATCTGGAAGATCATGTTACACGGATGGATCAAAGTTAGAGGAAAGAGTGGGCCTGGGGGTTTACATTGAGAACCCAGGGACCGACATCTGTTTTAGACTGCCTGACAATAACACGATCTTTCAGGCGGAGATTCGGGCGATCACGGAATGCGTAAGTGGTGTGGTGCTAACGTGAGGACGTCGATCGTGAACATCTTTACCGACAGTAAAATTGCCATAAGGGCAATAACAACCAGGACGATAGGGTCACGAACAGTCTTGCAATGTAAGAAGGAGATTAACGCCTTCTCAGAAGATGTTAAAATCCGTATCGATTGGTTGCTGGGCCATAACGGTGTAAGGGGAAATGAAAGGGCAGACGATTTGGCGGTGAAGGCCAGAAGACTGCCGTCAATAAAGTTGGCTAACCCGAAGCCTTTTGGGTCGACGCAGTCCGAGTTAAGGGATTGGGCTACGAATGCGCATGCAACATTGTGGAAGAGCGAAACGGTCGGTAGGACGGCGAAAATCCTATGGGGGGATCCAGATCGTGAGAAGACGAGGCTATTACTGAAAGGAAGCAAGAAGGAGGTCAGTATAACTATTGGTATCATAAGGGGACACATAGGACTACGTGCTCACTTATGTAAAATCGGTGCAGCAAGTGATAGCATGTGTAGGGCATGAGCTGAAGATGATGAGAGCATTTTCATCCAATTTGGATGAAATTTGGAACAAAGACTTGTGTTATGACTTTCAACAGTCATTCCAAGTACGATCCTTGTTGGTCTATCAACTGATATTTCTCTGTTCCCCAGATTAGACATCTTGAGACCCTATAAGCCTCAATTTTCGTAAAGTTTGGCTGAAACTTTTAACAAAGACTTGGAAGTCATAATTCCAACCGAACCAACCAAGTATGATATGAATCGGTCTATAAACTGATATAGCCCCATATAAACAGATACTCGGTTTTGACTTCTTGATCAGCTAGAAGTCTCAATTTTCACCTGAGTTGGTTGAAATTTGGCCCTAAAACCTATCTTATGACTTACAACATCAGTGCCAAGTTTTGTCCGAAGCGATGAATATGGTGACATAGGTTCCCTAAGTTCCCTTGCACAAGTACTTCTCATTTGTGTAGGTCGGTTGGGATTGTAAACGGGCTATATCGGTCCATGTTTTGGTATAGCTGCCATATAAACCGATCTTGGGTCTTGATTTCTTGAGCCACTAGAGAGCACAATTTCTATCCGATTTGGCTGAAATTTTGCACGAGTTGTTTTATTATGACTTCCAACAACTGTGCTGGGTATGGTTGAAATCGGCAAATAACCTGATGTAGCTGCCATACAAACCGATCTAGGGTCTTGATTTCTTGACCCACTAGAGGGCACAATTCCTATCCGATTTGGCTGAAATTTTGCACAAGGTGTTTTGTTATGACTTCCAACAACTGTGCTGAGTATGGCCGAAATCAGTCCATAACCTGATATAGCTGTCATATAAACCGATCTGGGTTCTTGACTTCTTGAGCCACTAGAGTGCACAATTCTTATCCTATTTGGATGAAATTTTGCACGAGGTATATTGTTATGACTTCCAACAACTGTGCCAATTATGGTTGAAATGAATCCATAACCTGTAATAACTGCCATATAAACAGATCTCGGGTTTTGACTTCTTGAGCCTCAAGAGGGCGTAATTATTATCCGATTTGGTTGAAATTTTACTTCTTGAGCTCCTAAAAGGCAAAATTCTTATTCGATTTGGCTGAAATATTACACATTGACTACGGCTGTGGTCTCCAACATTCAACTCAATTAGCAGAATTCTTTTCTTTTATCCTTTGTTTATCTAACAAGTAAAAAGGCGTTAAGTTCGGCCGGGCCGAACTTTGGATACCCACCACCTCGGGTATATATGTAAACCACCTTTCATCAAAATTCGGTGAAAATTTCATACCTTATACTAATATACCTCATACCGATCTGAACTATGTACGGCACGGATGTCGAAAAGCCGAACATAAGTCACTGTGTCAAATTTCAGTGAAATCGGATTATAAATGCACCTTTTATGGGGCCAAGACTTTAAATCAAGATATCGGTCTACATGGCAGCTATATCCAAATCTGGACCGATTTGGGCCGAGTTGCATAAACATGTCGAAGAGCCTAACACTAAGCACTGTCCCAAATTTCGGCGAAATCGGACAATAAATGCCTCTTTTATGGGCCCTAAACCTTAAATCCAGAGATCGGTCTATATGGCAGCTATATTCAAATCTGGACCGATCTGGGCAAAATTGAAGAAGTACGTCGAAGAGTCTAACCAAACTAACTGTCTCAAATTTCAGCGACATCGGACAATAAATGCGTCTTTTATGGCCCCAAAACCTAAAATCAAGAAATCGGTCTATATGGCAGCTATATCCAAATTTGAACCGATCTGGACCAAATTGAAGAAGTATGTCAAAGGGGCTAACACATCTCACTGTCCCAAATTTCAGCAAAATCGGATAATGAATGTGGCTATTATGGGCCTTACACCATAAATCGGAATATCGATCTATATGGCAGCTATATCTAAATCTGGACCGATCTGAGCGAAATTAATGAAGGATGTCGATGGGCCTTACACAATGCACTGCCCCGAATTTCATCAAAATCGGATAATAAATGTGGCTTTTGTGGGCCTAAGACCCTAAACCGGAGGATCGGTCTATATGGCAGCTATATCCAAATCTGAACCGAACTGAACCAAATTAAAGAAACATGTCAAAGGGCCTAATACAACACACTGTCCCAAATTTCAGCGAAATCGGACCACAAATGTAGCTTTTATGGGCTTTAGACCCTAAATCTGAGGATCGGTCTATATGGCAGCTATATCCAAATTTGGACCGATCTGAGCCAAATTGACAAAGGATGTCGAAGGGCCTAACACAACTCACTGACCCAAATTTCAACAAAATCGGATAATAAATGTGGCTTTTATGGGCCTAAGACCATAAATCGGCGGATCGGTCTATATGGGGGCTATATCAATATATAGTCCGATATAGCCCATCTTCGAACTTAACCTGCTTATGTACAAAAAAAGAATCTGTGCAAAATTTCAGCTCAATATCTCTATTTTTAAAGACTGTAGCGTGATTTCAACAGACAGACGGACAGACGGACGGACATGGCTAGATCGTCTTAGATTTTTACGCTGATCAAGAATAAATATACTTTATAGGGTCGGAAATGGATATTTCGATGTGTTGCAAACGGAATGACTAAATGAATATACCCCCATCCTTCGGTGGTGGGTATAAAAGGAGATACCGGTCATAGAAAACGACAAATGCGATCCATGGTGGAGGGTATATAAGATTCGGCCCGGCCGAACTTAGCACTCTCTTACTTGTTTTGAGCTGATTTCCTTTCTCGAAGAGGACAACTATCTTCGAAAGACCCCACCAGTTGACAATGTCATCTAGGTCTTCTATGCTTGGACAGACTAAATTATCTTGCCCAAGCCTTATTCCGGGTAGTCTTCAGAATGTTGTCCAGTTGTTTGCAACTTATTACGGAAACTAAACAAATTCCCTGCTTAACGTCGCGTAAAAAATGCATTTAAGCCTCAAATCTTTCAAACTGGAACAAAATAAATTGTATATGTGGTTGGCATAAAAAATGTCTCAAAAGAAGGCCTTTCAAGTCATGTTCTACAACTGCCAAAGGGCTGATATCGTCCCTGTATGAAAAGTGTCTGGTCACAGATTTACAGAAGTTGTAACACCCGTTCATTAGGTAACATTTAACACCAGATTCATATCACTGGAAAAAAGCTTATACTTTATGGTCTTTGGTCTTTTCCAGCCAGTTTCTCTCTCGCACACACACACACACAGGAACACGATCTACATGATGCAACTTTAACATTTGTCTGCTTGTCTGCATTGTTTTGTGCTGTCCATGTACAGAAGTTGGGTGACCCTGATTAGAGAGAGAGAGTACTTGTGAAGAGTTGGGTGAATTTATTTGTATTCCTTTGTTAAGGACTTGGTGGCTTTTGTTGTAACCCTGTGACAAGCCATATGTGCGTTTGTGGCCAACATCAGATAAGCCTGCAAGAGTCAATTGTGTTCTCCGGCCACACACTCACACAGACTCACCGACACAGGCGTATAACCCACATAGCCCATTTAAACATGGGTTCTGTAACTGCTCTCATGTCCATAAAATTTTGCTGAGATTAGAAAGTTGCCGTTTCTGGGTATTGTTTCAAATTGGAATTTATGTTTAATTGGAATTCAGTGGGTTGGGCAGCTTCTAATGGATATTGGCTTGGTTAGCAGTTATGCTACTTTAAATTGATTGTCCTTGTCCTTGCTTATCATGTATAGAAATTATAGATACTTTTTGTTGGTTTTTCTTTTACGATTAGAAATTATGATGTGGGTTGCGACTTTATCGGTAATAATAGATTTGGCGAAGTTTTATTATGTCACCGTAGCACAAATTTTAGTTTGTGTGCATATACAACAAAATGTACTTAGGCTAAAGTTTATGGGAAACATTTTGCATAATTTATTAACAAAAATGGATTTTCAGGATTTTTTAACTTGACAAATATAAGATTTTTATAGGAAAATTAATGAAACTTGGCATTTTGCTCGGTCACTGCGACATTACATAACTTACACTGGGCTGACAAAAGGATATAATGGACTTTTACTGTCTAAGGCGAGGAAATCAGGAGGAATTGGATGGATAAAAATTAAAATTTCTGGGAGTTATCACAATCCGCTTTATGGGATTTCTGAGAATTTGAAAATGTTTTTTTGTCTTCATCCAATTTTACCATGAAAATTTAATTAGTTATACTTACCACCATAGGAGGGAGGAAGGGGGTTATACTAATCTAGTCATTTTGTTTATAACACTTCGAAATTTTGATCTGGGTTCCGATAAAGCATATATATACTTGATCTTCTCCACATTCTGAGTCGATCTAGCCATGACCGTCTATATGATCCTCCGTCCGTCCGTCTGTCGAAATTACGATAGCGGTCGAACTCGTAAAGCTTGTTACTTGAAATTTTGCACATACACTACTTGTTGATGAAGGTCTTTGGGGATTTCCAATGGTTCATATCGGTTCAGATTTGGATATAGCTCCCATAAAACCGATCACCCGATTTTGAACGTAGTGTTCTTTTATGACTCCTGGCTGACACGCGATAACTATGAGCACCACACAAGCTGGAACTTTGAGCTCCGACTTGTGTGGTGTCCATCGTTATCAGGGGAAGCTTAGCTGAAAGCTAAGGGGTGGTGGAAAGCTCCGTTGTTGCGGAGTAGCTTCAAATGAGAACGCGGGCAATCACTGATTTTCGAGAGGAGAATCTCAATTAGGAGTCAGGTGGCACTGGTTCTTAATTAAATACTGAGTGCCAATGATACTCGAGGTGACAAGGCGAGTTATTGGCGCCTTCAAATAACCAATGACCAACATCAGCGTCAGTTCTTAACTTGGGAACTGACGCGACGCCTCGCCGCCGAATCTTAGAGCAAACGGCTCGCGACATCGAGGGATACATGTGCGATCCCACAAAACCCATGCGTTTGTGGCGCTGATCCTTGTAACCCGCCCCCGAAAAATTATCAGAATCACTATGAGAAACAAAGGAATAGTCAAAACGGACCCCCCCCCTCTCCAACGTTCAGGACCCACGCTCACAAAAAATGGACCATGATTTGCGGATTTGCAGCTGGAATGTCCGTACTCTCTATAGAGAAGGTGCAGTATTCGCGCTGGCGGATGTATCAGAAATGTATGGTAAATACTACCGCCTTACAGGAAGTGCGATGGACTGGGAACGGCGTCACTACAACACCAAACGGTGATTAACTATACTGCCATAACACGAGGCATGAGGCGTGAATCCACAGCCAGATTTATGGTTAGTCGCACACTGAAACATTTGTCTCCA
Organism: Stomoxys calcitrans; assembly: GCF_963082655.1. Taxonomy (NCBI): domain Eukaryota; kingdom Metazoa; phylum Arthropoda; class Insecta; order Diptera; family Muscidae; genus Stomoxys; species Stomoxys calcitrans. The sequence continues at coordinate 84,987,106 of NC_081554.1, forward strand.
GCTTTACTCCAGTGGATAAGAGGCTAGTCACAAACCGCATAAAAGCCAAATTCTTCAATATCAGACTTATTTGTGCCCATGCTCCGGCGGAAGACAAGGACGAGCAGACCAAGGCTATTTTCTGCTAGTGCCTAAAGATAGAATATGACAGCTGCCCCGCCCATGATATTAAAATCATTCTGGGAGATTCTAATGCGAAGATAGGGAAGGAAGACATTTTTGATCCAACAGTCAGAAAGTTTAGTTTCCACGAGATAATATCCGGTAATGGGTTGAGGCTGATAGATTTCGCTGAGCAAAAGGCATGGTGTTTAGAACGACTGCACTGATGGGATCCTTCGAAGATAGATGTCCTCTTCGGGAAAGGGAATCAGCCCAAGAAAAACCTTGGATGACCGGGGAGATTCGCAATATTGGGAAAGAGGTCCGCAGACTTTTTAACAGATCACGTGGTAAAAATGCGAAAGTTTATTGGGATGTGTATTACACACGACTCAAGGAATACAATAAGATTACCAGAGCGGAAAAACGTGCCTCCTAAAAGCTTTTCTGCGAACAGGTCAATAGCGTTAATGATGCCGCCAAAATAAAAAGTTTCTCTCAAAAACCCATGTTCATACTGAAACCTTAGTAGATGACATGGGAGTGAGAGCAGAGACAAGGGAGGACATGTTGAGGCTTTTGATGAAAACCCATTTTCCACAGGATACGAAGGGACTCGCGGAGACACCGGAATCTTGGAATAATGACGTTGATCGAAGGTTTCTATTGTAATGGCGGAATTTATGGTGAAGGAATCCTTGAGGAGCTTCAAACCATTGACACCAAATGCGACACCAAAGGCATACGAACCCTTAAGCCTTTCGTTCTTTCTACTCAAAACCATGGAATGTATTGTGGACACCATGATAAAGGGTATGGCATCCAGCGATCGTGGGTATGCCATCCAGGGAAGATCGGTGGAGACTGACCTCCACGAGGTTGTGCATAAAATAGAAGAATTCTTCGATGCCAAAATGTACACACTGGCGGTATGCATTGACATCGAGGCGGTATGCATTGACATAACCCTACGCAGACGATGTTATAATACTTCTAAGGGGTAAGTATCCGAACGAGCTATGCAGAAGGGCCGAAAGGGTCTTGCATATGGCATATGACCGGGCTTGACCCAGAGGTCTCAACGTTAACCCAGAGAAGACTGAAATATGCCTGTTCACGAGGAAGACAAAGGTGGGCGAATTTAACACACCACGTGTTGCCGCGAAATCCGTACTTGGGTACCGGAAGCCTACCCAAGAAACCCATGGTACGACCAAGAGTGCCGAGATGCTACTGAAGCTAAGAATGCGGCATATAGAGCAGCCCTGCAATTAGTAGCAACTCGCCTACTGGAGCAGAGGTATCGAGGGAAAAGGAGAGAGAAGAAACGTCTTTCCGCAGAAAAAAAAAGGAAATGGAAAGACGTGTGTAAGCGAATTGAGATGTACAGGAGTCAGAATGAAGTCCGAAAATTTTGCCAAATTATTGAACATCAAACCAATGGTTCCAGCAGAGACAAAAGAGGAATAATGGTAACTGACACAGATAGCATGCTGAGGATATGGAAAGAATATTTTACTCAACTGTTAGTGTCCGACGTTGGCAGCGAAGAGGATACCGCAGAACCAATACCTGATGATGGTATAGAATGTTTACCTCCTAGTCAAAATGAGATCCAAATAGCAGTGACCCGACTGAAGAATAAGGCAGCAGGAGCTGACGGGTTACCCGCTGAACTATTAAAGACCGGAGGCGCCACGCTGATAAGTCATATGCATCAGCTTGTCTGCGCAATCTGGCTAGAAGAGCACATACCCGATTATTGGAACCTTAACATACTATATCCCTAACACAAGAAAGGAGACAAGACTGAATGTGCCAACTACAGAGAAATAACTCTCCTCCCCATTGCATACAAGATACTCTCGAGCGTACTGTATGAAAGATCAAAATCTAAAGTCAATGAGATAATTGGACCCTATCAATGCGGCTTTAGACCTGGCAAATCCACCTTAGACCAGATATTCATACTACGTCCAATCCTGGAAAAGACCCGAGAGGGACAAATCAACACCAACCATTTCTTTGTTGACTACGTTCAAAGATGTTCCAAGCCATATCTGAGTTTGATATCCCTGCAAAATTAATTCCTCAGTAAGAATAAGAAAGAATCTCCCTAGACCATTCAATGCCAAGTAAGGTTTCAGAAAATGAGATAGCTTATCGTGTCATATCGTTTATATCCTGCTGTAGAAGATTATACGAGATGCAGATGTGAATAGATATGGCACATCATGCTACTCGTCTATGCCGACGCCATCGATATCATAGGTCGGTTACCGGGGGTAGTAACTGCAGCCTTTAAAAGAATCGAAAGAGAGTCAGTGAAAATAGGTCTGGCCGTAAATGGAGATAAGACGAAATGGATGGTTTCATCTCCCAAAACCCTTGTACAACCGATCTGATAAAGAAAATGGAGGAAGTTGGGAATAAAACTTTGAGATAGTCAGTAACTTTATCTACCTCGGCACCGCCGTAACCGGAACGAATGACACCAGTTTAGAACGAGCGCAGAAGATCGAGGACGGTATTCTACGTTCGGCTAGTGGAACAAATGTTCTGTCATAGCTAATTAAAGTAAGTTAGTTCTTTTATGACTTAATACGGTTTAAATAGGTCTATAACCTGATCTAGCTCTCATATAAACCGACCTCCCGATTTGACATCTTGAGCCCATAGAAGCTGCAACTTTTGTTCGATTTGGCTGAATGTTTGTCGTAGGGTTGTGTTATGACTTCCAAACTCCAAAATAGATTTGCCCGAATTGGTCTATAACAAAATACACCGAACTTCCTATTGGACTTCTGTGGCCTCTGAAAACTCAAATATTTGCCTGATTTTACAGAAATTTGGTACGTAAAGTACACATATGTCCATATACTAAGTTCATTTTTGCCAATTTTTTTGCATAATCGATGGTTGGGAGTTTCTAATAATCATTTCAGTCGAACTAAGCTTGTTATACCCACCACCGAAGGATGGGGGTATATTCATTTTGTCACTTCGAAAACAACACACACAACATATCCATTTCCAATCCTATAAAGTATATATATTCTTGATCAGCGTAAAAATCTAAGACGCTCTAGACATGTCCGTCCGTCTGTCTGTTGAAATCACGCTACAGTCTTTAAAAATTGAGATATTGAGCTGAAATGTTGCACAGATTCTTTTTTTGTCCATAAGCAGGTTAAGTTCGAAGATGGGCTATATCGGACTATATCTTGATATAGCCCACATATAGACCGATCTGCCGATTTAGGGTCTTATGCCCATAGAAGCCATATTTAATATGCGATTTTGCTGAAATTTAGGACAGTGAGTTGTGTAAGGCCCTTCAACATCCTTCGTTAATTTGGATCAGATTGGTCCAGATTTGGTTATAGCTGCCATATAGACCGATCCGCCGATTTAGGGTCTTAGGCCCATAAAAACCATATTTATTATCCGATTTTGCTTAACTTTGAGACAGTGTGTTGTGTTAGGCCCTTCGACGTCTTTCCTCAATTTGGCCCTGATCGGTCCAGATTTGGATATAGCTGCCATATAGACCGATCTCTCGGTTTTAGGTATTGCGGCCATAAATGGTGCATTCATTGTCCGATGTCGCTGAAATTTGGGACAGTGAGTTTAGTTAGGCTGTTCGACGTCCTTCTTCAATTTGGGCCAGATCGGTTCAGAATTGAATATAGCTGCCATATAGACCGATCTCTCGGTTTTAGGTATTGGGGCCATAAATGGTGCATTTATTGTCCGATGTCACTGAAATTTGAGACAGTGAGTTGTGTTAGGCTCTTCGACGTCCTTCTTCAATTTGGGCCAGATCGGTTTAGATTTGAATATAGCTGCCATATAGACCGATCTCTCGATTTAAAGTTTTGGACCCATAAAAGGCGAATTAATTGTCCGATTTCGCCGAAATTTGGGACAGTGAGTTATGTTGGGGTTTTCGATATCCGTGTCGTGTATGGTTCAGTTCAGTTTATTTTTAGAGATTGCTACTATGAGGATCTTTATTGTTATACACAACTGAACATTGATATGTTCTTATTAGTATTTGGTCCAAATCGGAATATATTTCGATATAGCTCTATGGGGAATAAGGTATGCATTTTTCACCGGATTTTGACGAAAGGTGGTTTACATAGACGAGGTGGTAGGTGGTGGTGGTGGGTATCCAAAGTTCGGCCCGGCCTAACTTAACGCCTTTTTATTTGTTTTTATACCATCCATCACATTCCCTTATTAACTCTTAGAAATATTGAGCGGAGAACCAACAAAGTATATATATATTCTTGATCGTCTTGATTTTTTTAGTCGATTTAGCAATTTTCGCCCGTCTGTGTGTCGAAAGCGAAATTTTGCACAAATACTTCTTATTATTGTTGGGCAGTTGGGATTGTAAATGGGTCATATCATTCCGATTTGACTTTTTGAAACTCTAGATGGAGCAATTATGATCTGAATTAGGTGCATGGTGGTGTTTAAATTTGACTTTCCTTTCAACAACTCACCCAAGAATGGTCCAAATCTGTCCATAACCTGATATAGCCGATTTTAATATAAACCGATTTTCAGATTTGACTTATTGAGCCTCTATGAGGCGCAGTGCACAACAGTGGCAAGTATGGTACAAATCGGTTAACATAATTCAAACAGATCTTTAGTGAAAAAACAACCAAGTGTTTTAGGTTTCGTACTTTTTCATTTAAAATGTCATATACATTTTAGATATGTCATATATACGTTAGTAAGGTAAGAGTGGCAGTCCTTTACAGACTCACTTAGAAAATTTTAAGTCCATTGTGATACCCCATTAGCGACAGACCAAGGCTTCTGGCGGGAATCGAACCCGCGACCACTGCACTGGTAATTCAAGCAGGCTACCAACTCGGCTACCAGGGCGCTGGTTGCTATGATATTTTCTTTATTTCCAGCAATAGCTTATTTAAAATATTTATTATAGAAAAACATTTTACATACCTGCGCTGATATCTTGCCCTTTTTCAGACGTGTTAAATCAGTGTGACTCCAATTGCTGCGCTTCCATGGATCAACTTCTCGGAGATCTTCATTAAAGCTGTAAATGAAAACACATACACATACACACACAACCATTAGAATTTAAAATTAAGATCCACTTCCAATTAGCAGTGAAGAAAGTTTCTTAAAGAAAACTTTCACATAGCTGACGGACAAAGGTGGCAAGCCAAAAAAAAAAAAAAAAAAAATAGAAAAACTAAAGAAAAACAATTGCCAAAGTGAACTCCAATCCACAAGAAGAGTAAGAACAACAAATAAAATAAATTAAAAATAGCCTCAACGAAATGATGGACTCAACTTAAAGCAACAACAACATCGACAATGCCATGAACAACAATCGATCAAATATATTGAAAGTACTGGAGGGAAATGCTGGTTTTAAGCATCCTTTTATATTGTTGTTAACGAACAAAAAATAGTATTGGTGGTGGTGGGATGGTGTGGTGGTGGTGGTGTTGGTGGGATGGTGGTGATATAAAGCAACAAAAACGAAACACTTACTTAAAGTCATTGAGTTTATTGTGCAGGAACTTTCTTATATTCCAGGGTAGGTCGTTATGCCCATCAATTAAAGGCACTTGATCTAAGAGTTGTAGGGCAACACGTAGACGTTCTTCGAATGGAGCACCTAGTTGTGAACGAAAAGAATGGTGAAGAAAATAAAAACAATATTAACGAATACCAACAATAAAACGGAAAATAACATCTAGAGGTACAATAATTAAACATTAAGATGTTGATGAAAGGACTAGACAAAGTTCTTTAACTTCGTGTTAAAGCTGTCGCAGACTAGCTTGCGAGATGCTGTCTACAGCAACAGGAAATTGATTAAGTTGATTTTAAAAAAAAAAAACAACAACAAACAACAGTGTGCTCAGTTCGGCATGGCCGAATCTTATAAACCCTCCACCATGGATCATATTTTTCAAGGCAAACAAATGATAGCGATTAAGAATTTCTATGCTATTGGAGCTATAACAAGTTATAAACCGATTTGAACAATACTTGGTTTGGCTGTTTGAGACCAAAGTGGAAGTCATTGTGCAGCTCAAGAAGTCAAGATCCGAGATCGGTTATTATGGGAGCTATATCAGGTAATTAACCGATTCGGACCCTACTTGGCACATATGTTTAAAGTTTAAACAAAACACTTTGTGCCAAATTGAATAATAAGAAGTAAAAGTGTGCTAAGTTCGGCCGGGCCGAATCTTATATACCTTCCACCATGGATCGCATTTGTCGATCATATAGGACCCTCTAGCGGCTCAAGAAGTCAAGAACCTAGATAGGTTTATATGACAGCTATATCAAGTTATGGACCGATTTGAACCATTCTTTGCACAGTTGTTGAACGTTATAACAGAGCATGTCGTGCAAAATTTCAGCTAAATCGGATAATAATTGATCCCTCTAGTGGCTCAAGAAGTCAAGACCCCAGATCGGTTTATATGGGAGCTATATTAAAATGTGGACCGATATAGCCCATTTAAAATCCCAACCGACCTACACTAATAAGAAGTATTTGTGCGATATTTCAAGTGGCTAGCTTTACTCCTTTGAAAGTTGGCGTGCTTTAGACAGACAGATGGACGGACAGACGGACGGTCTTGCCTAGTTCGACTTAAAATGTCAGGACGATCAAGAATATATATACTTTATGTGGTCTTAGACGAATATTTCGAGGAGTTAAAAACAGAATGACGAAATTAGTATACCCCTATCCTATGGTGGAGGGTATAATAACGCCCTCTAGCGGCTCAAGAAATCAATATACGAAATCGGTTCATATGGTAAGTATGTGAGGTTATGAACCGATTTAGGTTATACCCGGTATAGTTGTTTGGAAAAACGCAACACCTCACGCAAAATTTCAGCCAAATCAAATAATAATTGCGCCTTCTAGGAGCCCAATAAGTCAAGAAGATAGATCGGTTTGTATGACAGTTATATTAGGTTATGGACCTATTTGAACCATACTTAGCACAGTCGTTGGAAGTCACAACAAAACACATTGTGCGTATCAGCCAAATCCAATAAGAATTGCACCATCTAGTGACTCAAGAAGTCAATATCCAAGTATGGTTTATATGGCAGCTATATCAAAATACGGACCGATATGGCCGATTTAGAATCTCAACGGAGCTAATTGCAAGCGCCTAGCTTTACTCCTTTGAAAGTAAGCGTGCTTTCTACAGACAAACGGACGGACTGATATGGCTAGATCGACTTAAAATGTCATGACGATTAAGAATATATATACTTTTTGGGTCTTAGACGAATATTTCGAGGTGTTACAAACGGAATGACGAAATGAGTATACCCCCATCCTATAGTGGAGGGCAAAGTTGAGCAAAGTGAGAATTGTCTCCAAATTATCTGTCCTTTTGCCTACTAGCCTATTCGTAATTCCGTGTAAAAATACTGGTTTAGGTTGGGTTGAAAAGAGAGAGCCTGAGAGCCTTATCGGTACGCTCCCGAAAGTGACATTTCCAATTCAGTTTCCTGTCCAAGATCACACTATTTAGGTGTGATCTTGGGCTTGACCTTGTCAGGTATCGAAATCGTTTTATTGAGGAAACGTTGTGCGTCAAATTGGCCCACCATCGTCTTTCTGGTGAACATTCATATTTTAGTTTTCTCTGTGTTAACATTGACAACCCTGGGTCTAGCCCAGCCATATGCCGTATGTAAGTCCCTTTCGGCCCTTCTGGATAGCTCGTTCGGATCCTTACCCTTTAGAAGTATTACTATATCGTCCGCGTAACAGACGAGTTCACATCCCTTCTCAGTCAGCATCCGGAATAGGTCATTTATGGTGGTCGTCCTTAAGAGTGGCGATAAAATGCCCCCCTGTGCCACTTTCTGCCTTATATATGTCATGGGACACACAATTTATCCACCTGTTTCTTATCACATGGTTTATCCAGTCTCTAAGGATCGGGTACACCCGTTACTGGTCTAAGGATTTGATCAGTTTGTCGGTTCGCTCTTTGTTAAGAGCCCCCTCGATGTCAATGCATACGGCCAGTGTTTACGTTTTGGCGTCGAAGGATTCTTCTTTTTTAAGCACAACCTCATGCAGGGCAGTCTCCACCGACATTCCCTTGACGTGGGCATGCTCTTTTGGAGCAGTTAGCTGGATGTCCTACTCTTCATCACGGTATCCACAATACGTTCCATGTTTTTGAGTAGAAAGGACGTAGGGCATAAAGGTCTGTATGCCTTTGGTGTCGCATAACTTGCCTTGCCGGGCTTGGGTGTAAATGCCACCCTTGCATCCTGCCAGGCTTTCGGAGTATATATAGTCTGCGCCCTTCTGTAGTAACGCCGGAAATATTCCATCAGGTCCGGGTGACTTAAATGGTTTGAAGGTCCTCAAGTCAAATCAAATCTTTGATGAGGAGCCTTCGATCAACATCATTATTCCTAGATTCCGGTGTCTGCATGAGTCCTGCTGTATCCTGTAGAAGATGGGTTTTCATCAAAAGCCTCTGCTCTGCTCTCACTCCCATATCGTCTACTAACGTTTCAGCTTGACCATTCGTTTTTTAGGCAAACTTTTTCATCTTGACGGTAGTAAACATACCACCTTTCGGCAATCTGCTATGCAACCTAGTCAATAGTTTACCAGTCATTCAACCGTCAACAGTACCCTACATCATAGGAGAAGATCGGTTTATATGGCGGCTATATCAGGTTATGAACCGATTTAGACTATAACTGGCACAGTTGTTGGAAGTCATTCCAAAACGACATATGCGAAATTGCAGCCAAATTGGCTAGAGGCTTAAGAACTTACATCGGGAGATCGGTATATATAGCAGGTAAACGGGGATATTGTCTCGCTGGTCTTTTAGCATCACATATGTTAATTTCATAGGATGTTGGGATGATGAGCTACAAAGCAGGTTGCCTCAGCACATTTAGCCACATTTCGAAACGTATTCCAAGGACTGCTTTGTTTATCTCCAAGAATCTGTTGAATAGGCAGATTCTTTTCAATAATCAAATCCGTTCACTCAACATAATTCTCATGGTCATTAAGCTCGACACCAGTTTGGACCTCCTATTCGCGATTGGGTGTTAAATTATTTCACAATTTCAATCATTGCAACACACATGAGGATGCCATGAAGTTTCAGCTCTTAAATTTTATAAAAAATTTACAAAAAATTGGTTTCAAAGTTAAAATTGGTACAAAGGTACCAAGAATATCTGCACAAATCTTTTAGTACACGAAAACACTTTATAATCTAAGGTTTAAAGCAGTGTTGGACGCATGCGGTAGTGTGCGTAGTGTTTCCAAGCCCATGGGCTTATGTTCTTGTTCGCGTACACAAATATGTCCATTAGTGTGTGTGTGTGTGTGTGTGTGTGTGTGTGTGTGTGTGCATTTGCCCGACACTGGTTTAAAGTAATTTTTCCTTCTCAAATACAAGAGGAAACAATGCAACATGCAGCTGATGGTATGCAAAGTCTTTTAATTGCTCAGGTCAGTCAGTTAATGGCCATAAGTCTGGAAAATGTTCAATAAGGGAAGAGCATTTGATTTACTTACTTGCAGCCACTCTTAAAGCCAATGGCACGGCAACACTTGCAGCACCGATGATTAAAAGTATCGAACTAACAGCAAGCCAATGTTTTGCAGCATCAAATCCTTCAAGTTATCAACAAGGAAGCCAGGCATCGTCGTTGGTGGGTTCAGAATTAGGTGTTCCATTCGTTATGATGATGTAGTACGGGGCAGAAAGATTTCATGGGCAGCAACAAGTCGTCAAGTTTCCACATTTCATGGCACAAAATTGTGAAAAACGTTGGAGATAATGCGTGCGTTGATATTGCCCCAGGAAAGTTGGGTTGGGTTGTTAGTTCATCACGCCATAAGAACAGCAGATGATGGCAAAAATGAAAAGAGCAGTAAAAAAAGAAACGAAACAATAATTAAACACTTTGCTTCTACGAAATGTGTAATCAAAGTGAACAGTGATGGTGCTAACCAATTCCTCAGTTTCTGGAGAAACGATGATATTGTCTTTTAGTATCCCATCCTAATTTGTATCGTCTAATAATAAGTGGGTCCTCTAATTAAAAAGGACAGCATATGCTTGCAGCAAGATAAGCATTGATGCTAATGGCAACAAGCAGGGAAAACTTAAATAAAGTCAACAAAAAAATGCGCCATAGCAACGAATTTAAAGGATAGGTCAAATTTATGGCAGTTGGAACAGAAGGTTTCTTTAATGTCATATACTTAAATTAAAGATTATATTCATATATACATATACTAGCATACGCCCGGTTGCTTCGCTGCCCCGATGGTACACACAAAGTCAAGATGTAACTCGCAGTTAATGGAGCTTTAGGCTAATGCGTACAGAAAGTACCATTTAGTACCTAAATGTACGAATTTAAATAAGTAAAAGCGAGCTAAGTTCGGCCGGGTCGAATCTTGGGAACCCACCACCGAAGATTCTGCTAAAAATGTATTCCACACACCAAACTTCTGTTAAACCACCAAAAATTAAAGCTTCTAGGATGAGTAGTTTTAGGCCTTCCAAGGTCCGACTCGAATATGGTTCAGATCGGACAATATTTAGATAAAACTGCCGATAAAGGGTCTGGAACCCATAAAATTACATTTATTACCCATATAGATCTATCTGACCCAAATATGGTAAAGGTCCGACTCGAATATGGTTCAGATCGGACTATATTTAGATATAGCTGCCATATAGACCTATCTGTCGATAAAGGGTCTGAAGCCCATAAAAGCTTTATTTTTTACCCGACTTCATTGAAATTTTTAATAGTGAGTTTTTTTAAGCCACCCGACATCCGACTCAAATATGAGTCAGATCAGACTATATGTTGTAGATATAACTCTCATATTTTTGTTTTTCACGTAACCAACACGCAGGGGATGTCCCCTGTATATGCAGTGCATTGCGTTGGCAATTATGAAAGTTAAGGGTTGGAGGGGGGAAAGAGGGAGTAGTGTTTATTGATATTCGTCTTAAATTTCTGAACGTCAAAGTTGGTGGGAAAGACATTATCCGGAAGTCGATTCCACATACGAATGGTTCGGACGAAAAATGAATTCTCTCGGTAATGCATAGTTCTTGTATTCCTGGTGAACATTCTAAGAAGACTAATATCCCTGGAACATACACAATGAAAACAATGATGGAGCAATACAACGCTACCCACATTCCGTCGATTTTAAAGAGAAGCAATAGAGGTGGATACCCTACTGTCCCCAATCAACACCATAGCTCTCCGTTGAACCCGGTCAAGTAGACCAAAGGATGATTTTGGAGCTCCTGCCCATATATGAGAGTTATACTCCATCCTCGGCCTGATGTAGGTAGTATAGGTATTGAGAAGATCAGAAGAGGTGAACTATTTCTTGCACCGCTTTAGAAAGCCCAAACACTTGAATGCTTCTTTCGATACTTCGAATGTTTTGACCAACGGACATCACATTGTATCTTTATGTCCAGAATATCAAGAGCATCTGATTGTTCAATATCTATACCGTCGATAGATATTGACGATTGAAGTGGGTCAGTGAATCGCTTGTGAGACAAGAAACAGCACTGCGTCTTCTGTGAGTTAAAGTCTATTACCCTAATCAGAAATGGCCAACAAATCCTCGGAGAGCGTCTCATCCATAATGCGCCTCCTGTCCACAAATTCTTGAGGACTATGCCTATGGTCCAATGAATATGAATGACACAGACTACAGTTATCGGCAAATGAGTAGAATGGATTCAAAGTCTGACCCAATAGATCGCCAATGAAAATAAGAAAAAGGAAAGGGAAAAGGACAGAGCTTTGTGGCACACCTGCAGTCAATGTATACTCATCGGATGAGAACCTATCTACAACAACTCGTATAGTGCGATCTCTGAGAAAGCTCGATATAAATCGAACGAAGTTATTACCGACTCCAAAAGTGACAAGCTTTTATAAAAGTGCACCTTGCCAGACCTTATAAAATGCCTAAGAGATATCCAGAGCCACGACCTTACTCTCACCAAACTGGTGGATAGAGCGACTCCATCGTTCCTACAAAAAATGCCATTAGGTCTTCCATAGAGCGATTTCTGCGGAACCCATACTGTCTGTCGCTAGGAAGTCCATTGGACTCTAAGTATCTGACAAGATGATGGTTAACCATACTCTCCATAAACTTGGAGAGCGCAGAGCATATCGCAATTGGCCAGTAATTCGCAGGGTTGTTCGCCCCACTTTTTTGGGGATGGGCTGAAAGTTAGCAACCTTCCAACGCGGCGGGAAAACTCCCGCACGGTAAGCAAGGTTGAAAATGTTGCGTAGTGGACGAGCAAGCGTCGAAAAACACTTACAAAGGACAAGTGTTGATATACCGTCCGGGCCCGGAAATTTATTAAAGTCGAGATCCACAAGGACTCTTTTGACTCCACGTGTTCGAAAGAATATCGGAGGCATCGAACTAGCTGCACTATCAATCACGGGGAGTGGTTGATTGCTAAACGGCAAGGAAGAATTTCCTGCATACATTTCAGACAGTAGATTAGCCTTATCAACCGCATCAGTTAACACCTGATCATCCTTAACAAGAGTTGCCGATGGGTTGCCCTTTACTCTTTTTACGAATGACCAATAGCTCTTGCTTCCCCTCGGAGAAGCAATATCTTTGGCACGAAGACGCTGTTCGTAAAGAAACTTTTCGTGTCTAAGTACTCTGGCACTCGAAGTTCTTGCCTGTTTGCGCAGCATTTCGATATTGGCATTTTTGTTCAGACGCCAAGTCCCAAATGCATCCTCTTTTGATCTGACAGCATCTCTGCATGCCCGGAATGAACGATCTCATTCCTATTAATATTACTTCCTGCACCATTTCGGCAACAGCATTTATAGATAAAGACCGACCTTACAATTTGGGGTCTTATTCCCATAAAAAGCAGATTTATTTTCTGAAAATGTTACTTGAATATGAGTTCTCGGGACCTGAATTAAATACGATTGAGACAAGCCCCTATTAAGATATAACTACAGAAAAAGTAGTGGATAATAAAATAGGGTGATTACCATATCCTTGCTTAATTTGGTCCAGATCGGTACAGATTTGATTTTAGGTGCCATATAGAACAATTTCTAGATTTAAAACCAACGCATTTATTATTCGATTTCGTTGAAATTTGACGCAGTGACTTGTGTTGGGCTTTTCGACATCCGTGTCCTATATGGTTTAGATCGTGTTATAAAGGGTGATTTTTTTGAGGTTAGGATTTTCATGCATTAGTATTTGACAGATCACGTGGGATTTCAGACATGGTGTCAAAGAGAAAGATGCTCAGTATGCTTTGACATTTCATCATGAATAGACTTACTAACGAGCAACGCTTGCAAATCATTGAATTTTATTACCAAAATCAGTGTTCGGTTCGAAATGTGTTCAAATTTTGACAAATTTTGTTCAGCGATGAGGCTCATTTCTGGTTGAATGGCTACGTAAATGAGCAAAATTGCCGCATTTGGAGTGAAGAGCAACCAGAAGCCGTTCAAGAACTGCCCATGCATCCCGAAAAATGCACTGTTTGGTGTGGTTTGTACGCTGGTGGAATCATTGGATCGTATTTTTTCAAAGATGCTGTTGGACGCAACGTTACGGTGAATGAACACATTTCGAACCGAACACTGATTTTGGTAATAAAATTCAATGATTTGCAAGCGTTGCTCGTTAGTAAGTCTATTCATGATGAAATGTCAAAGCATACTGAGCATCTTTCTCTTTGACACCATGTCTGAAATCCCACGTGATCTGTCAAATACTAATGCATGAAAATCCTAACCTCAAAAAAAGCACCCTTTATTTGGATATAGCTGCCAAAAATGAACAGTGACCACTCAATGTCCATGCCGTATTTGAGTGCATAAGTTATCCAATTTTCACCGGATTGTGACGAAAGGGGGTTTACATATATACCCGAGGTGGAGGGTATCCGTACTTCCGCCCGGCCGAACTTAATGCTTGTTTTACTTGTCTTTTTACTAAGTTTTATTCGCGTATTTTTCGCTAATCCAAATTTCAAAAGATTACCTCTTTCCGTTACTTGGGTATTGTTCTATCCATTTGTCGTTAATGGGATAAGTCCCTTTAACATAGGCCTGTTGTCTGTACTTCAGCAACTCTCTCATTATCCTCCTTTTAGCCATAGTGACCACTAAACACTCAAAAGAATTTAGCAGAATTGAAACTTGCTTGCCTAGTTTGGATACGAATACTGATCTTGCCTTTGACGTATATATAAAACTTGATTTGATCTGAATATGGCGGACAGATGGGGCGCTAGATAACCAGCCTCTTTTTGAAGTGATTCCTTTAGACCCTGGATACTGAAATATTTATATTGGTAAGAATTTCAGCCTTTTACAATTTCTCCATTAGATTTAAAAGTGTGCCTTAAACTTTATTTAAAGAAATTTCTCTTCATTTTGCACATATTTGCACTACTAATACCCTTAATCCTCTTTAACAGGGAAATGGTCTAGACAAATTTATTTGATGGCAAATAATAAATTGCATTTTATGTCTTCTCTTGTTGCCTAATAATACAATTATACTAATGTCATTGCATTAAGTTGGCCCCACATTCAACCAATCCCAGAGATATACATCTGTACATAAGGATAAACGAAAATTGGTTGAAGATAGAAAACAAAAGCTAGCATAACAGAATTGACAATTCATGAGAAACTTTGTGGGCGACCCATAGATGGAATCCCAATACCAACTACAATCACCGCAAATGCTAATTAAAAACATTTCCAGACAGAGTTTGGCTAGTTCTCCATCAGTCCTTCGAATGGGGAATATAAATGTAAGAAATGTTGTGAAAGGATACATCATTACCAATTAATACAACATATATTAGTGGGGTAAGCTAGCAAAATTCGTTTCGGCAAAGTTTTACAAACTTTTAATAATGGGTTATTGAATAAAACAAGTAATTATAGTATGTTTGGAAAAAACCTTCACTAGGTAATAAAAACGCTTTTTATGGGCCCAAGACTTTAAACGGCAATTCGATCTACATGACACTTTTATCTAATCAGGGCCGATCTGAAACATATTTGTCCAGGATGACGAAGAATCTAACAGATCTTTGAAACTGTAGTAAATTTATGCCACCATCTACGCCAGTGTGTACGTTTTGTCATCGAAGGATTCTTCTATTTTATGCAGAATCCTTCGATGCCAAAACTTACGCACTGGGGGTATGCATTGAAGCCCCCTCGATGTCAATGCATACCGCCAGTGTATAAGAATTGGCATCGAAGAATTCTACATAACATTGAAGATTCTTCGATGACAAAACGTACACATTGGCGGTATGAATTGACATCGAGGAAGCTTTCTACAATGTGCGGACCGACACACTGATCCAATCCTTAGACCAGCACCGGGTGGACCTGGTCCTTAGAGACTGAATAAACCATATGCTAAGGAATAGGTGGATAAATTGTGAGTCCCATGACATAAATATAAGGAAGAAAGTGGCACAAGGCACACCCCAGGGGACATTTTATCGCCACTCCTATGGGTGACCACCATAAATGACCTATTACGGATGCTGACTGAGGAGGAATTTGAACCCGTCTGCTACGCAGATGATGTTATAATACTTCTAAAGGGTAAGGAACCGAACGAGCTATGCAAAAGGGCCGAAAGGGTCTTGCACATGGCATATGACTGGGCTAGACCCAGAGGTCTCAATGTTAACCCAGAGAAGACTGAAATATGCCTGTTCACGAGGAGGACAAAGGAGGGCCAATATAACGCACCACATTTCCTCAATAAGACGATTTCGATATCTGACAAGGTCAAATACTTAGGTGTGATCTTGGACAGGAAACTGAATTGAAAGTGTCACATTCAGGAGCGTACTGAGAAGGTTCACAGATGTTGGGCACTATATAGACTCAAAATGGGGCCTGAATCCGAGGATAGTCCATTGGCTCTACAGGAGCGTTATTAGACCAATACTTACTTAAGCCTCAGTAGTTTGGTGGACGGCTATGGAGAAAAAGTGCAACGTTAGAATAGATGGATAAATTGTGTGTCCCATGACATAAATATAAGGGAGAAAGTGGTACAAGGCACGCCCCAGGGGGCATTTTATCGCCACTCCTATGGATGACCACCATAAATGACCTATTACGGATGCTGGCTGAGGAGGGATTTGATTTAATACTTCTAATGGGTTAGGATCCGAACGAGCTAAGCAGAAGGGCCGAAAGGGTCTTGCATATGGCATATGACTGAGCTAGATCCAGAGGTCTCAATGTTAACCCAGCGAAGACTGAAATATACCTGTTCACGAGGAAGACGAAGGTGGGCCAATTTAACGCACCACGTTTCCTCAATAAGACGATTTCGATATCTGAAAAGGTCAAATACTTAGGTGTGATCTTGGACAGGAAACTGAATTGGAAGTGTCACATTTAGGAGCATACTGAGAAAGCTCTCAGATGTTGGGCACTATGTAGACGAGCCCCAGGCTTGGAATGGGGCCTGAATCCTAGGATAGTCCACTGGCTCTACAGGAGCATGATTAGACCAATTCTTACTTACGCCTCAGTAGTTTGTGGACTGCTATGAAGAAAAAGTGCAACATAAGGACAATACAACACGTTCATGCTGTCTTGGCATAGACGGAACGATGAGGACAACGCCCACTAGAGCACTGGAGACTTTTCTAAATATCCGACCCATTGACATACAGATTAAGTGTGAGGCAGCCACTTCCGCTATGAGACTTAAGGCGATGGGAGAATGGATTGAGGATGGGAGCAGCTCATATTATCGCGGTATAATCGAGGCGATGATAGGAAACCTGAAAGGAAGGGAAGAGGTTTCCGATCGGATACCTGAGATGAAGCTTGAAGTCGAGTGCGAGGCACTGCAGCCATCGGCACAGTCTTGGATTGAAGGAGTCCTAGTATTGCCATCTGGCAGATCACGTTGCACGGATGGATCAAAGCTAGAGGACAGAGAGGGCCTGGGGGTTTACATTGAGAACCCAGGCACTAAAATCTGTTGTAGACTGTCTGACCATAATACGGTCCTGCAGGCTGAGATCCGGGCGAACACTGAATGCTTGAAGTGGTGTGGTGCTAACGCGAGGACGTCGAGTAGGAACATCTTTACTGACAGTAAAATTGCCATAAGGGCAATAACAGCCAGGAAGGTAGGGTCACGAACAGTCTTGCAGTGTAGGAAGGAGATTAACGCCTTCTATGAGGATGCGAAAATTCGCATTGTTTGGGTGCCGGGCCATAACGGAGTAAGGGGAAATGAAAGGGCAGACGATTTGGCGGTGAAGGTCAGAGGACTGCCGTCAATAAATTTGGTTAACCCGAAGTCTTTCGGGTCGACGCATTCCAAGTTAAGGGAGTGGGCGACGTATGCGCATGCAACATTTTGGAACAGCGAAACGGTCGGTAGGACGGCGAAGATTCTATGAGGGGATCCAGGTCATGAGAAGACGAGGGTATTACTGAAAGGAAGCAAGAAGGAGGTCAGTATAGCTATTGGTATCCTAACGGGACATATAGGACTACGAGCTCACTTATGTAAAATCGGTGCGGCAAGTGATAGCATGTGTAGGGCATGCGGGGTAGATGATGAAACGTTGGAGCATTTCCTTTTTCAATGCCCGGCTTTCGCTTCTAACAGATACCGGTACTTAGGTGGAGACACAATATCAGACATGAACCAACTTAGGGGAGTGATATTGAAAACAATTAAGGATTTTGTAAGTAGCACGGAATTCCTAACTTAAATTTTTTTTTACAGGTTATAGTTTTTAGAGCGCACAACAAGCCGATTACTGGCTTAGGTGTATGCCCATGGTGGCATGGGGCGGATTATTATCTGCACCCTCTTTTCAATATACGATTTGCCCCATCTACACCAACTATGTTGTGTTCTTAAAAGGGTTCCTTAAAACTGAAACTGAAGTTGTTTTTTGCTTACTTTATAAGCTTTTCAATGTTCCTCAATTTTCATTTGAGTTTTCCTAATTCCAACAGCCAATACACACACTCAAAACATGTGTCTATATTTTATTATTCTCATTTGAAGTTCTACGTAGATGTACGTAGGAATTAAATAAGAACCACTACATGCATATGGTTTAACTAAAACCAATACGACCAAATCCATTTGTACGGAGTAAAGAATTGAACTTTGGCTTTATTTACACAACGAGGATTTTTATTTTGTATTCGTTTGCATACATCCGGATCCCATCATCATTTTTAATTTGACAGCTACTGCTGTGTGGTGTGGATCTGTGGTGTTGGTAACGAAGCACAACATACATCTATGTTTTGATGCCTGCTTCATTGGATAGGGGAAGGAATAAGCAATGTGCAATAGCAGTTTCATATGTATATCTGTGGCAGATATATATCGAAACCAAAATTCTTTGGTTTTGTGCTTAGTAAATTTCATGAAAATTATGTTTTATGATAATTATAAAGAAATTTTTGCTAATTAGTTGATACAAATGCAAATTTGCGTTTGAATATTCCATTTAGGAACAGGGGCAAACTTCTAACATATCAATGAGTGCTGCTCAATCCAATCTTAAGCTTATTTACAGGGGGTCTAGTTTTAATAGCCGAGTCAGAACGGCGTGGCGCAGTGCGATCCCTATTTGAAGACAAGTTTTTACATGGCAGCGTACTTCGTATATGACGTCAGTTTGGAGGGGATAACCACCGCCGACAATTTTTTTCTGATGTTCTTGCCAGTTTTCGAACCAAGGGGTTCAGCGTCACAGGTAGATATTCTAACCTCTGCTCTACGGTGGCCTCCTAATTGATTAGTTGATAACAACATAAACAAGTAAAAAGGCGTTAAGTTCGGCCGGACTGAACTTTTGATACCCACCACCTCATCATCTGCTGAAAAATACGTAATTTTTACCCCCATACCATCTTTATCGAAATATGGTCCGATGCGGACCATATTCGTCACGGATATTGAGAGGTCTAAAAAGTAAAAGTCACATTGTTCAACAACAATATAATATTGGTCTTTTTGGTAGCCATATCCAAATATAGACCGATCTGAACCATATAGGACACGGATGTCGAAAATCCTAACATAAGTCACTGTGTCAAATTTCAGCGAAATCGGATTATAAATGTGCCTTTTATGGGGCCAAGACTTCAAATCGAGAGATCGGTCTATATCCAAATCTGAACCAATCTGAGCCAAAATGCAGAAAGTTGTCGAAGGACCAAACATAACTCACTGTCCCAAATTTCGTCGAGATCGGATAATACATGCTCCTTTTATAGACCCAAAACCTTACATCGAGAGATCGCTCTATATGGCAGCTATATACAAATCTAGACCGATATAGACCAAATTAAAGAAGGATGTCGAAGGGCTTAACACAACTCATTGTCCCAAATTTCAGCAAAATCGGACAATAAATGCGCATTTTATGATCCCCAGACCTTAATTCGAGAGATCGGCCTATATGGTAGCTATATCCAAATCTGGGACGATCTGGGCCAAATTGAAGAAGGACGTCGAAGAGTCTAACGCAACCCACTGTCCCAAATTTCAGTAAAATCGGATAATAAATGTGGCTTTAATGGGCCTAAGACCCTAAATCGGAGGATCGGTCTATATGGCAGCTATATCCAAATCTGGACTGATCTGGGCCAAATTGACGAAGGATATTGGGGGGCCTAACACAACTCTTTGTCCCAAGTTTCAGTAAAATCGGATAATAAATGTGGCTTTAATGTGCCTAAGACCCCAAATCGGAGGATCCGTCTATATGGCAGTTATATCCAAATCTGGACCGATCTGGGCCAAATTGACGAAGGATATTGGTGGGCCTAACACAACTCTTTTTTCCAAGTTTCAGCCAAATCGGGTAATAAACGTGGTTTTTATGGGCCTAAGACCCTAAATCGGCGGATCGGTCTACATGGAGGGTATATCAAGATATAGTCCGATATAGTTCATCTTCTAACTTTACCTGCTTATGGACAAAAAAAGAGTCTGTGCAAAGTTTCAGCTCAATATCTTTATTTTTAAGGACTGTAGCGTGATTTTAACAGACAGACGGACGGACATGGCTAGTAAAACTCACCTTGCTCAATTTTGTAGAACAAAATATTGGTATTTTTCGTAGCCATAGCCAAACATAGACTGATCTGAACCATATACGACACGGATATCGAAAAGCCTAACATAATTCACTGTGTCAATTTTGAGCGGAATCGGAATATGAAGGTGCTTTTATGAGTCAGCTTTATCCAAATCTGGACTGATCTGGGTCAAAAATGCAGAAAGTTGTCGAAGAGCCCAACGCTACTCACTGTCCTATATTTCTGCGAAATCGGACAAAAAATGTGTCATTTATGGGCCCAAAACCTTATATCGAGAGATCGGTCTATATGGCAGCTATATCCAAATCTTTACCGATCTGGGCCACATTAAAGAAGGATGTCGAAGGGCCTATCACAACTAACTGTTCTAAATTTCGGCGAAATCGGACAATAAATGGTTGCCCAAAAAGTAATTGCGGATTTTTCATATAGCCGGCGACAAATTTTTTCACAGCTTGTGACTCTGTAATGGCATTCTTTCTTCTGTCAGTTATCAGCTGTTCCTTTTAGCTTGCTTTTATTTTGTTTACATTTGTTTGTTTGGCGTCAATTTTAATATGGAGCCCACAAAGGAACATTTTCGTCATATTTTACTTTATTATTTCCGTAAAGGAAAAAACGCGGAGCAGGTTGCTAAAAAGTTACGAGATGTGTATGGTGATAAAGCCTTAAAAGGAAGACAGTGTCAAAATTGGTTTCGCAAATTCCGTTCTGGAGATTTTTCACTTAAAGATGAGCCACGTTCAGGTCGGCCAAATGAAGTTGATGATGACCAAATCAAAGCATTAATCGAATTGGATCGTCATGTAACTGAGCGTGAGATAGGAGAGAAGTTAAATATACCAAAATCAACCGTTCATTATCACACAAAAAGTCTTGGACTGGTGAAAAAGCTTGATATATAGGTACCACATGTATGAAAAGAAATTCATTTAACAAACCGAATCAACGCTTGTGCACCTATATGCACCTTAAGCGCAATGAAATCCGTTTTTAAAACGAATCATAACTGGAGATGAAAAATTGATTGTTTACAACAACGTTAGTCGAAAACGATCATGGTCCAAGCATGGTGAACCAGCTCAAACCACTTCAAAGGCTGATATCCACCAAAAGAAGGTTATGCTATCTGTTTGGTGGGATTGGAAGGGTGTGGTATATTTTGAGCTGCTTCCAAGGAACCAAACGATTAATTCGGATGTTTACTGTCAACAATTGGACAAATTGAATACAGCCATCAAGGAGAAGCGACCAGAATTGGTCAATCGTAAAGGTGTCATATTCCGCCAGGACAACGCTAGACCGCACACATCTTTAGTCACTCGCCAAAAACTGAGTGAGCTTGGCTGGGAACTTTTGATGCATCCACCATATAGCCCTGACCTTGCACCATCAGACTACCATTTATTTGGATCTTTGCAGAACTCCTTAAATGGTAAAACTTTCGGCAATGATGAGGCTATAAAATCGCACTTGGTTCAGTTTTTTGCAGATAAAGGCCAGAAGTTCTATGAGCGTGGAATACTAAATTTGCCAGGAAGATGGCAAAAGGTTATCGAACAAAATGGCACTTACATATTTGATTAAAGTTCATTCTAAGTTTTATTAAAAATGCATTTACTTTCTTTTAAAAAATCCGCAATTACTTTTTGGGCAACCAATATATGGCAGCTATATCCAAATTTAGAAAGATCTGTGTCATATTGCAGAAATATGTCGACGGGTTTAACTTAACTCTCTGCCACAAATTTCGGTTACATCGGACAATAAATGCGCCTTTTATGAGCCCAAAACTTTAAATCGTGAGATCGGTTTATATGGCAGCTATATCCAAATCTGGACCGATCTGAGGCAAATTAAAGAAGGATGTCGAAGGGCCTATCACGACTAACTGTCGTAAATTTCGTCGAAATCGGATAATAAATGTGTCTTTTATGGCCCCAAAACCTAAAACTGAGAAATCGGTCTATATGGGAGCTATATCCAAATCTGAACCGATTTCTATGAAATTCATCAGTAATATCGGGAGTTATAAGAAAATCCTTCCTGCCAAATTTCGAGAGAATCGGTTGACAAATGACCATTTTATTGCTGTATTGCTGCAAACCGGACGAACATATATATGGGAGCTATATCTAAATCTGAACCGATTTTTTCCAATTTCAATAGGCTTCGTGTCTAGGCCAAAAAACATGTCTGTACCAAATTTTAAGACAATCGGATGGAAATTGTGATCTGTAGTTTGTACACAAATTGACACGGACACACAGACGGACAGACCGACAGGCAGACGGACATGGATAAATCGAATCAGAAAGTGATTCTGAGTCGATCGGAATACCTATCAATGGGTCTATCTCTCTCTTTCTTTTGGGTGTTACAAACAAATGTTCTAAGTTATACTACAGTAGTAGTGTAGGGTATAAAAAGTAAGCCACATTACGTTTGGGCTTGACTATGGTTGGCCCCCCCGAAAGTCTCGAACTTCGGGATATTAGCTTCACATTATGTAGTTAAATATCTCCATATTCAAAGAGAAATCCATCTTCGAAAAAACATTAGTTTGCCATCTATGGCGAAGCATTTTAATAACTTCCACTTTAAATATTTTCATTTTAGCATTCTTCTACAAGGGTCATTGACCGCAGCCATTTCTAGTGCTGATCAAGACACTTAATCCATAGTGTCTGTTATAAATTCCCCGCCCAATAATAGAACACAAGGACATTAAATGCAATTAAAAAGTCTTTGTTTTCGGCTCTGTGCTGCAAATCTGAATTACAACAGATAGCACATACCCTTGAACGGAATTATACATGGCTCTCAATTGTTTGTGTTTGCACGAGACTGGAGTAGTTTTTTTTTTTTTTTTTGCCAATTCCAATAGTAAAAGGCATTAATCTGGGCATCGGACAATGAGGCAAATCTCTTTTGGGCGATTTGCATAAAATTACGAAAATTTTTGGCACAAAAAATTGTCTCATTACGCCCAAAAAGGCTTCGTGAAGAGCCAAAAAATAAAACAAAACGGTGATTTGGCTTACAAACATGAGGTGGTCTTAGGAATGAGTAGTCATGGTTCAGGGTATTATGACTGGATGTTATATTTATACCCTAAACCACTGCTACATGCAAAAGTAAGAGAGATGGACTCATTAATAAGTATAGGGATCAACCAAGAATCACTTTTTGAATCGCTATGGATGGAGGATGACCGTCTGTCTCTGAAGGATGACCGTCTGTCTGTTCGTCTGTCCATGTATATTTGTATGCAAAGTACAGATCGCAATTTTCATCCGATAGTCTTCGGATTTGGTACTATCATCTTTCTTGGCCTAGAGACGACGTTGCCAATTGAAATTGGAAGATCTCGGTTCGGGTATGTTTGTCCGATCGTCGTTTGTGACCAGATTCTCATGAACTTTTGCACGCAATGTTTTCTTATGACTCTCGACATTGTTGTTGAATGTACTCGAAATCGGTTCTGATTTGACTTCTTCATATGTATCGCCCGATTTGCACTTCTAGAGCCTTTGCAGGGGCATTTGACAACCGATCTTCTCCAATTTTTGTATAATGATTGCTTCTATGGATCCTACTATATGTTAGATTTTGATTGAAATCCTTCATATCAAATTAAACCGGCAACTTTAGTTCTGACTTCTTCCAACATTACAACTTTTGGTAATTAATTACTGGCCTGTAATCAAGTTACCTTTGCAGTTAGTATAACAAGTTTATTGGTTTGGGAAACAATTTCCCAATTTCCAATCCTAATACCATATATGACAAACCTTGGCAGAGCCGTGCACATAGTTTGTGGCATTTTGAAGAGTAGTAGGGGGGAGGGGGTCGAGGAAGCCTTTATCACTGTGAAGAATTAACTCTGGATTTTATATGAAAGGAACACATGACCACATACTGCATGTGGAAATGCGAAATGCAAAAGGAACACCACACGATGTGATTGTTGTTGGCGAACACCGAGCATCGTAGTTAGTTAATATCTGACATTAAAGAATTCAAACAAAAGCAGAGTTGCCAACTAATTGTTACACCCAGCTGCCTTGCATCAACTCCAAGGGGGGTAAGTTGCCGATAATAGAGTCTATGTTGATGATGTTGGCCAATGCTGTTGTTGTCATCGTTGCTGGTGATGAAGGCGGCAATGATGACAATGATGACAGCACTCACATACTATTCCAACTATTCTAGCTGATGGCCATGATGCTCAATGGCCTGACACAAACTGCATGATTCCTCTATGGCCATTAATGAGATTTTAAGCCAAAGCAAACCACCATACAAACATTTGCCAACTCCAAAAACCCAAAGTCACACAAACAGTCAACATTTACAAAAGTACACAACGTCACATATTTAATGTGTCCTGGCACAAAGCAAACTAAATTGCAACGACGGGGATTCGTAATAAAGGGAATTCATATGGATGACTGAGTGCGGGAAACTACACGCCATTTGTATGTGTATTTTATGACCAAGGGGATGACGATTGGATGTGCAGCCCCCAAATAGGGGGCGTCTCCAAACTAAAAGATGACACCGACCACCGAAATTATCATATACTCATTACTTTTAAATGAGTTGCAAGCCAAAATTTTTCGGGAACTGCGTCCTGTGCTGCTGAAATTCCAAGAACAAAGAAAGCAAAGCACATTCAACTTTATCACCGCCACAAACAAATGAAGCAGAATGACATAGAGGTCGCGGGCACTGCATTCACATTCATTTTATTCAAAAAAAAAAACAAAATTTATGCATTGCAAGAGATCAGAGTCATAGTATCAAAGGACACATCGCATTCTTTCACCACTTCTGTGGTTGACTACTTTGAAATGGCATATAACTTCGGCAGACCGAGCGGACTAAAAGTCAATCCTGAGAAAACAGGGATCTGCCACTATAAAGACGAAGATAGTTTAATACGATGACAAATGATTTTTTTATACCCTCCACCATTGCATGGGGGTATACTAATTTCGTCATTCTGCTTGTAACACTTCGAAATATGCGTCTCCCATAAAGTATATATATTCTTGATCGTTATATCGTTTTGAGTCGATCTAGCCATGTCCTTCCGTCTGTCCGCCTGTCCGTCCGTCCGTCTGTCTGTCGAAAGCACGCTAACTTTTGAAGGAGTAAATCTAGCCGCTTGAAATTTTGCACAAATACTTTTTATTAGTGTTGGTCGGTTGGGTCTTGACTTCTTGAGCCTCTAGAGGGCACAATTCTCTACCAATTTTTCTTAAATTTTGCACGTATTGTTTTGGTGTCACTTCCAACAACTGTGTTCATTATGCTTCAAATCGGTCCATGTTTTGATATAGCTGCCATATAATCAAATCTTTGATCTTGACTTCTTAAGCCAATAGAGCGCGCGATTCTCATCCGATTTGGATGAAATTTTGCATGAGGTGTTTTGTTATGACTTCCAATATCAAGGTCCGGCATTCATTTATGGTCCGAATCGGACTATAACTTGATATAGCTCCGATAGCATAACGGTTCTTATTCAATATTCTTTGTTTGCCTAAAAGAAATACCGCGGCAAGAGCTCGACAAATGCGATTCATGGTGGAGGGTATATAAGATACGGCCCGGCCGAACTTAGCACGCTCTTATTTATTTTTTGTTAGAAAGGTTTCAATATCGGACAATTGGAGATAATCTGGTATAGGAATCTGAATTGGACGTACACTTTTATACATACGGAGAAGTCTCATAGATCTTGATCACTATGCAGAGGAGATATAGGCTCGAAATGGGAACTGTATTTCAAGATGGTCAACTAGCTCTACAAAAATGTGGTCAGGCCGAACCTGACCAGCACTTCGGTAGTATGAGAGACCCCAATGAAGAGAGTGACATGTTGAAACATTGCAGCGGTTTCAATGGACATGTTGTAATGAGAACCACGTCGACTACGACGCATTGACGATTGTGAACATCAGGCACAGAAACATACAGAGGCAGTAAAGCCAAAAGGGAAATTGATTGAAGATAGGCAGATCGCACGATCTTCAGATAATCAATATGACCAAAGGTGCATAAGCTGGCAACTGAACTTACACATTCTGATTTGATTTAGCTATGATTAAACAAGTAAAAGCGTGCTAAGTTCGGCCGGGCCGAAATGCGTTCCTCCACCATGGAACGCATTTATCGAGTTCTTTTCCCGGTATCTCTTTTTAGGCAAACATTTGAGCAAAGGAAAGAATTACTATAATATTGGAGCTATAATATAGAGTCATTTTCCGATTCAGACCATAATAGAATTGAATGTTGGAGACCATAATAGAAGTCGTTGTGTAAAATTTAAGCCAATTTGAATAAAAATTGCGTCTTTAAGGGTCTCAAGTAGTAAAATAGGGAGATCGGTTTATATGGGACCTGTATCAGGCTATAAACAGATTCAGACCATAGTTGACGCGTATGTCGAAGTTCATGATAAAAGTACTTTTATAAAATTTCAGATGGGCTATATCGGTCTATATCTTGATATAGCCCCCATATAGACCGATCCGCCGATTTCAGGTCTTAGGCCCATAAAAGCCACATTTATTAACCGTTTTTGCTGAAATTTGGGACCGTGAGTTGTGCTAGGCCCCCCGACATTCTTCGTCAATTTGGCTCAGATCGGTCTACATTTGGAAATAGCTGCCATAAAGACTGATTCTCCGATTTAGGGTTTTAGGCCCACAAAAGCCACATTAATCCGATTTTGATGAAATTTGGGACAGTGAATTGTGTAACGCCCATCGACATCCTTCGTCAATTTGGCTCAGATCGGTCCAGATTTGGATATAGCTGCCATATAGACCGATCCTCCGATTTATGGTGATAGGACCATAAAAGCCACATTTATTATCCGATTTTGCTGAAATTTAGGACAGTGAGTTGTGTTAGACCCTTCGACTTCGTTCGTTAAATTGGCCCAGATCGGTTCAGATTTGGATATAGCTGCCATATAGAACGTTTTCTTGATTTATGGTTTTGGGCCCATAAAATGCTCATTTATTGTCCGATGTCGCCGAAATTTGGGAAAGTGAGTTAGGTTACGCCCCTTGACATACTTCTGCAATATCGCACAGATAGGTCCAGATTTGGATATAGCTGCCATATAGACCGATATCTAGGTTTTAGGTTTTGGGGCCATAAAAGACGCATTTATTGTCCGATATCGCTGAAATTTGAGACAGTGAGTTTGGTTGGGCTCTTCGACGTCCTTCTTCAATTTTGTCCAGATCGGTCCAGATTTGAATATAGCTGCCATATCCGATCTTTCGATTTAAGGTTTTGGGCCCATAAAAGAGGCATTTATTGTCCGATTTCGCCGGAATTTGGGACAGTGGTTTGTGTTATGCTCTTCGACATTTTTATGCAACTTGGCCCAAATCGGTCCAGATTTGGATATAGCTGCCATATAGGCCGATATCTCGATTTAAAGTATTGGCCCCATAAAAGGTTCATTTATAATCCGATTTCACTGAAATTTGACACAGTGACTTATGTTAGGCTTTTCGACATCCGTGTCGTATATAGTTCAGATCGGATTATTTTAAGATATAGCTAGTGCACTTATTAGTATTTGGTCCAAATCGGAACCCATTTTGGTATAACTGATATGGGACATAAGGTATGAAATTTTCACCGAATTTTGATGAAAGGTGGTTTACATATATACCCGAGGTGGTGGGTATCCAAAGTTCGGCCCGGCCGAACTTAACGCTTTTTTACTTGTTTACAAACCTTTTAAAAACCCCCTTCTAATAAGAAAATATAAAAACAAGTAAAATCGTGCTAATTTCGGCTGGGCTGAATCTTGGGAACCTACCACAATTCTATATACCAAACTTCTGCCAAACCAGCAAAAAGTAAAGCTTCTAGGAACCAAACAAGGATAATCGAGAGACCGGTGTTACCGGGCTTACTCCTATCTTGGGAACCTACCACAATCATATAACCATAACATTTTTAATTTGTCCGCATGAGCAATAGTTCCAGGCCATGCAAACAACTTGACGAACTTGGTGTACTTCCCATCTTATTTTGCAGTCGCTTACTATGCTGAGTTGTATTCACAAATTCGTGTAAAGTTATTAAAGTATATCCAATAGGGCCGTATTTATAACCTCCACCATATTATGAGGGTATACTTATTTCATCTCTCCGTCTGTAAAACCTCGAAATATTTCTTTAAGACTTCATAAAGAATATATATTCTTGATCGTCATGACATTTTAAGTCGATCTAGCCATGTTCGGCCGTCTGTCCATCTGTGGAAAGCTCGCTAAATTTCGAAGCAGCAAAGCCAGACGCTTGAAATTTTGAACAAATAACTTGCAAAAAATAAAATGCTAGAAATAATAACTTTTTCCAAGTCGCCGTTTAGGGTTTGATTTTAGATCCATGGTTTCTTCGGAGAATTTTCTTAGAAATATATGTAGATTTCGATTTTGCTATACGATTCTTGATTTTTTTTCATCCATACATATCGACCCGCCCTAATATTCAATTTTAGAAACAATATGCGATTTTTATAGGCAAACGACTGCAATAACACCATCAAAATAACATGCCCAAAGAAAAACTTTGAAAAGCCTCCCATTCCCCCCATTCTCCTCAATGCAATGTTTATACTTGTACTTACGAAATGAATTGGTACCCGAACTGGAAGAGCCACGGCTAGGACTTTGTCTATGCTTCCATGGCATAATGCTAGTCAAACTGGAATGATGTGGCGGATGATGATTGCTGCTGTTGAATTTCTCTGACGATGATTTGAGCTGGTGGCCACTGCCGCTGCCCACTAATGTGTGATGATGGTGATGCTGGTGGCCATCCGCCACCACATGATGATCGTCACAATGAAAGTCTTTGTGCTGGTTGGTGGTGGGGTAGTGCTGATGAAGATGCTGATGACCGTGCAAAAGTTTGTTATCTTTAAGGCCACTACTGTTCGATATGAGGGTGGCGTTGCCATTGCACACCTGTGAATTGGTCGCATGCAATTGATGATGATGCAGGGATGATGACTTTGTCGTCATGCCCATGGGATCATAGTTATAATTGTCCACAATATCTATGAGATTATTGAAACTACGACTAGTGTAGGAGGGGTTGGACCGCAACAAAGATGGTTGCTGTGTCACTTCGTTCCTACCTTTGGCCGAGGCGGGCGCTTTGGCGTTGTGGAAGATCTGTTGTAGCTGATGTGGCATCGTGTGATTGTCGTGGTTGGCACAGAGTGATGATTGCAAGAAATCACTCGAGAAATTCGACCATGATTTGGAGAAGCAACGACATCGCTCACCAGCCCCCAAGGGACGCATGGTGGAGAAGTGTGTCTGTTGTTGTTGCTGCTGCTGCTGGTGGTGATAATTATACGGCTGCTGTTGCGACGAATACATGGCCAATTGGCGGGCGTAATCACTGCTCGGTCCAATGGTGTTGTATTTGCTAAGGCTCAAACGGCTGCTATTCTTGTACTGCTGCAGCTTTTGCTGTAAATCACGTTGCGAAAGATGCAAATCTGTGCCATTATAGCCAGCCATCGCTGGTGGGGGTCCCACATTTATGGCTCCCGATGAGCCCTTGTGCAGGAAACACAAAGACGGGTCAGACTTTTGGCTTCGTGGCACAGTAATGTCATCGTGCACAGCATAGGGCGGGGGATATTTACCATACAGGGAGCTATTAACGACAGCCGCTGCAGCGGAAGCGGATGTCGATGTTTTGGTAACATGGCATACATCGGGCTTGCCATGGGCCGTAGTCAGGGTGGCCAGTTGAGGCTTGTAGCTGCCGTTGGTCGTTGTACTGGTCGTCGACATGATGTCCGAACTCACGGCATTGGCACATTTCAATATGGAAGTGGTGCAATCGTCAATCACAGTCCGTACATCGTGAACACTTTTGGCACAATCATTCAATAAATCACCGCTGCATAGAGTAGCTATGGACGCATTACTATGGCTGCCGCCAGCATTGTTGTTATTGTTGTGGTTGTTGCCACCATTGGCAGTGTTGTTGTTATGGTGGATGCCATTGCCCTGAACCATAGTCTGCGGTTTGCCATTGCAATGAATTGTTGATCTTGGATTCGGCGTCTGGTGTTGGTTTTGCTGTTGCTGTTGCTGCAGATGTTGCAACAGACGCAAGCTGCGTATGCTGCCATTACGTTTCATAGCCGGCGGTGGGGGTACTGGAGGTATGGTTTCAGTGTCTGAAGAACTAAAGACATCGCTCTGCAATGAATTGATACAGAAAGAGGGACAGATTATTAGGGGCTGTTTAAATACTTTGAGATAATTAAAATTGCACACTTTAAGCCAACTGTGTTGCTAATTACTATAGCTTTGAACATTTTTGGCAACAACAGGAAGTATTAGTCAAGACATTTTCGCCATGGACAAAAATATTCAAATTTATTTTCTATAAGATGTATTTCAAAGCAATTTTCTGTATAGATGACTTCTCTTTAAAGACTTTCAATGGTGTTCACCAAACTTAATGTAGACTTAAAATTGGTTTAAATAAAAGATTTTTTTTTAACCATCAGAAAAAAATTTTAGTGGTATTTTTCCCCTCCTAATGCTGGCAACATTTGTGAGGTACTATGCCATGTACAACTTCTCTCCAAAGAGGTGTCGCACTACGGCACGCCGCTCGGACTCGGCTATAAAAAGAGGGCCCCTTATCATTGAGCTTCAACTTAAATCGGACTGCACTCATTGGTATGTGAGAAGTTTGCCCCTGTTCCTTAGTGGAATGTTCATGGGCAAAATTTGCAATTTTGCATGTGGCGGCTACGGATACTGTGTTATCCTTGATACAATATCCGATGTTCCAGGTAGTGTGGATTACACCCTACCTAAGTCGCTTTTTCATAAAAAGTACTGTACCACTATTCCTGATAGAACCGATTGGAACTACGATATCCCCGGTAATATTTAGAAGTTACATAGACTTCTATACGGATAGTTCCAAACTAAACGACCAGATGGGCTTTGGGGTGTACTCTAAAGATCTTGAACTGGTCATATCGAAAAGGTACCTGACCACTGATGTGTGTATCAAGCACAGATTCTTGCGATTAAGGAAGTGGTGGAATAGCTAAGATATAATGTCATAACGACGATTGGCATAAATATCATCTCAGACAGTCATTAAATCTCCGGAAAACGTATTTCTGAATACAAAAACCGTCCTCGACTGTCGCAGATCTCTCAACGAGATGGCTGAATAGTTCAAAATTCACCAGTTCTGGGTGCCGGGCCACAGAGATAGCCCAGGGAACTGTAAAGCGGATGAGGTTGCGAGACTAGGAATTACCCTTCACATTCCAGGGATACTGGAATCTGTGGGTATGCCTCTAGCGACATGTAAGCTAAGTTTTCAGGACCACGCCCTAAGGACAACGAATGATAGATGGTAACAGAGAGGGGGCTGTGAACATTTTAAAACTATGTGGCCTAA
Source organism: Stomoxys calcitrans (assembly GCF_963082655.1). Taxonomy (NCBI): domain Eukaryota; kingdom Metazoa; phylum Arthropoda; class Insecta; order Diptera; family Muscidae; genus Stomoxys; species Stomoxys calcitrans. The sequence goes on from NC_081554.1 coordinate 85,018,936, forward strand.
TCTAGACTTGAAGAGGTCTACCGCTTTGTTGTCGTTGGCTAGAACAGACGTCTCAGTCATTGTGTCCGTCATGACAGTAACGACAGTCTGTCACACTGCTGCTTTGCTGTCATTGGCTAGAACAGATGTTTCAATCATTGTGTCCATCATGACAGACTGTCTAATTGTCTAATCGGAAAACATACTGACAGACTGAAGGTTACCAGCAACCACTTTTGCAGAAGCTGTGAGGATATCGAAAAAGAAGAGACTATAGAAAAACTTCTGTGTTTGTGTCCCGCACTAGCAGTCAGAAGTAGTTCCACTTTAGGTTCTCATTTCTTTGAGAACCTGTCTGATTTTGCGGATGTGAATATTCGCAAGTTATTGGGCTTTTTAAAGCGTTTTGGATGGTCCAACAGTAGGAACCATGAACGAAAACGTCTAAGTGAGTCTGATGGCAGACACCGTAGGATGGGGGGTATACTAATTTCGTCATTCCATTTGTAATACCTCGAAATATGCGTCTAAGACCCTATAAAGTATATATATTCTTGATCGTCATGACATATTAAGTCGATCTAGAAAGCACGCCAACTTTCGAAGGAGTAAAGCTAGACTTTTGAAACTTTGCACAAATACTTCCGATTAGTGTAGGTCGCTAGGGATTGTAAATGGGCCAAATTGGTCCACGTTTTGATATAGCTGCCATATAAACCGATCTTGGGTCTTGATTTCTTGAGCATCCAGATGGCGTAATATTTTTTATACCCTCCACCATAGGATGGAGGGTATACTAATTTCGTCATTCTGTTCGTAACTACTCGAAATATTCGCCTAAGACCCCATAAAGTATATATAGTTTTGATCGTCGCGACATTTTATGTCGATCTAGCCACGTCCGTCCGTCCGTCTATCTGTTTGTCGAAAGCACGCTAACTTTTGAAGGAGTAAAGCTTGCCACTTGAAATTTTGCACAAATACTTCTTATTAGTGTAGGTCAGTTGAGATAGTAAATGGGACATATCGGTCCATGTTTTGATATAGCTGCCATATAAACAGATCTTGGGTCTTGACTTCTTGAGCCTCTAGAGGGCGCAATTCATAACCGATTGGAATGAAATTTTGCACGACGTGTTTCGCTATGACTTCCAACAACTGGGCCAAGTATGGTTCAAATCGGTCTATAACCTGATATAGCTGCCATATAATCCGATGTTGGGTCTTGACTTCTTGAGCCTCTAGAGGGCGCAATTTTTATCCGATTGGAATGAAATTTTGCATGAAATATTTTATTATGACTTTCAACAACTGTGCCAAATAAAGTTCAAATCGGTTCATAACCTGATATAGCTGCCTCATAGACCGATCTCCGGATTATGGATCTGAAGGCCATAAACGCTTTATTTATTGCCCGATTTCGCTGAAATTTAAAAAAGTGGGTTATTTTAAGCCTCCCGACATTTGTCGTGAATATGGTTATGATCTCACTATATTTGGATATAGCTACCATATAGACCGATCTCCCGATAAAGGGTCTGAAGACTATAAAAGCTTTATTTATTACCCGATGAAATTTGCAACAGAGGGTTGTTTTAAGCCTCCCGACATCTGACAAAAGTATGGATTGGATCGGTCCATATTTAGATATAACTGCCACATAGACCGATCTCCCGATAAAGGATCTGAAGACCATAAAAGCTTTATTTATTGCCCGATTTCACTGAAATTTGGAATAGTAAGCAGTTTAAAGCATCTTAGCATCCGGTCCAAATGCAGTACAGATTGGACCATATTTAGATAAAGGGTTTGAAGGCCATAAAAGCTTTATTTCTGAACCGATTTCGCTGAAATTTGAAACAGTGAGTTTTTCTGAGCCTCACGATATCCGACCTTAATATGGTTCAAATCGGACTATATTTAGATATATCTGTCATATAGACCGATCTGCCGATAAGGGGACTGAAGCCCATAAAAGCTTTACTTATTACCTGATTTCGCTGAAATTTGAAACAGTGAGTTTTTCTGAGTCTCACGATATCCGACCTTAGAATGGTTCAGATCGGTTTAAAATTGGATATATCTGCCAAATTTGGGTGCTTAAGTTATCCAATTTTCACCGGATTGTAACAAAATGGTGTTTACATATATACCCGAGGTGGTGAGTATCCAAAGTTCGGCCTGGCTGAACTTAATGCCTTTTTACTTGTTTTAGACAAAAGAACATAAAATTTCAATTTCAGTGCGACATGTCAAAAAAATGCTACACTTTTTTGTACAATCAAAATCACCACAACAAAAAATGTCGCTAGATATAATGTCACATAAACGTCGTCTTTAAACATCGTCACCTTTGTGTCCTTTTTTGAACAGTTTAGAGTTTTTACCACAGAAACCGTCAAGCAGCCGCACATCTTAGAATTTTTATGCTGACTAAATCGCTTTACTATGTTTAGATGTGTACGGACATTGTTAGATGATGTTCGAAACTGTATCAAGGGCAGGCTTAAAAATTTAAAACTGAATCAGCGCGGGAAAAAAGTTTTGTTATCCAATGCTATCATTTGTTAATGGCTTTTTGATTGTTAACATTTAATGAATTCTAGGAATTTTCCATATTTTTGTGTTCTTTGAGTCTTAAACAGAAAACTAAAAATCATTTCCACCACACAAAACAGAAGCAGCGGCAGCTACAGCAGCTTTTCCTATCAATCATTTCGTTGTTTTTTTTTTTTTCTTCGTCGGAAACCTTAATCAAAAGTGTTTGCTGCATGGGGTTTGGGGTGCGTGGGAAAAATGGAAAACAATGCTGGCGTAGTAGGGTGGGTCCTTTTGTGAATTTTTTACAATTGTTATCAAGTGATGCTTAAAACATTTCATTCCGATAAGTCAATCAAAGCTATGGCAAACAGAAAATCATTCACTTTCATTCGCATCGTTTCATCATTTCGTTCTGGTATCTGTTTTTCTTTGCGTTTCTCAGTATTTCCCCCTGGCTTTCCCCCTTGAAATATAGAGAGCCAAAGAAATTGAAATGAAAATAAAGTCAAAAATATTGTATCTGTAAATTGAAAGCTTTTATGATATTAGCTATCCATCACGAACGGAAGGGGAAACGAGATGACTGTGCGTATGCATTGGCTGTAGTGCCTCTTTCTCGAGTTGAGGAAGGACAATTCGATAGCATTGAGCGTGCAAAATGTGAAATGAAATGAAACAAATTCGTATTTCAAACACTTGGGTTTTTCGAATGCCACAGCCACAGAAAAAAAGAAATATTATTATTTTTCACTCATATCGCTAGTAGTATATAGCATTGGACTATCAGCACACAAAACGGAAAACTCTTTCCACAAATCACAACATCACGATGATGGGTTGAAGTTTCCGGTGTTGATTTCGAATGTGGTCACTTGTATATAAAAAAGCATGTATAACCAATAGGTTCACAGTTAAAAAATTTAAATTAATTTATTGCCGCTTTAAAGTTGTGATATAAAAACGTATTAAGTTCGCCCATAATTTGGATACCCACTACCTTGGATAAACATATGTATTAACCACCTCTCGTCATAATACGGTGAAAAATTCATTATTTTTAAATGCAAAGCAGCTATGTCTAAATACAGTCCGATCCCAACCATATTGAGGAAGGCTATGTAAGGGTAAAACACAACCAAATTCATTGGTAACCAGTGAAAGCGTGCAAAGTTCGCCCGGGCCGAATCTTATATACCCTCCACCATGGATCGCATTTGTCCAGCTCTTGCCACGGTATCTCTTTTTAGACAAACAAAGGATAAAAGAAAACAATTGCTATTTTATTGGAACAATATCAAGTAATGGTTCAATTCGGACCATAATTGAACTGAATATGGGAGACCATAGTAGAAGCCATTGTGTAACATTTTAGACAAATCTTGTAAAAATTGAGCACTTTAGAGGCTGAAGAAGTAAAATAGGAGCTGTATTAGACTATAAACCGATTCATGCCATATACGACACGTAGGTTAAAGGTCACGAGAGAAACCGTTGTACAAAATTTAAGGCAAATCGGGTAATACTTGCGCCCTTTAGTGGCTCAAGGCTGCCGGCTATATCAGGTTATTTATCGATTTCAACTATTCTTGGCACAGTAGTTGAGAGTTATAACAAAACACCTAATTCAAAATTTCAGCTAAATCGGATAATAATTGCGTCCTCTAGTGGTTCAAGAAGTCAAGACCCCACATCGGTTTATATGGCAGCTATATCAGGTTATGGACCGATTTGAGCTATTCTTAGCACAGTTATTGGATGTCATAACAAAACACGTCGTGCAAAATTTCAGCCAAATCGGATAGTTATTGCGCACTCTAGACGCTCAAGACGTCAAGACGCCAGATAGGTTTATACGACAGCTATATAAGGTTATGAACCGATTTCAACCATAATTAGTACAGTTGTTTGAACTTATAATAATATACTTGCAAAATTTCAGCCAAACCGGATAAGAATTGTGCCCTCTAGCGGCTCGAGAAGTCAAGATCCCAGATCGGTTTATATGGCAGCTATATCAAAACGTGGACCCATATAGCCCATTTACAATCCCAACCGACCTACACTAATAAGAAGTGTTTGTGTACAATTTCAAGCGGCTAGCTTTACTCCCTCGGAAGTTAACGTGTTTTCGACAGACAGACGTATGGACGGACGGACAAACGGACGGGCATGACTAGTTCGACTTAAAATGTCATGACGATCAAGAATATATATACTTTATGGAGTCTTAGACGAATATTTCCAGGAGTTACAAACAGAATGACGAAATTAGTATACCCCCATCCTATGTTGGAGGGTATACAAATATAAATTCGGCAATATATAAATATATATGTATATGAGAGATATATCTAAATCTGAACCGACTATTAAATAGATCGTTTGAAAATTGTTGTTACTACGGCCATATAAGGGCAAATCCGGCGATATATATGTATGGGTGCTATATCCAAATCTGATCCGATTTTGGTGAAATCTCGCACATATGTTAAGACCAGTAACAAAACAATCCGTGCCAAATTTTGTGCAGATCGGTTACAAATTGTGTTTATTACAGCCTTATAAGTTTATATCGGGCGATACATATATATTGAAGCTACATCCAAATCTGAACCGATTTTGATGAAATCTAGCAGATATGTTAAGATCAGTAGCAAAACAATTCGTGGCAAATTTTGTGCAGATCGGTTGAAAATTTCAGCTACTGCGGCCATTTAAGTGCAAATCGGGCGACACATATATATGGGAGCTATATCTAAATCTGAACCGATTTTGGTGAAAATCAATAGCGTTCGTCCGTGGGCTAAAAAAGTGATATGTGTAAAATTTCGAGATGATTGGACAACAAATACGACCTGCAATTTGATTACAAGAATATATGGACTCGCAGACGGACATGGTTAAATCGAATCAGATAGTGATTCTGAGTCGATCGGTATACTTATCAATGGGTCTAGCTCTTCTCCTTCTTAGCGTTGCAAAGAAATGCACACTTTCTTTCTTCGTCGATCACGCCCTTAATTCGGACTAGGTCGACCCGAAAGGCTTCGGGTTACTAAAGTTTGATGGCAGTCCTCTGGCCTTCACTGCCAAAACGTCTGCTCTTTCATTCCCTCTTACTCAGCTATGACCCGCCACCTAAACGACGCCGATTGTGTCATCCTATGAGAAGGTGTTAATCTCCTTCTTACACTCCCAGACTGTTCGTGATCTTGCCGTGCTTACCTGCACCTATCCTCTATCTATTCTCCTATCGCTTAAAGTCTCATAGCCGTAGTGGCTGCCTTACACTTAATCTGCATGTTAATCAGGCGAATGTAAAGAATAGTCTCCAATGCCCTAGTGGGCGTGGCATCGCCCTGCCACTTTACATAACTAGCACAACATTTAAGTTTTAACAACTAAAAGTGCGCTATGTTCGGCAGGGCCAAATCTTAGTTACCCTCCACCATGGATTCTGTAAAAAAAATTTACCTTATTAACCCAATTTTCAGTGGCGACATTTGTGAGGTACTACGCCATGTAAACGTTTCTCGCCAAAGAGGTGTAGCTCTGTGGCATTACGTTTAAACAGGGCTGTAAAAAGGAGATCCTTTATCCTTGAATCGGACGGCTTTCATCGATATGTGAGAAGTTTGTCCCTATTCCTTAATGGAATGTTCTTGGGCAAATTTGCAAATTGTAAGGCTTCGGCGTGCCTTTAACAGTTTGTCACAGGACTTTAATTAATATCTTAAGCCTGTACATGGTATTGCTTTTAACGGAGTTGAGAAAAAGGTTTCCCTAATCATTCTTCACAATTGGACCCCACGAAGTTGAGTGAAAAAATTTGTTCAGTTAATGCTTAGAACAGCAACAAATTAAATTAACATCACTGATCCATTTGGTAATAAAGACACCATCTATGGATTATTGTGTGGAGTTGTACATACATACAACTCCAGTCCAGTTCAATGGATGCTCTAGCTCGTTTCAACTATTTGGGCCGGAAGAAGAAGAATGAATGAATAGCCAATTCAATTTACATCACAGTTCCATTTATATGTGTAGTCCGGATATAAAAAGACTCCATTTTCGGATTTATATGCATCTTCACATATGGTCTGTCTGCTCACACCGAATTGAGAACAACAACTGCCAAAATGGTATAACAATAATCAGTTGTAACGAATTTAACAAACTCAATTAGGTAGCCATGGTTGAATTAAGCCGAACCCTTGCTTCCTTGCCATGTATAGTCCTGCGAATGGCAAGGGATCACTGAATTTTCTGGAGCGTGCAAGGCAAGGCAAATTTTCGTGTTCGGCAACATAAATTGGGACATTTTAATCAATTCTACTTCAGTTACCATTTTCATCCTTCTGAGAATTTCGCTTTTGTGCTTCCTTTTGTGATGTGACTACAATACCGGATAAACTGACTACAGATGCCAGGGAAAAAAAAACCATTTCAAGGGATTCAAGTGGAGTCGGCAGCGGCGGCGATAGGCAAAATTTAAAGACGAAATACTGTCATGAACATGGCAGGAGCAGCTTAAAATCAAGAATAGTCATCTGGCAGCTGAAGGATATGTAAATCTTATCACAATTCGGATAATTCAGCCACCCCGCCACAGACCCAACCTGGGTTTGTTTATACGAAATTAAAATCCCATTAAGATGCCACTCATTTCAGAATGAATATGAAACTTTGCTTAAGCAGCAGCCAGTTCCGCCCTTTTTAGAATTTGCACAGCGATGTGTTTTTCAGTGACCATGAAACATATTAAATGTGCTTACAACACACAAAGCCGTCACAAGCGGAAATTACACTTGGAATAATCCTTTAGCACCATTGAAAAAATGAATTTTTGCCTTATGTCTGCCAAAATTACAACAAGCTAACCTCTGACTCTGACGCTACAAGAGTGATAAGCAAATAAGCAAACTTGGCTAATGCCACACACACACACACACACACATACAGGTAACAGGCTCGACATTGAGCCCGCACATATCCAGCCCACACGTGCGCCAACACTGGTATGTCCCATAAAAAGAAATGACGCTAAATCCAATGAATCCGACAGGATTTAAATTACAGGCAAAAAACAGGAAAAAAAACAGCAAACAGCAAAAATTGCACACAAAAATGGCTCAGATTTGTTCGTTGTGTAAAAATAAGACATTTACAAAGCGAACGACATCAAGAACTAGGATAAAAGGAACAAACAAGAAAAAAATTAAGTGAAGATATAATCTGGAGAGCTTTAAGCAGACTTTGTGATTACCTACAGCGACAGCAGTTGGTGTAGGGACATTTAAAGAATGATTGATATTGTCTTTGAGGGTTTTATCACTTAAATTCGTTACCAGCAGCAAAAAAATTAGATTTGACTTTACCTAACCTCGAATACCATAAATGACTGATTCCTTGTTAAAAAAAATTTTGCAAGTGAGCTTTATTTTAAGCAAATGTTAAAACGGGTGCCTTATTATGCTGGTATAAGGGTACCTTAGGATTGATTAAAGTCGCAGTCCGTCATCAGATGTTTTCGTCCATTGTGATATCACAGGCACAGAGTAGAAGGAACATGGCTTTTAGCCCTCACCGTTGAACCATCCAGACCATCCTAACCCAACTCACTGTCTCAAATTTCAGCAAAATCGGATAACAAATGTGTCTTTTATGGGCCTAAGACCCTAACTCGGAGGATCGGTCTATATGGCAGCTATATCCAAATCTGGACCGATTTGAGCCAAATTGACGAAGGATGTCGAAGGGCTTAACACAACTCATTGTCCCAAATTTCAGCAAAATCGGATAATAAATGTGGTTTTTATTGGCCAAATACCCTAAATCGACAGATCGGTCTATATGGGGCTATATCAAGATATAGCCCATCTTCGAACTTAACCTGCTTATGGACAAAAAAAGAATCTGTGCAAAGATTCAGCTCAATATCTCTATTTTTGAAGACTGTATCGTGATTTCAACAGACAGACGGATGGGCATGTCTAGATCGTCTTAGATTTTTACGCTGATCAAGAATATATATTCTTTATAGGGTCGAAAATGTATATTTCGATGTGTTGCAAACGGAATGACAAAATATATATAAAACCCCATCCTTCGGTGGTGGGTATAATAATGCAAATATTGCCCATGAACATTCCACTAAGGAACAGGGGCAAACTTCTCACATATCAATGAGTGCAGTCCGATTCAAGTTTTAAGCTCAATGATAAGCGGCCTCCTTTTTATAGCCGAGTCCGAACGGCGTGCCGCACTACGACAACTCTTTGAAGAGAAGTTTTACATGGCCTTACAGTACCTCACAAATGTTGCCAGCATTAGAAGGGGAAAACCACCGTTGAATTTTTTTCAGATGGTCTCGCCAGGATTCGAACCCAGTCGTTCAGCGTCATAGGCGGACATGCTAACCTCTGCGCTACGGAGGCCTTCAAGTGTTCACAACCCACACTTTGTAACATTCTGCTACTTTCGTCTAATCCTGAAGACTTTGCTTAATTGTCGCTAGAGGCATACCCACAGATTCCAGTTCCCTTGGAATATCTAAGGTAGTTTCCAGTCTCGTAAGCTCGTCTGCTCTACAATTTCCTAGGTTATCTCGGTACCCTCAATAGGTGAATTATGAACTGTTCTATCATCTCATTGAGATCTGCGACAGTCGAGTGCTGTTTTATGAGTTCGGAAATATGTTACCAAAGATTTAGTGACTGCCTGGCTGCCCGGGAAGATATTTATGACATAATGGGATAGCCGCTGGATATCCTTCTCAATATGACCAGGTTGGTAGATTGGATGAGACGGAGATATGCAGTTTTCGTAATAAACTTCTGCTGTCTCGCAGACCTCAACAGGTCCGAAGGGGTTGTATCCAACGGATTCAACAAGTTGAAACTGAAGGTCTATAGAAGCGGTGGGGTTGGGGAATCAGGAGACGAATCAGCAGTTGTTGCTGAACTGGGGAACTATTGATCACATCGCTAAAGTCTGGTGGATTGCAGGAGACTGAAAATCCCCCAGCCACAATCGAGACAGGAGGGAATGGCATCGAAACTGAACCCCACAAGCCCTGTGTGGGTGGGTCATTAGGTTGGACAGGGCTCAAGGTTTGTGCCAGCGGGGAAGCAAGGAACTCAAAAATTACTTCGACAACAGCAGTTAGTGAAGCATCTAAGGAGAAATCGCCCACACCCCAAGTGTCCAGTGTCCTGAGGAAGAGTGGTTTCACAGCTTTCTTACCTGCCTCTGGATGCGTAGGGAAGCTCATCATGGCAAGTTCTAACGAATCTTGTGCGAATGGACTCCGGATGGAATCAAAAGACGAGGCTCACACAACAGTGGTCGAAGTTCTGAGTCCTGACTATGTACCGGTTTCTACAGATAAATCTCCACCATTGAAAGGCCGCTTCAGCGCCACTAAAGGCCCTCCTGATGGCTGGGGAATTTGATGTGGTTCTTATCCAGGAACCATGGGTGTGTGGAAGAATGGTACGTGGACTAAGAATTACGGGATTTAAACTTCTCAAGGGTACGGGAAATGGGAAACACAGAGCCTGTATTGATGCAAAGAGTAGTCTAAATGTTTTTCTTCTTCCGTCGTTAGGCACTGAAGATTTAGTAGTAGCCAGCCTTGAAATAAACAAGTCTCATTACTGGCTGGCTTTCCTATATATGGCACACGATTCAGAGAAGCCGCCATTAAACCTTAAGTCGCTTCTGTATGGAAGAAAAGCCTCATTGTAGGAAGCGATGCTAATGCACATCACCAAATATGGGGAAGTTCGGATGTCAACGAAAGGGGTGAGCTGCTTATCCAATAATTAGAAGTTGCAATCTGGCGATTTGTAATAAAGGGGATAAATCGACCTTTATTACCAGGAACAGGCAGAAGGTAATAGATATTACTTTTGTATCGGACGATATAAGCTCAAGAATATGTGGCTGGGAAGTTTTGGATGACCACAGCTTCTCTGATCATTTTTACTTTAGTTTCAGCCTTAGAGAAAATATCGCAGAAACAGAAGAAAGGCGTATTGGGATAAATTTCGGCACAAATTCTGCACATCTATCCTTTCTGGACCAGTAAAGGAAGTGGCAACTGCGCAGGATGTAGACATAGTGGTCAAGCGGATCACGAAGGCCCTGAATGACTCGCTTGTGTCAGCATGTTCTAGTGCTAAGCCAAGGGGCAAACAGAGACTGCCATGGTGGAACCCAGAGCTGGTAAGTCTAAGGAAGGACTGCAGAAAACTCTTCAACAGAGCAAAAGCCACAAGAGCACCACACGATTGGGACATCTATAATTCTGAGCTATGAAAATATAAGGGTGAGCTGAGAGAGGCTCAGAACAAATCCTGGGTAGAATTCTGCAGCTCCGTGGAGGATACATCTGAGGTCTCTGGGCTAAGGAAGATTCTGTCCACGAGACCTATTACGATGGGGTATATTCGGAAGTCAGAGAATGTATGGAAAATGTCTAGTGAGGAAACACTTGAACTATTCGTAGAAACACATTTTCCGGGAAATTCTCCAACAGACATCGTGGCGCCAGAAGAGGTTGTCACTGGTATGCATTTGTCGGAGGCTATAAGGGAAATTGTGTCTGAGCCGAAAATCTTTTTGGGCGATAATAAGTTTCGACTCCTTTAAGTCGCTAGGTCCTGATGATGTATCACCGAGTAAAGTACAAGCTGTGTCTGATAGACTGATTCCTTAGCTAAGGGAGATATACTCTGCTTGTATCAGAATGTCATATATGGATGGAGGGACACGAAGTAAATTTTCGTTCCGAAATCAGGAAAACTCTACCACATGAAGGCGGAACATTTTCGTCCTATTAGTCTGTCTTTCTTTATATTGAAGACTCTTGAGAGGTTGACAGAAACATATGTTAAGGCAAAGATCCCTAGAGATCGCTTGGGGCAAGTCGACTGAAACAGCCCTTCACGACCTAGGCGGCTACATAGAGGGTTCTCTCGCTGTCAAGAAATATACAGTAGTAGCATTTTTTGACATTGAAGGTGCATTCAATAATGTAAAACCGATGTCAATCATGAAGGAGTTGAAGTTTCTAGGCATCAACTCCACCGCAAGAAAGTTTATTACGAACTTACTTACTAAAAGATGCATTACGGAAGAACTGGGATCTGTGGATATAAAAAGATGGGTCAGCTGAGGAACACCTCGAGGAGGTGTACTGTCTCCTTTACTTTTCAATATAGCCATTAACAACACATTATTGTCTCTGGATGTAAAAGGTGTAAAAGTTAGGGGAAAATTTCCTATCACTCTAAGAGATATACCTCAGGAAGCTCTATGTGCAACAGCAAAGTGGGCTACCGAAAGTGGCCTAGGAATAAATCCGTGCTAGACAGAAGTAGTTCTTTTCAGCAGCATGGCTTGTTTGTGCATAACAGCCGCACTGAAGACGACAACAACTGATGCACTGAATTTAAAGCTACAGCTTATACCTCTGGACATTGTTTGCTGCCATTGGCTGAAACAGACGTCTCAGTCTTTGTGTCCGTCATGACAGGTCACTGTCTAATCGGAAAACATGCTGATAGATTAAAGTTTGTTAGCAACGACTATTGCAGAGGTACTATGCCATGTAAAAAATTTTAATCTCATCATATTCAAATTTCATCAGAAATTGGGGACCTCAAGAGGGCCTCTGGAGGACGCAAGGCAACTGGAGACCGCAGTAGATCTTGTCACGGAAGCCTGAACGAGGCGTTTTTGAAGGCATGTGCCGAAAGAGTACCGCCACATAAAACCAGCCGGTCATGGTGGTCACCGGAACTGAAGGTGGTCAGGAGCGAGAGCAGAAGACATTTTATAAGGCCAAGAAAGAGAACACGGAAGTGCAAGAAGGAGACGATAATGGCGAAGAGGAGTTTCTGAGCGAAATTTTGTGGGGAATTGGAAAGCACTAGTGAGGCATCTAGGTTGCGCAAAGTACTCTCAAAGGATCCCATCACGCCTAGCTCCCTGAGGAAAAAGAATGGGACTTATACTGAGAGTAGGCAGGAAACGGTGGGACTTTTGATAGAGGTTCATTTCCCAGGTGGCCAGGAAGAGTTCGGCGGTCAGGACATCGACCTCATCAGGGACATTTTTGACGAGGAGAAGATAGTGTGGGTGGTCCGCATTTTTCGGCTATTTAAGTCGGCCGGACCTGACCAGCACTGCTGCAGGAGTTCCTTGGAGTCACCCTGCCATGGCTTGAGCAGATTTTTAGGGCGAGCCTGGCATGGTTCAACATACCGAGAGCATGGAGGGAAGTCAATGTGGTCTTTATCCCCAAGGCGGGAAGAATAAACCACAGTATGACAAAGGATTATATTCCTATTAGCCTGTCATTGTTTTTGCTGAAAACACTGTAAGGACTGATAGACCTAAAGGTGATAGAGTGATTGACGCCGGAAAACTACAGTGTGACACAACATGCATACCTCAAAGGCAGGTCGGTGGAGACGGTCCTTCACGAGCTGGTGCAAGAGGTCGAGACGTCTCTCCGAAGGATAACACTTTGCGGCCTTCTTGGATATTAAGGGGGCGTTCAATAATGTGGAGATAGGGGCGATAGTCGCCGCACTGGACCGCGAGGGGATTCACCCCTTAATCCCTCAATGGACAAATAATATGCTTTATGGCAGGGTTATTAATGCGAACCTGGGAGATAGTGTGGTCAGGAGGAGGATGACCAGAGGAACGCCCCAAGGAGGGGTGTTCTCACCGACTCTATGGAGCCTCGTCCTGATGGATCTCGGTGGGGTCGGCACGAAGATTATCGCTTATACGGTACTGGCCTATGGGGCATTGGTATGGTGGAATGCCGTTGGAAAGAGGGCGCCTGCGAGGGAGTTCGAAAAGTTCCAGCAACTGGCCTGCGTCGGGATTACAGGAGCACTGAGATCCGGACCGCAGGCAGGCCTGGAGGCGATGCTGGATATGCAGATTATTGGGGCCTATATTTGAAACAGCGCCGCCAGGGTCGCGATAAGGCTGAGAGAGCTCGGCATGCTGAAGGAGGATGGTTGCGGCCACAGTTCGATTCTGGGTGTTATGGACACAGAGGGTGAACTGAGGAGGATCTCCGACTACCTGGCACCAGTGCCGACTGGAGTGAGGGCATTCGCGATTTGATTTCCTGAGAAGAATGAATGGAGGGCAAATGGTGTACTTGAGGAGGATGAGACCTCGATCTACACAGATGGCTTCAAGATGGAGTCAGGGACTGGATTGGGGTCTACTCTGATGCACTCAATATCAGTATGTCTTTGAAACTGCCGGATGAGTGTACAGTCTTTCAGGCAGAGCTCTGTGCCATTGCAGTAACCGCAAGAGAAATTCTGGCAAGGGACCTACCGCCTTCGAAACTCAGAATTTATGTGGACAGTATGGCGGCGCTCAAGGCCTTGGGTTCGAGGATGGTAAGCTCGAGATGAGTGGCGGATTGTTTGGAATCCTTGGATAGGCTCCGGGCCCACTATGTGACGTTGAAATGGGTTCCTGGGCATGAGGGGATTCCAGGAAATGAGAGGGGGACGAGAGCGCCAGAAGGGGTTCGTCCACGTTGGGCGGACCGGTCATCGGTCTTGCCTAGTGCCCTTCGTTGAGCTACTGAACATAGTAGAGGGGATGGCCAGGGCGGCGTCAGTGGCGAGGTGGGACTCGGTGGATGGCTGCCGGACTGCAAAGGCGCTTTGGCCGGTCATCGACCATAGGAGGATGAGAGTGTTGCTGGCATTCGATAAGAGGTCGATGAGTACCTTGCCAGGGGTCATAACCAGACACTGCGCCACAGGCCGCATGGCGGCGCGCATAGGGATACCGCATAATGACTTCTGTAGGAGTTGCCTCGATGAGCACTCGTTGTGTACCTGTACGAGTCTGCAGAGATGTGGGCTATCCTTTCTGGGGAGCCATTTCTTATGTGAACTGGGTGAACTTGCGAACTTACCTCTGGTATGTCTCCTGAGGTTTGTTGAGGGAACAGGGTGGTTCCGAAGGGGGGTGCCACAGACTCCGGCGTAGGTAGATCCGTGCTTGTGTAGGGACAGGCGGTTCTTCACCCACCCGCTCGGATTCTGCACTCATCCTGTCTTTTCTTTTACTCGTGTATAACCTCTAGTCCGAGGTCTCATACTTTCTTTCTCTGCCCTTTCTCTCTCTAGGGTACCACAATGGGCCAAACTGGCCCCCGAGTGAACTCACCTTTGGTTGGCAACCCATTCAACCTAACCTTACCTATGCCATTTAAAAACTTCCCTCCAAAGAGGTGTCGCACTGCGGCTGCGGTTGTTAGAACAATCTACCATCTAGATGACGGTTAACGCCATATAACAATGTTTTCAAAGTTAACCCTACCAGGCAAATCACTTCATTACAGTAATTAAGAATTAAATGTTGATGAAATACCTCACCTTATCCTCTTATATATAAAAATTAATTTGTGTTTGTTTGTAGGTTTGTTTGTTTGTTTGTGTGTTCCTAATAGACTCAGAAACGGCTAAACCGATTACCTAAAAATTGTCACAGATTGTGTAGGTTGGTTTGGAAGGAAATATAGACTATATAATTTTTTGATATCGGGAAGAGGGCGGACCGTCCCCTTTACCACAAATGTTAGGTTGGTCCGGAAGGAAACATAGGCTATATAATTTTTCGGTATCGGAAGGGGGACAGACCCTCCCCCTTATGCCAAAAACACAACCCAAAATGAAAAGTGGAACAATCGGGACAATATAGACATCAAATGAAAGTTATTGGAGAGTAGAATACGAATATGGTATTAAAATTTGAGTCTAAATACCCATTGGGCCGACCCAATCCCAAAACTTCCCCAAACTGACATATTGGACGTTCATTTCAATATAGGGCTCAAATGAAAGTTAGTCGGGAGTAGATTACGAATCGGGCATACAAAATCAGATCGAAGTATAGGCCACCCCTTAAAAAAAGCCATTAGAACCATTATGACTATATGATACTTGGCTGCGCAGATTTCCTTAAAATTTTCATAGATTGTGAACGTTTGTCTGGAAGAAAATACAGCCTATATAATTTTCAGATATCGGGGGAGGCGGACTCTCCCCCATTCCCCAAAAACGCCACCCATTTCCGAAAGTGGGCCAATGGGCACAATAAGGGTATCAAATGAAAGGTATTGGAAACCAGAAAACGAATATGGTATTAACATTTAGGTCCAAGTACCCAGCGGTTCTCCCCTAACCCCAAAACTCCTCCAAACAGATATATTCGAAGTTCACGTCAAAATGGGACTCAAATGAAAAGTATTAGGCAGTAGATTACAAATATTGCATAAAACATTAGGTCCAAGTAATGGGAGGTCGCCCACCCCCAAATACCCCAAATGGGCATATTAGCCGACCATGACTATATGGGACTCAAATGAAAGGTATTAGCGAGTAGGTAACGAATATGACATTAAAATTTGCGTTCAAGTCTAGGCGGTGCTTTTCCTCCTAAAGATACGTCAAATGGGTTATTTGGCCCATTATGACAATATGAGACTCAAATGAAAGGTATTTAAAAGTAGAAAACGAATTTGATATCCAATTTTGGAGCCAAGTGTTTCAGGGTACGCCCTATAGCACCCCTTAAACTGAACTTCATTTCCGTTCTGAATAAAAAACGAATTCGATATCTAATTTCAGGCTAAGTGCCGGTGCCGGTTCATATTTACCGGCCATGGCAATATGGGGCTCAAATTAAAGGAATTTGGAAGTGCAGCACGAATTTGATATGCACATTTGAGTCGAAATGTCTGAGGTGCCATGCCTACCCTAATAAGAACATTACCCTAAGGAAGAACATTACCACCAGGAACCGAGAGGGGGCGAATTCTCACTTATCAATGAGTGCTTTCTGTTCTCGGCAGGATTCGAACGTGTTCAGCGTCATAGGCTACAATGGCACGAATTCGATATCCGCATTCAGGGCGAAGTGTCCCCAGCCTAGAAAGATATTAGAGAGTTAATAAAGGCGCAGCGGGAGCGGACCCGTTTCGGCTAGTATTTCATATTTATAATGAAATCAATGCATTTATTCTCAATTAGCAGAGACAAGTCTGACTGATTTGAAACCGTTAATTTTTTTGCGATTTTTATTTACCGGAGTAAAGTTTAAAGTTGAATTAGCGAAATTCTTGCGATTCCGATTATTGCAACAGTCTTGTATATATTTCATAAATTGTGTGTAGTGTCTGTGGCTTATAAGCGAAAGTAAACAATATCGCTAATGGACTATAACACGAACGATTTAGAAGAAAATTGGCTTATATACGACGTGAAAACCTAACATTTTGGATTGCATGTGAAATTTGACTATTTACTATGGAATGACCCACATTGTTTTTTCAGCAAATGTAGAAAAATAACGATCCTTGTTAAAGCATTCTGATTCGAATGAGTGCTCCCCACATACAGTGTGTCAACATTCGCAAATTGAAGGCAGCACAAGACTAGAGCACTGATGTGTTCAAGTACAATTTGAGTGCATATGAACAAATTTGTCACATTAACATTTAATCTCTTGAGCCATGAAGGACATAAATTTCCCTTAACGTATGAATGACTGAGTCGTGATCTCTCTGTCACATGTAATGCCAACAGCAGCGCTTATGTGTGCATTTGCGTTTGTTTACCTTTGGCACATTTATTCTTGCTAAAAAGCAGAGAGAGAGAGGAAAAAAAAAAAGAAAATCCTTTCTTTTCTCATATGAAAATATAACGTGTTTATGCACATGATAGCAATTACAGTAATGGCACTGATGCTTGTGCTGATTATGGCGGTGGCGCTGGTGGTTGTGATTATGATGATGGCGGTATTGCCGTTGCCATTGATGATGCTCCAAGCCTGGCCATTGATGGTCCTGGTGTGTTTGATGGCGAGGAACGTATGTATATTCATACACATGCAGAGTATGTATATGTGTGAGTATGAGAAGATACAAAGCAAATATATTTTTTAGATAGGAAAATTGCACAAATCACCCATGGGCTACAAACATCACCTAAGGGGCAATGAAAATTTCAAACACTAGCATTTTCCAATTGTCCTGGGAAACAAGCAAATTTGTCAAATTTATTTGAAGTTGATTTTAATATGGAAATGGTTTACATGAGCAATTGGTTTTTGTAAAAAAAAAAAAATAGTAATAAAAGTAAGCTTTCTATAGTGCAACTCCCAAAACGAGCCTTATCCGCAATTTTCCCAGTAGAAATCAAAATAAAAAAGTTACATTTGTTAAGTTTGAAAACAAAAGAACATTTTAAGTAATTGATTTGCAAGTATGGAGTTTGGCCGGGCAAATTTTTTATACACTGAAACAAATTTTTGTCCCCCAAACTGGCAATATCTCAAAAAGAGCATCTAGAATCAGCAACACACACAATAACCAAAAACTGATGATGAAGTTTTGATCTGCTTCAAAATCGTCATCTCCGTAGCCTTCCCTATTCGAGATAGAAGCCAATTGGATTCAGCTAGACAAAGAAATTCATCGATAAAATGAAACAACCAAAATAAAAAGTAGTGCAAAAACCGACGAATGAACGGACGGCACTCCGATAAATGTGTATGCTACAATATGCACATTATGAAAGGTTACTCTTTGCCAATAAAACATTGCGGGGTTACAGGTTTTTGGATATTGTGTTGCTGATGGTAGATGTTCTTTTTGAGTTCGAGGTTTGGTGGTATACTTTTCTTACTGCATTGGAAGAAGGTACCCTAATATCATCTAATGTTCGTTTCAAAAGGCATGCTTCTACCATTGCACAGCTCACAAATTAATGAGTAGGTGGAAGCATGCAATCTTTTTTGGGCTTATCGGACTGATGATGAAGTTTTGGTTAGCTACGAAATCGCCATCTCTGTAACCTGCCCATCACATATACCATACGTTTTTAAAAGTCTTTTTATTTTGCTTTCTATAAAAATCAAAGCCAAATGTTTTCAGCTGGATAAAGAAATCTATCGATTATTGTTTGATTCATATAAAAGTTCTTGAATGACCCAAATCGGTCAGTACTTGGGTATGGGTGCCATATGGCGCAATCTTCCGATTAAAGGCGTTTTGATATTCCTTATCCAGCAAAGCAGCTGGGTAAGCACCAAGCACCTTCAGACCTTTCTTCACAAAACTATGGAGCTAATTGTTCAAATACAAGCAGCATGCCTACATCAAAGGGTGGAGACTATCCAGGTTGTGATTTAGATTGAGGAATCCTTTGATGCTAAGATGTACAAGCTGTATGGGGACCAACTTACTATTGCAATCCTTAGACAAGGATCAGATGGACCGGGTCTTTAGAGACTGGATAAGCCATTTTAGCAAATTTGCCCACGAACATTAGAGAAGAGTAGCACAGGTCAAGCCACAGCGATGTGTTCCCTCATCAGAATAATTTTGATATCGAACAAGTAAAAGCGTGCTAAGTTCGGCCGGGCCGAATCTTATATACCCTCCACCATGGATCGCATTTGTCGAGTTCTTTTCCCGGCATCTCTTCTTAGAAAAAAAAAGGATATAAGAAAGATATAGGTAGATATGGTCCGGTTTGAATCACAATTAAATTATATTTATGTTGGAGACCTGTGTAAAATGTCAGCCAATTCGAATAAGAATTGCGCCCATTGGGGCTCACGAAGTAAAATAGAGAGAACGATTTATATGGGATCTGTATCGGGCTATAGACCGATTCAGACCATAATAAACACGCTTGTTGATGGTCATGAGAGGATCCATCGTACAAAATTTCAGGCATATCGGATAATAATTGCGACCTCTAGAAGCTCAAGAAGTCAAATCCCCAGATCTGTTTATATGACAGCTATATCAGGTTATGAACCGATTTCAACCATACTTGGCACAGTTGTTGGATATCATAACGAAATACTTCGTGCAAAAATTCATTCAAATCGGATAAAAATTGTGCCCTCTAGAGGCTCAAGAAGTCAAGACCCAAGATCGGTTTATATGGCAGCTATATCAGGTTATGAACCGATTTAAACCATACTTGGCACAGTTGTTGGGTATCATAACAAAACACGTCGTGCAAAATTCGATTCTAATCGGATAAGAATTGCGCCCTCTAGAGGCTCAAGAAGTCAAGACCCAAGATCGGATTATATGGCAGCTGTATCAGGTTATGGACCGATTTGAACCATACTTGGCACAGCTGTTGGATATAATAAGAAAACACGTCGTGCTAAATTTCATTTCAATCGGATAAGAATTGCGCACTCTAGAGGCTCAAGAACTCAAGACCCAAGATCGGTTTATATGGCAGCTATATCAAAACATGGACCGATATGGCCCATTTACAATACCAACCGACCTACACTAATAAGAAGTATTTGTGCAAAATTTCAAGTGGCTAGCTTTACTCCTTCGAAAGTTAGCGTGCTTTCGACAGACGGACGGACGGACGGACGGACATGGCTAGATCGACATAAAATGTCGCGACGATCAAGAATATATATACTTTATGGGGTCTCAGACGAATATTTCGAGTAGTTACAAACAGGATGACGAAATTAGTATACCCCCTTCTTATGGTGGAGGGTATAAAAAAGGATATAAGAAAGATATAGGTAGATATGGTCCGGTTTGAATCACAATTAAATTATATTTATGTTGGAGACCTGTGTAAAATGTCAGCCAATTCAAATAAGAATTGCGCCCATTGGGGCTCACGAAGTAAAATAGAGAGAACGATTTATATGGGATCTGTATCGGGCTATAGACCGATTCAGACCATAATAAACACGCTTGTTGATGGTCATGAGAGGATCCATCGTACAAAATTTCAGGCATATCGGATAATAATTGCGACCTCTAGAAGCTCAAGAAGTCAAATCCCCAGATCTGTTTATATGACAGCTATATCAGGTTATGAACCGATTTCAACCATACTTGGAACAGTTGTTGGATATCATAACGAAATACTTCGTGCAAAAATTCATTCAAATCGGATAAAAATTGTGCCCTCTAGAGGCTCAAGAAGTCAAGACCCAAGATCGGTTTATATGGCAGCTATATCAGGTTATGAACCGATTTAAACCATACTTGGCACAGTTGTTGGGTATCATAACAAAACACGTCGTGCAAAATTCCATTCTAATCGGATAAGAATTGCGCCCTCTAGAGGCTCAAGAAGTCAAGACCCAAGATCGTATTATATGGCAGCTGTATCAGGTTATGGACCGATTTGAACCATACTTGGCACAGCTGTTGGATATAATAACAAAACACGTCGTGCAAAATTTCATTTCAATCGGATAAGAATTGCGCACTCTAGAGGCTCAAGAAGTCAAGACCCAAGATCGGTTTATATGGCAGCTATATCAGGTTATAGACCGATTTGAACCATACTTAGCACAGTTGTTGGATATCATAGCAAAACACGTCGCGCAAAATTTCATTCCAATCGGATAAGAATTGCGCACTCTAGAGGCTCAAGAAGTCAAGATCCAAGATCGGTTTATATGGCAGCTATATCAAAACATGGACCGATATGGCCCATTTACAATACCAACCGACCTACACTAATAAGAAGTATTTGTGCAAAATTTCAAGTGGCTAGCTTTACTCCTTCGAAAGTTAGCGTGCTTTCGACAGACAGACGGACGGACGGACGGACGGACGGACGGACAGACGGACGGACATGGCTAGATCGACATAAAATGTCGCGACGATCAAGAATATATATACTTTATGGGGTCTCAGACGAATATTTCGAGTAGTTACAAACAGAATGACGAAATTAGTATACCCCCATCTTATGGTGGAGGGTATAAAAAGCTGAAATACTTGAGAGGGAAGGGAGATAGCATGGAACGGAAATGGAACAAGTAAAAAGGCATTAAATTCCGCCGGGCCGAACTTTGGATGCCCACCACCTTGGGTATAAAGGGTGATTTTTTTGAGGTTAGGATTTTCATGCATTAGTATTTGACAGATCACGTGGGATTTCAGACATGGTGTCAAAGAGAAAGATGCTCAGTATGCTTTGACATTTCATCATGAATAGACTTACTAACGAGCAACGCTTGCAAATCATTGAATTTTATTACCAAAATCAGTGTTCGGTTCATTGAATTTTATTACCCAGTAAGAACAGCCAATCGGCTGTTCTCAACTTACCCAGTAAGAACAGCCACCTGGCTGATCGAAACTAACCCGATAGGAACAACACTCTAAATAATAATATAAAAAAAAAAAAAAAAAAACAATGAGTTATCAAGATACACCGAGAAATAGCTTATCCGAATACAGGGTAAACCGAGTAAAAGAATTGGAAGCAATAAATGCGAACCTAGTACGGAGAGTCAATGAGCTCGAAAACTATGCCCATAATCTTCTTCAGGCGAATAATCAATTAAGGGAAGAAAATAATTCCCTTAGAAATGAAATTAACTCAAACTCTGATAGAATAATCGAATCACAAATTGAACAAAATTCTGATGATGACCCACCAGCAGACAAAAATATGCATGGTGAGTACTTCACGGATGAAGAAGAACTTAATCGTGAAACCGACTGGATAGTCCAAAGACACAAGAAGGGGAAAAAGAAACAAAGTTCAGAATTATCAACTCAGCCCTCCACCTCCAAGCACGCAGAAAAAATGCGCAACCAAGATAAAGAAAAAAGTAGTTATCAAAACAACCCACCTCCTATTATGGTGTCTTATGACAAAAATTACACTGATCTACATAATCTTGTTAAGAGATCAGTAAAAAACGCTTTCACAATTAAGCTTCTAAATAACAAGTCGTATAAGATAAATACTTATGAAGCAAATGATTACCGAAATACCACCAAATCACTTACTGATTCAAACATTACATGGTACACATATGAAGACAAACAGCAAAGGCCAATTAGAGTAATGGCAAAAAGCCTGTCTCATACTTGTGACCCAAAGGAAATAATAGCTGATCTTAAGGATAAGGGTTTTAAGGTCGTGAATGTATTTAATAAAACCAAATATAAAACGAAAGAACCACTAGATATGTTTGTTTTGTCTTTCGATAATACAGAGGATATAAACAAAATATATAACATTGACGCAATTCTCAATACAAAAATTACCATCGAAGCTTTGAAACTTCCAAAACTTATTCCACAGTGCGGAAAGTGTCAAAGTTACAACCACACAAAAAATTATTGTTCGAAAGAACCAAGATGTGTTCGCTGTGCAGGAAAACATGAATCTAAAAATTGTGACAAACCCTCAGATTCGAATCCGAAATGTGTAAACTGCGGTGAAGAGCACCCGGCAAGCTATCGAGGATGCATTGTAGCGAAAGAACTACAGAAGCTAAGAGAAAACAAAACTAAAAGATCGTTGGTCCAAAATAACAAAACTACTACTATTGTAGCCTCAGCCGTTAATAAAACAGTTTCAAATACAAATTTAGTTGCATCTAATAATCCAAAAGCAAACCCTAAATTATATTCTCAAGTAATACAACAACGTTCCCAAAGTAGTGAACAAACAAAACAATATATCTTAACACAAATATTAATAAAACTAGAAAATATTGAAACTCAAAACAAAGTGTTTGAGAGTCGTTTACTCTCGTTAGAGGAAAACTTTAGATCGGTATTTGAATGAAATCTGAAATTCGAATTATGCAGTGGAACGCAAATGGTCTTTTAAAACACAAAGCTGACCTACTTTATGTTTTAAAATCCAAGAACATAGACATCTGCCTCATAAGCGAAACTCACTTTACAAAAGAATCGCATATATTTTTCGAAAATTACAAGATATATCATACTATTCACCCTTGCAATAAAGCTAGAGGAGGAAGCGCTATCATTGTTAAAGATAAAATAGTCCACTGGGAGGAAGAAAAAATCCAACTTGAACATTTTCAAGCTACAACAATTACAATAATGGAAAATAAACAATACTTAACAGTCACGTCATTATATAGTCCACCAAAGCACAATATAAAGCATTTGGATTACGTAAAATTACTGGAAACTCATAAACACAAGTTTATAATAGGAGGTGATTTTAATGCTAAGCATGTTAAATGGGGGTCAAGATTGACAACCACAAAAGGACGAGAACTTCTCAAAGCTATAGAACAATATGGTTGTAACGTAATGTCAACTTGTTTGCCAACTTATTGGCCTACGGACAAAAGTAAAAGTCCAGATCTAATTGATTTCTTTATTACCAACAAAATATCTCGAACTCTTATGGAAGTTGAGGAGGGGTTCGAATTAAATTCTGATCACTCTCCAATATATTTGATCTACAAAACAACATTAACTGTGAACAAAGCAAATCCAAAATTAATTAGTCCAGATACTGACTGGGAGTTTTTCGAAATATTGATCAAAAAGGGTATTAATTCATTTACCCAAATAGAAACAACGGATGATCTTGAAAATGAAGTTCAAAGACTTACAAAAATAATACAAAATGCATGCTGGAGTAGCACACCAACTTATAAAAAGCCTTCTTCAGGACACACATATCCTTTATACATAAGAAATATGGTAAAACAGAAAAGGAATCAAAGAAAGAAGTGGCAGATGAACAGATCTCCCCAGAACAAACAAATTCTGAATAAGTTAACTCAAAAACTTCGCAAAGAAATCAAGAAATTAAAAAACTCAAAATTTAATCAGTTTATTTCAAAACTGACTTATGATAGTAAAACAGACTATTCACTGTGGAAAGCCACAAAAAAATTGAACTGTCCTAAAAACCTTAATCAACCCTTAAGGACAATTGAAAGCGAATGGGCAAAAACAGATCTAGAGAAGGCTAATGCCTTTGCGAAACACTTGTACACAATTTTTTCTAATAAGTCAAACTCAAAGGAAGAAAACGTCGGTCTATCATGTCAAGAAATAATTTCAAAAGTTACCTTAAAGGAAATACTTCAGGAAATAAAATGCCTCAAAAATAAAAAGTCACCTGGCTTTGACCTGATTACAGCAGAAGTATTGAAGAATTTACCGCTAAAAGCATTAGCTAAAATAACAAAAATCTTTAACTCAGCTATTCGTTTAAACTATGTGCCAACAGCTTGGAAAGTCGCCGAAGTAATAATGGTTCCAAAACCTGGGAAAGATCTAAATGAAGTAAGCTCCTACAGACCTATTTCACTACTACCATTAATTGGTAAACTTTTTGAGAAAATAATAGGCAAACGTCTAAACTCTTTTATTGAAAGAATGAATTTAATACCAAGTCATCAGTTTGGCTTTCGTAAAGGTCATTCCACCATAGAACAAATTCACAGGATAACACATGATATTGAAGAAGCTTTCGAAAAAAAGGAGGTATGTTCCGCTGTATTTTTGGATATCTCTCAGGCTTTCGACGGAGTTGTTCACACATCGCTAATACACAAGCTTAAGTCAATACTTCCGGATAGTTATTGCAAGCTGATGGAGTCATATTTAAACGATAGATTTTTTCGAGTCAAACAGGGTAACGAGTATTCGGAAATCTACCCCATCTACTCAGGAGTTCCACAGGGCAGCATATTGGGTCCATTTCTGTATTTACTATATACGTATGATCTTCCCTCGTATTCAGAATGTACTATAGGTACATTCGCTGACGACACAGTCATAGTTGCAACAGGCAAAACAAACGAAACATCAACAATCAAACTACAAAATGCTTTGGCGAAAATTGATTCATGGACTGAAAAATGGGGACTTAAGCTCAATAGTTCAAAGTCCGTACATGTAGATTTTACACAAAAAACAAAAACCACCCATAAACCCATTTTCATTAAAGGCAAACAAGTTCCTATTGCTGATTCGGCAAAGTACCTTGGAGTGACGCTAGACAGCAAACTAAAATGGAAAGCTCATGTGGCAAACAAAAAAAAAGCTCTAGAAATTAAATATCGCGAGTTAAAATGGCTGATCGGTAGAAAGTCTTTACTATCTATCTCCAACAAACTTATGATATATAAGCAAGTCTTAAAGCCGATATGGCTATATGGTATCCAACTCTGGGGATGTGCCAATGAAAGTACCATTCAAAGTATACAGTTACTCCAAAACAAAATCTTAAGAGATATAGTAAAGGCACCATGGTATATAAGAAATAGCGACATACATAGAGATCTTAAAATCAGCACTGTAAGAGAGGAAATACAGCAAGTAGCAGATAACTATGAGAAAAGGCTGCACCATCACAAAAATCCGGAGATCCCAAAACTTATGGAGGCAAATATAACCCGAAGACTCAATAGATATAAACCCTTCGATCTGAAGAGGAGGTTTACCCAGCTACTTGTGCCTTAAAGCATAAGCTGTATCATACATAATTATATAATTTAAATAAACTACTAGTTAGTCCTAATTCAAATGACTAGTTGTAGTATTATACTTAAGCAACATTGTTATGTCTAAGAAATAAAAAAAAAAAAAAAAAAAAAAAAAAAATGTCTGAAATCCCACGTGATCTGTCAAATACTAATGCATGAAAATCCTAACCTCAAAAAAATCACCCTTTATATGCAAATCCCATTTTGTAACAATCAGGTTAAATTGGGTAACTTAAGCAAACAAATTCGGCACGGATATTGAGGGGTCTAATATATTGAGTTGCCCAAAAAGTAATTGCGGATTTTTCATATAGTCGGCGTTGACAAATTTTTTCACAGCTTGTGACTCTGTTATTGCATTCTTTCTTCTGTCAGTTATCAGCTTTTACTTTTAGCTTGCTTTAGAAAAAAAAGTGTAATAAAAGTATATTTGATTAAATTTCATTCTAAGTTTTATTAAAAATGCATTTACTTTCTTTTAAAAAATCCGCAATTACTTTTTGGGCAACCCAATATATGTCAATATTAATTTTTGTACAACAAAATATTGGTATTTTTGGCAGATATATCCAATTATAAACCGATCTGAAGCATATTAAGGTCAGATATCGAGAGGCTCAGAAAAACTCACTGTTTCAAATTTCAGCGAAATTGTGTAATAAATAAAGCTTTTATGGGCTTCAGTCCACTCCCTTATCGGCAGATCGGTCTATATGGTAGCCATATCTAAATATAGTCCGATCTGAACCATATTTAGGTCGGATGTTGGGAGGTCTTAACCTACTCACTCATACAAATTTCAGGGAAATCGGTTTAAAAATAAAGCTTTTATGAGCTTCAGACCCCATTATCGGCAGATCGGTTTATATGGAAGCTGTATCTAAATATAGTCCGATCTGAACCATATTTAGGAGAGGTATTAGAAGGTCAAAAATAACTTACTGTTTAAAATTTTAGCGAAATCGGTTAAAAAATTAAGCTTTTATGGGCTTTAGACCATTTATCGGCAGATCGGTCTATATGACAGCTGTATCTATATATGGTCCGATCTGTACCATATTTGGGTTGAATGTTGGGAGGCTTAAAACTGCGCACTATTTCAAATTTCAGCGAAATGGGCTATAAAGCAAGGCTTTTATGGCCTTCAGACCCTTTATAGGGAGATCGGTCTATATGGCAGCTATATCTAAATATAGTCCGATCTGAACCACATTTAAGCCAGATGTCGGGATGCTTAAAATAACCCACTTTTGCAAATTTCAGCGAAATCGGGTAATAAATAAAGCTTTTGTGGCCTTCAGACCCTTTATCGGGAGATCGGTCTATATGACAGCTATATCTGAATATAGTACGATCTGCACCATATTTAGGTCCGATGTCGGGAGACTAAAAACCATTTACTGTTGCAAATTTCAGCGATATCGGATAATAAATTAAGCTTTTATGGGCTTCAGATCTTTTATCGGGAGATCGGTCTATATGGCAGCTATAACTAAATATGGACCGATCTAATCCATATTTGGGTCATATGTCGGGGTATTTTACCCACTGTTGCAAATTTCAGCGAAATTGGACAATAAATAAAGTTTTCATGGGAATTAGATCCTTTATTGGAAAATCGGTCTATATATCAGCTATATCCAAATATGGTCTGATTTTGCCCGTTCAAGAACTTAACCAGCGTGCATTAACAAGGCGTATCTGTGCCAAATTTTGAAGGCCGTAGAGTGATTACAACAGACGGACGGACAGACGGATAGACAGATACACGGGCAGACATACGGACATCGTTAAATCGTCTTAGAATTTTACGACGATCCAAAATATGTATACTTTCTAGGGTCGGAAACTGATATATCGATGTGTAGCAAACGGAATGACTAAATGAATATACCCCCTATCCTAGGGTGGTGGGTATAAAATGACACTCCTATTTGTAAGCCTATTTTGCGTCTTTAACTAAGGTACACTGTTGCTTTGTCTCAAAGTCAATTTAATAACATGCAATGATATTTTGAAGTTAATTTAAGATTTAGTTTTTATTAACCCGACGCAAAGTTAGGGATTTATTTATTTCAAATAAAACCAAGTAAAAGTTCGGCCGGGCCGAATCTTATATACCCTCTACCATGGACCGCATTTGTCAAGTTCTTTGAATGACTTTTTATACCCACCACCGAAGGATGGAGGTATATTCATTTTGCCATTCCGTTTGCAATACATCAAAATATCCATTTCCGACCCTATAAAGTATATATATTCTTGATCAGCATAAAAATCTAAGACGATCTAGACATGTCCGTCCGTCTGTCTGGTAAATTCACGCTACAGTCTTTCAAAATAGAGATATTGAGCGGAAACTTTGCACAGATTCTTTTTTTTCCATAAGCAGGTTAAGTTCGAAGATGGGCTATATCGGACTATATCTTCATATAGCCCCCATGTAGACCGATCCGCCGATTTATGGTCTTAGCCCCATAAAAGCCACATTTATTATCCGATTTCGCTGAAATTTGAGACAGTGAGTTGTGTTAGGCCCTTCGACATCATTCGTCAATATGGCTCAGAGAGGGTCAGATTTGGATATAGCTGTCATATAGACCGATCCTCCGATTTAGGGTCTTAGGCCCATAAAAGCCACATTCATTACCGGATTTTGCTGAAATTTGGGACAGTGAGTTCTGTTAGGCCACACGACGTCCTTCTTCAATTTGGCCTAGATCGGTCCAGATTTGGATATAGCTGCCACATAGACCGATCCCTCGGTTTTAAGTTTTGAGGCCATAAGAGGCGCATTTATCGCCCCATATCGCTGAAATTTGGGACAGTGAGTTGTGTTAGGCTCTTCGACGTCCTTCCTCAATTTGGCTCAGATTGGTCCAGATTTGAATTTAGCTGCCATATAGACCGATCTCTCGATTTGAGGTTTTGGGCCCATAAAATGCGCATTTATTCCGATTTCGCAGAAATTTGGGATAGTGCGTGCTGTTAGGCTCTACGACATTTTTCTGAAACTTGACCAAAATTGGTTAAGATTTGGATATAGCTGCTATATAGACTGATATCTCGAATTAAAATCTTGGCCCCATAAAAGACGCATTTATAATCCATTTTCACAGAAATTTGATACAGTGACTTTTATAAGAATTTCGACATCCATGACTTATATGGTTCAGATCGGTTTATTTTTAGATATAAGCAATAAAAAGACCAATATTTTGTTATACACAATTGAACAATGACTTGTACTTGTTAGTATTTGGTCCAAAACGGAATATATTTCGATATAACTGCTTTGGGACATAAGGTATGCAATTTTCAGCGGATTTTGATGAAAGATGGTTTACATATATACCCGAGGTAGTGGGTATCCAACGCCTTTTTACTAGTTTTAAGTCAATCTAGCCATGTCCGTCCGTCTGTCCGACCGTCCGTCTGTCTGTCGAAAGCACGCTTACTTTCGAAGGAGTAAAGCTAACCGCTTGAAATGTTGCACAATTGCATAATTTGGCACGATCTTGGGTATTGACTTCTTGAGTCTCTGGAGGGCGCAATTCTCGTCCGATTTGACTGAAATTTTGAACGTGGTATTTTTGTATCACTTCCAACAACTGTGTGCCATATAAACCGATCTTAGACCACAATTTCTTAAGCCGCTGGAGGGCGCAATTCTTATCTGATTTGGCAGTAATTTTGCATGAGGTGTTTTGTTATGATTTTCAATAACTGTGCTTTGTATGGCGCAAATCTGTACATAGTCTGGTATAGCTGCCATATAAACCGATCTTGCGTTTTGAATTCTTGAGCCTCTCGAGGACGTTCGATAAGGCTGAAATTTTGCATGTGGTATTTTGGTATCACTTCCAACAACTGTGCTAAGTATGACGCAAATCGGTACATAACCTGATATAGCTGCCATATAAACCGATCAGCGGCTTGACTTCTTGAGCCTCTACAGTTCGCAATTCTCCTCCGTTTTGACTGAAATTTTGCACGTAGTGTTTTGATATTACTTCCAACAACTGTGATTAGTACGATTTAAATTGGTTCATAATCTAGTATAGCTGCTATATAAACCGACCATGGGTCTTGACTTCTTAAGCCGCAGGAGGGCGCAATTCCCATCCGATTTAGTTGAAGTTTTGCATGAAGTCTTTTGTTATAACTTTCAATAACTGTGCTAAGTATGGCGCTAATCGGTACGTAACCTGATACAGCTCCCATATAAAGCGTTCTCCAGATTTTGCTTCTTGAGCCCCTACAAGGCGTAATTCTTATTCGAATGAAAGAAATATTACACAGTGACTTCTGCAATGTTCAGCATTCATTTATGGTCCGAATTAGACTATAACTTGATATAGCTTCAATAGCATAACAGTTCTTATTCAAAATTCCTTGTTTGCCTAAAAAGAGATACCACGCATAGAACTCGGCAAATGCGATCCATGGTGGAGGGTATATAAGATTCGGCCAGGCCGAACTTAGAAAAATTGTTTTTTTTTTTTTTTTTTTTTTTTTCAACATTAGTTGGAAACATGCAGCCACTTCATACATGTAAATGTTCGCAAATTGATTAATACCACCCCCTCTCACCAAAATCAAAGAAGGTTATAGGTCATAATCCCATAATCAAATAATTCCAATACGAGATTAGTTTTAAACCTCTTAGGCTCACTTGCTGGATCCGGTGTAGATCTCGATTAAAGTCCTTGAATTCACAAACGACACTATTTTTAACCCATTTTGAAATTTAAAGAATGCTGGATACATCGTCTAAGCTCACAATCGTATAAAATATGCTCCATTTTATTTGGTTAATTGTTTAGTGCACAGTATATCCCTTCCAATGTAAGAAAACTTGAACCCTTCGTTCTGATTATAATTTTTAATTACTTCTATGTTTTATTTATAAAGGGGAAACATGAATAAAAATCTCTTCAAAAATTCAGTCTGCAACCATTCAAACTTGCTATTACTACAACTCTTTCAGTAGTAAGAACTTTTCGCCAAAAAATTAATGAAATTACAGTTTTACTGAATTTACAATTTTATGTCTTTAAATTGTCTGTCTTTTCTAACTTTACATTCGAAATTGTCATAAAAATCCCAGTCTCAGTCCTCTTGTCTGCCATTCATATGGAAATGCCAGGCACCAGAGAGATTGTAGCCAGACTTTTCTGTCTCCGACATGGTGCAAAGTTAACCATGCATTTTTTATTTTCAAGAAGACCAACATTTATATTAAAACTTTTTCCTGTGGCTGATTTTTGATTTTCCGGCCATTTGTTTGTGGCACTGGAAACTTTATGCCATTTGTTGGTTCATTCACTTGCTCCCTCGCCCATTTTGGTTTACTTTCACATCAGTTTCAGTGCCCACTCTTTTTTTATCCACCACGACCCACAAACATATGAGTACTTTTAATTATTTGTATGTTTCATGCCAAAAAAAAAAAAAAAACTGGAGGGTTGGATCCAAACACTTCTTTTATTTTGCAATTTAATTAACGGAGCAACATACATAATTTCAGCTATCCCACATGAACGGTCGATGCACTTTACAGCGTGGTGGCGCACTGTGGTCCAGAACAGTGAAAATAGTGAGTTAACACATGTAAAAAATATTGACTGGAAGACATCGAAACATTGAGAGGCACATACACACACCTTTGATCTTCCAATGGAAGACGTTGGCCCGCAAGAGGCTAGCACTGATATGCATTCAATCCCATGGCAGCGGGTTGTACGTACGTACCGGATTGACCCAAAGGAGTTCTTTATCGGCAAAGGCTGCCGCCTCTGTGTGTAACACACTGCTACAACAACAACAACAACTGATATGCATTCCGAGGGGTCTATTAAAGATATTATGAATAAGTCAAGAATTCTTTGGTCGATCATCAGTTTCTACTCATTTTAATAGCCAGTGTAAAATATAGTAGGTGAACTACAAGCTATGTCAGATATACTGTCGCCAAGGTTAAGTAAGTTACTCTGCTTATATCAAAATTTCATATTTAGAGATGGGTTTTTACCGGGAAAATACCCATGGATTTCTACTGGGTAAATGCCCATTAAATACCTTTTTATACCCTACACCACTACTGTGGTACAGCGTATTATAACTTAGTGCATTAGTTTGTAACACCCAAAAGGTAGAGAAATAGACCCATTGATAAGTATACCGATCGACTCAGAATCTGTATGTATGTCTGTCTGTCCATCCGTCTGTCTGCCCGCCTGTCTGCCCGCCTGTCTGCCCGTCTGTCTGTCCGTCTGCCTGTCCGTCTGCCTGTCCGTCTGTCTGTCCGTCTGTCTGTCCGTCTGTCTGTCCATCTGTCTGTCCGTCTGTCTGTCCGGCTGTCTGTCCGTCTGTCTGTCGTCTGTCTGTCCGTCTGTCTGTCTGTCCGTGTGTCTGTTCGTTTGTCCATGTTAATTTGTGTACAAACTACAGGTCGCAATTTTCATCCGATCGTCTTCAAATTTTATATGGGTATGTTTTTCGGTCTAGAAACAAAGCCAATTGAAATTGGAAAAAATCGGTTCAGATTTGGATATAGCTTCCATATATATGTTCGTCCGATTTGCAGTCATTCTGCATTAAATGGTCATTTGTTAACCGATTTTCTCGAAATTTGGCAGGAAGGATTTTCTTATAACTCTCAATATAAAAGGTGAATTTCATAGATATCTGTTCAGATTTGGACATAGCTCCCATATATATGTTCATCCGATTTGCAGTAAAAATGCAATAAAATGGACATTTGTTACTCGATTATCACGAAATTTGGCAGGAAGGATTTTCTCATGGCTCTCAACATTGCCGGTGGATTCCATGGAAGTCGGTTCAGATTTAGATATAGCTCTCATATATATATACGCCCGCATTTATTGACCAGCGCATTTATTGACCAATCTTCCTAACATTTTGTACAACGTTTTCCTCGAGGACTTCCACAATGACTGTAAGGTTTGCTCGAAATCGGTTCCGATCCGATTTGCAGTAATATTGCAATCAAATGGTCAATAGTTAATTGATTCTCTCGGAATATGGCAGGAAGGATTTTCTTTTCTTCTCGATATTATAAATGAATTTCATAGAAATCGGTTCGGATTTAGATATGGCTGTCACATATGTATATCGCCCGATTTTCACTTCTAGAGCCATTCCAAGAGCATTTTTTGACCAATGTTGCAAAAATTTTGCACTACGCTTTTCCCGACGAGTACCACATCGTCAATTTTTTTTGTAATTTGCAATAATGTTGTCATTTGCGAACCGTAGTTATTACAGTTTGAACGCACTGTTTCAAATTTCATCAAAATCTGATGAAAATGCTCCCTTTATGAGATCAATACTCCATATCGGGAGAAGGGTCTATATGGCAGCTATATCCAAATATGGTCTGATCTGGACGATATTCAACAAAAAGGTCAAAAGGGGTACCAGAACTCGCTTTGCAAATTTCATTGAAATCTGATGAAAAATGCCCCTTTCATAGGCTCATTACCCTATATGCGGAGATCGGTATATATATGGCAGCTATATCCAAATTTGGTCCGATCTGGACCACACTCTCCATAGGATTTTCATCTCCTAACAACAGTTTCGCCGTTTCATAGTGTTACACGAGCGTTCGTTGTATACACCCTTAACTTGTACTGTGTCGGCCCGAAATGCTTCGGGTTAACATAGTTAACCCGTCATGGTTTACCATGTTACCGGCTTTCCTCTGGCTTTCACTGTCAAAAAATCAACTCAACCAATTCTTCCGTCCTCGACTACATAGATGGCTATCTGAACGTCAAGGATGCTGGCATATATATGAAAATTAATTTTCCTTAAAGAAAAGCCATGAAAATGAGGAATTAATTGTAGGGTGTTTTTGTTTTTTAAAGCATTTGTTATCGGTGTGAACGCAAAGCCATAGATGGGAGTATTAGTGGTGGGAGTAAGAGAAACAATTGGTTCAAGAGAAAGAGTGTCGCTATTTAGGTGAGCTCGTTGTGGGGGTGTGATGTGCGTGGCCCCACTTGGCATTTAGGTGAGCAAATTCCTTAAGACACGTTTCGTGTTTGGTTTCTCTGTTAAACATCTTCAGTTTGGTCTATAATTTAACCATGAATCCTCTTACAAACGAACAATGCTTGCAAATTATTGAATTTTATTATCAAAATGCTTGCTCTATTAATGAAGTTCATCGCGCACTTCTTGTGTTCAGCGACGAAGTTCATTTCTGGATCAATGGGTACGTAAATAAGCAGAATTTCCGATTTTGGAGTAAAGATCAGCCAGAAGCATTGCAAGAGCTACCAATGCATCCAGAAAAAGTCAAAGTTTGTTGCGGTTTATAGGCTGGTGGCATCATTGGACCGTATTTCTTTAAAGATGATGCTAATCGTAACGTAACTGTGAATGGTAAGCGCTACCGTGAGATGATATCCAACATTTTTGGCCAAAATTTAAGTGCTTCATGAATGAAATGTGGTTTCAACAAGACGGTGCCATATGCTACACAGCACGCGTAACAGCAGACTTATTGAGAGGCGAGTTCGTTGAACATTCTATTTCACGTTGGGAACACCTTTAGACTAATTTTTGTTGGGCTATGTTAAAGCTCATGTCTATACAGACAAGGCCGTTTTAATTGACGCATTGGAAGACAACATTGAAGCATTTATTCGATACCGGCCGAAATGTTAGAAAGAGTATGACAAAATTGGACTAAGCGGATGGACTATTTGAGACGCAGTCTCGGCCAACAGACCGTACTATCGATTCAAATAAAGATTTCATGCTTTTTTCTGAACTATATGTGTTTTTTTAACTTTTCTATAACTCTTAAAAAATCACCCTTAAGAGCCTGATGTAAGGGCAGATGCGCAGAGTGAAGCAAGGGGAAGTCGTACAGACCGATCTGCCTTCTCTCGCCAGTACCCAAAACGCTAGAGGGACTACTCCTCTCAAGCCTCGTTGGAGGATTTTCAGACGTCGAGCATCAGCATGGATTTTGGACGACCACAACAGCTTGGCATGCCATCACCGCATACATTTTTCGTGGCAATTGAGTTGCTGACAAAGAAACCTTGTTAAACAGTATAAAGCAAAGTTATGCAACACCAGTGTGGTCTCTTCAGCTATGTGACAAGCAGTGAAAAATATAGAGATCTGTGGCAATGCCGCTCTTCGAACTACGACAGGCTGTCTCCTCAGTTCTCACCTGGACTACCTTCACCAAGAGACAAAGATCCTTCCTGTTCAAAGACATAACTACATGTTGTCCAAGCAATAATTTCGGAGGTTTTATAGCAGGGACCATTCAAATCATCATCTTGTGAATAGGTATCCAGCGCCCAGAAGCCTCACAGTGGATCTTCATGATCTAGAGCGAGAGGTTCATCGCTACAAGAGAGAATCTCTATATCAAGCGGCGTATCAAGTAGGTCTGGACAACATTCATGCAGACACGGTAACAGATGCGGCGAAAGCTTCCGGGTGCATGTTTCCTTGGAGAACGACCTCCACCTATCGAACCTGAAGAAATTGACATTCATCCAGACACGGTAGCAGATGCGGTGAATATCTTCCGATTGCATGTTTCCTTGGAGAACTACCGCCACAGATCGCACCTGAAGAAATTGACCTTCCCCGGCAAACCAGTGTAGTTCCGGCTCAATTACAATATGGCAGATGTAGCCTCCTCAATTCCTACAGAGCAAGGATTGATGCCAATGTGCAGTGCAATGTGCAATGAATTTACTGCTATACCTCATGCTTCTTATAGACATTCCAAAAGAGGGTTTCAGATTAGACTAGCCCCTGGTTGGCTTTAGGGTGTACTCTGAAGAATAAGAACTGGTCATATTGAGAAGGTTACCCATCAACTGAGATTTGTTTCAAGCTGAGAATCTTGCAATTAGAGGAGTGGCTAAGATGTCATAGTGAGGATTGTTACAATAATCTTCTTAAAAAGCAAGGCAGCCAGGCAAGATGGCTGAACAGTTCAAACTAGAGCGGACATTCCAGGGGAACTGAAATATGTGGGTAACACACTAGCGAAAATTTAAGCTACGTCTTCAGAAAGAGGCCCGAAATGCAACAAATAACATATAGTTAGAGAGTGCCAGTTGTGAACACGGAATATGGACATGAAGTGGTCTACCGTTTCGCTGTCATTGGCTGGATCAAAAACTTCAGTCTTTGGGTCCATTATGATAGGCCATTGACTGGCCGGAAAACATGCTGTGAGACTTAAGGTTGCAACGAACGACTTCTGCAGAAGCTATGAGGCCTTCGTGGAAGTGTAGACCATAGAACATCTGCTGTGTGTCCCGCTTTGGCAGTCAGAATCCGTTCCACTTCAGACTCTCATTTCTTTGAGAACTTGATTTAGCGGATGTGAACAGTCACAAGTTTTTGTGTTTTTTAAAGCGATCTGGATGGTTCAACGGTGGGAAGTAGAAGACACCTTTTGTTATATTCAATAAGAAATGTTATTAAGTCTAGCTTCCTGCATAGCGGAATCCATTGTAGCTGATACCCCAGCTTTGGTCCAGCTGGGCGTTTGTCCTTTTTTTCGCAATTCATAATTCACTGTATATAGAATTGTAACACTGTCCTCTACAGAGAAACTTGAAGTTGTTGGTGACTGCTTCCGCTTAAGCTGTTTGTAGGTGGCTTTTGCTCTTCAGCGTAATGGTTTTTAAGTTTCATTCTTTACATTATTACACCCAGGGCACTATATTAGGCACAGACAAATGTTTGCTTTACGCAGTGTGTGAGTGTCCTGTGGACTGTAACTATTTTCATATGTATGTGAGCATAATATGATGAATTTATTTCCGGCACGTGAAGATAGCAAACGGTTACATTGTTGTTTACTTCAGAAAAGGATGCGGGATTTACTAGTCATGACATTTCCAAAACTTATGAACAAAAAGTTAAAGCCATGGGCTGTAAGCTAGTACGAATATTTTAAGCCAATGAGACATTTGTCCGAGATAGCTAATATACCCATGTTCCGCAAAAATGTATTGTTCCTATATCTTCTAAGAATGGTATAGAAATTAAAGTAGAGTATGTATGCCAACTTTCATGTGGTAACGTTTTTAAGAGTGAAAGCAAGGGAAATCTTTCATCTACGAAAACTGGATATGCTCCAGTAAGGCAACATGAACAACCCATAAGGAAGAAAGGGGAAAATCTCTTCTATGAGAAAATGAGTTTTAAACGCAGCCCGAACATCTTAAGGCCGACTATTTTTTATGTCTAAGTCACAAATTTGTACCATTTGTGACTTAGACATAAAAAATAAACGACTTTTTGGTAAAGTAGGTCCATGATTGAGCACCCCGATAGCTGTGTTGAAAGCGAGCTCGAGTTCGATTCTCACCAGAGGCTTTGGTCTATGGCTACTGTGGTATCACAACAGACTACAAATTGACTGAGTAAGTTTGATTTCAATATTGAATTTTGAAAATTCACTTCTCTCATATTCTCCACCCTAATACACATTTATATGTGCATGCGACATCACTACAGGGTGTACTGTGGCATCATAAATGTTTTTAATTGTTACTGAAAACGAGGTCTAACTTAAGCATGTGCTTCAAACATTTATTTATTTTTCCTTGTTGCCCCCTGCCAGTGTAGTTGTGTCGCTGGAGTGTCCTTAAGGTATGAATGTGTGTGCACGAGGACGTATGGTATGGTGATACAAATTTACAACGCCTCAGGGATGAGACACAAACAACAATGACACACCCAACCAATTGCCAAAGCATACGAGTTTTACGGGCGGGCGATACAACTTCATATAATGCCACATTTAACCTCGACTATTCAAACGGGTGTCCCTTATTCACCACGCCGTTTGAATGTCATTCTTGTGCTCTGAGTCTTTTCGACGTGTGACTTTTGTGTTGTATGACACAGATTCTCCCCTGCTATCCTTCATTCTGTTACAGTGCTGCAGTCATTGATGGCCAACCAGCATTGTGTCCAGACACAATGCAATTGTACCGAATACAAATGAAGAAGTACTTGAAAGCTATTTAAAGTGTGGCAGTTGCTGAAATCAATTTAGACCAAAAAATTGTTGTAAAACGAGAGGGTCTTAATGAATGAAGACCAACACATTTTTTTGGTGTATATAATTTTTTTGTGCCAAGGTCGTTGATTGTTTACTCTGCTTTATTGTTGTGCATCTTAATTATTTCCATTTTGTCTCCGTAAAATATGGATAAGATGAGCAATGAATGTTGCTCAATTCAAGCAGTAGCTCAGTAAGAAAGTGTCAAGACATTTTCGAGTGCTAACAGCGTGCGTAAAGCGAAACCTTTCGTAGTAAATTTTTGAATTGTTGTAGCACTTTCAAATAGCGTCAGCATAGTGCAGGCTACACACCCACTGTTGCATATATGAATAAGAAAACAAGTAAAAAGGCATTAAGTTCGGTCAGGCCGAACTTTGGATACCCATCACCTCACCTATATATGTAAACCCTCTTTCGTCACAATCCGGCGAAAATTGCATACCTTATGCCCCATAGCAGTAATATCGAAATATGATCCGATTTGCACCAAATACTAACAAGTACAAGTCATTGGTCAATTGTGTATAATAAAACATTGGTATTTTTAGTAGCTATATCTAAAAATAAATTTCATTTCATCATGAATAGACTTACTAACGAGCAACGCTTGCAAATCATTGAATTTTATTACCAAAATCAGTGTTCGGTTCGAAATGTGTTCATTCATGTGTTCAGCGATGAGGCTCATTTCTGGTTGAATGGCTACGTAAATAAGCAAAATTGCCGCATTTGGAGTGAAGAGCAACCAGAAGCCGTTCAAGAACTGCCCATGCATCCCGAAAAATGCACTGTTTGGTGTGGTTTGTACGCTGGTGGAATCATTGGACCGTATTTTTTCAAAGATGCTGTTGGACGCAACGTTACGGTGAATGAACACATTTCGAACCGAACACTGATTTTGGTAATAAAATGCAATGACTTGCAAGCGTTGCTCGTTAGTAAGTCTATTCATGATGAAATGTCAAAGCATACTGAGCATCTTTCTCTTTGACACCATGTCTGAAATCCCACGTGATCTGTCAAATACTAATGCATGAAAATCCTAACCTCAAAAAAATCACCCTTTATATGGCTTTTATGGGCCTAAGACCCTAAATCGGAGGATCGGTCTATGTGGCAGCTATATCCAAATCTGGACCTATCTAAGCGAAATTGACGAAGGATGTCGAAGGGCCTAGCACAACTCACTGTCTCAAATTTCAGCAAAATCGGATAATAAATAAGGCTTTTATGGGCCTAAGACCCTAAATCGGAGGATCGGTCTATATAGCAGCTATATCCAAATCTGAACCGATCTAAGCCAAATTAACGAAGGATGTGGAAGGGCCTAACAAATCAGCAGAATCGGATAATAAATGTTACTTTTATTGGCCTAAGACCCAAACTCGGCGGATCGGTCTATATGGGGGCTATATCAAGATATAGTCCGATATAGCTCATCTTCAAATTTAACCTGCTTATGGACAAAAAAAAGAATCTGTGCAAAGTTACAGCTCAATATCTCTATTGTTGAAGACTGTAGCGTGATTTCAACAGACAGACGGGCGGACATGTCTAGATCGTCTTAGATTGTTACGATGATCAAGAATATATATACTTTACAGGGTCGGAAATAGATATTTCGATGTGTTGAAACGGAATGACAAAATGAACATTCTTCCATCCTACGGTGGTGGGTATAACAAGTAAAAGCGTGCTAAGATCGGTCTGGCCGAATCTTATATACCCAACACCATGGACCGCATTTGTCGAATTCTTTTCCCGGCATCTCTTCTTAGGCAAAACAAGTAAAAGCGTGCTAAGTTCGGCCGGGCCGACTCTTATATACCCTCCACCATGGATCGCATTTGTCGAGTTCTTTTCCCGTCATCTCTTCTTAGGCAAAAAAAGGATATAAGAAAAGATTTGCTCTGATATTAGAGCGATATCAAGATATGGTCCAGTTTGGACCACAATTAAATTATATGTTGGAGACCTGTGTAAAATGTCAGCCAATTCGAATAAGAGTTGCGCCCTTTGTGGGCTCAAGAAGTAAAATAGAGAGATCGATTTATATGGGAGCTGTATCGGGCTATATACCGATTCAGACTATAATAAACACGTATGTTAATGGTCATGAGAGAATCCGTCGTACAAAATTTCAGGCAAATCGGATAATAATTGCGACCTCTAGAGGCTCAGGAAATCAAGACCCCAGATCGGTTTATATGGCAGCTATATCAGGTTATAAACCGATTTGAACCATACTTGGCACAGTTGTTGGATGTCATAACAAAACACGTCGTGCAAAATTTCATCCCAATCGGATAAGAATTGCGCACTCTAGAGGCTCAAGAAGTCAAGACCCAAGATCGGTTTATATGGCAGCTATATTAAAACATGGACCGATATGGCCCATTTAAAAAGGATTTAAAGGATAAAATAAAAGATTTGCTTTGGTATGAGAGCGATATCAAGTTATGGTCCGGTTCGGACCACAATTAAATTATATGTTGGACACCTGTGTAAAATATCAGCCAATTCGAATAAGAGTGGCGCCCTTTAGGGGCTCAAGAAGTAAAATAAAGAGATCGATTTATATAGGAACTGTATCAGGCTATAGACCGATTCAGACCATAATAAACACGTATGTTGATGGTCAGGAGAGGGTAAGTCGTACAAAATTTCATTCAAATCGGATAATAATTGCGACCTGTAGAGGTCAAGTCCAGATCCCAGATCGGTTTATATGGCAGCTATATCAGGTTGTGAACCGATTTGAATCATACTAAACACAGTTGTTGAAAGTTATAATAAAATATGTTATGCAAAACTTCAGCCAAAACGGATAGGAATTGCGCCCTCTAGAAGCTCAAGAAGTCAAGTCCCCAAATCGGTTTATCTGACAGCTATATCGGATTATACACCGATTTGAACCATACTCGGCACAGTTGTTGGATATCAAAACAAAATACTTCGTACAAAATTTCATTCCAATCGGATAAGAATTGCGACCTCTAGAGGCTCAAGAAGTCAAGACCCAAGATCGGTTTATATGGCTGCTATATCGAAACGTGGCCAATATGGCCCATTTACAATCCCAACCGACCTACGCTAATAAGAAGTATTGGTGCCAAATTTCAAGCGGCTAGCTTTACTCCTTCGAAAGTTAACATGCTTTCGACAGACAGACGGAAGGACAAACGGACGGACATGGCTAGATGGACGTAAAATATCACGACGATCATATTCTTGATCGTCGTGACATTTTATGTATTATGAAGTCTCAGACGAATATTTCGCGTAGTTACAAACATAATGACGAAATGAATATACCCCTATCCTACGGTGGTGGGTATAACTAGTAAAAGCACGTCAAGTCCGCCCGGTCAAATCTTATATACCCTCCGCCATGGAAAGTTGTTGTCAACTTCTTTGACCGGTATATCTTTGCCTGGTGTATATAAACGCATTGCAATGCATTTGC
Source organism: Stomoxys calcitrans (assembly GCF_963082655.1). Classification (NCBI taxonomy): domain Eukaryota; kingdom Metazoa; phylum Arthropoda; class Insecta; order Diptera; family Muscidae; genus Stomoxys; species Stomoxys calcitrans. The sequence continues at coordinate 85,060,374 of NC_081554.1, forward strand.
AGCTAAATCAGGATATGGTCCGAATTTTACCATACTTGGTATAGACGATGGAGAAGGTAGTAGACCATGTCGGATAAGAATTGCGTTCTATAGCGGCTCAGGATGTAAAATCGGGAGATGGGTTTATATTGAGGCTTTACCAGGCTATTGACCGAGTTAGACCATATTTAACACGTCATAGCAGAAGTCGTTGTTCAAAGTTTCAAATCGGAAAGTTTAGGTTAGATTGAAAATAGGGTGCAGATGTTAATCTGCCCCATGCCACTATAGACATACACCTAAGCCAGTAATCGGCTTGTTGTGCGCTCTGAAAAACTAAAGATTAACCTCGAAACAGAAAATTTTTAGTTAGGAATTCCGTGCTACTTAAAAATTTTTGATTGTTTTCCATAGTACTCCCCTAAATTAGTTCATGTCTGGTATCGTGTCCCCACCTTAGTACCGGTGTCTGTTAGCCGCGAAAGCTGGTCAATGACATAGGAATTGCACCAACGTACCATAATCTTCCCCCATGCCATCATTTGCCACACCGATTTTGCATAAGTGAGCTCGTAGTCCTATGTCTCCCGTTGTGACACCAAAAGCTATACTGACCACCTTCTAACTTCCTTTCAGTAATAGCCTCGTCCTCTCACGATCCGAATCACTCCATAGGATTTTCACCGTCCTACCGACTGTTTCGCTTTTCCACAGTGTTACATGGGTTTTCCACCCTCGCCCTGAAATCGGGCTGCGTCGACCCGAAATGATTCGGGTTAACCAAGTTTATTGACGTCTGTTCGCTGACTCTTACTGCCAAATCGTCTGCCCTTTCATTTCCCCTTACTGCGTTATAGGCCGGCACTCAAACGATGCGGATTGTGGCATCCTCAGAGAAGCCGTTAATCTCCTTCTTACACTGCAAGATTGTTCGTGAACTTACCGTTCTGGTTGTTATTGCCCCTATGGCCATTTTACTGTCCGTAAAGATGTCCACAATCGAAGTCTTTCGACTTTTTATAAAGTCGTTAATGGGTCCATCGTCTGGTCTCTGTTCGTTAAGCTTTAATGCGTTTCCATTCCCTGTACTGTCTGGTGTTTTAATACTAGGATCTTTGCCTATCTTAGCCTTCAAAATCTTAAGTAAATGGGCTTCTTGGGAGTAGGTGATGGTACCATCATCGGCTTCCTGTTCGTTGGGTTGCATTGAGTCTCCTGTCGCTGCGCTGCTTAATGTTTCAATATTAGAATCGTTACTTATCTCAGTATTCCGAATCTTTAAGTCGGTGATTGGTCCGTCGTCAGGTTCCTGTTTGTTAGGCTGTGTTTGGTCTTTCGCCACTGCACTGCCTAATATTTTAGTATTAGTATCATTGCTTCTCCTAGTCTTTCCAATATTGAGAGATGCCGTGATTGTCTCGTTGTCGGCCCCCTGTTTGTTGCGCGGTGTTGAGTCACCTACCACAGCACGACCTGGTGTCGCAGAATGAAAATGTCTGCCTATCCTAGTCCTCCCAATCTTGAAAAAGACAGCTTTGCTGCCGTAGTGCGCCATGCCTTTAGTCTTAGCCAAACTTGTCACGGAGACTCGATCAATGCCAACCACAAAGAGAGTTCCTTCCTCCTTCTCCTCCCTGTGGAAGACCTACGACTTCTCTGTGGCAAAACCTTCGTTTTGCTTGCCCAAGAATCCTAACATGCGTTTCGTTGCAAAATTTACTCCTTCCCTTTATGATGACCGTAGACTTTCTGAGCTGGGGGATATCCATCTTTCTCACCAGGTCAAGCTTTGCGCCCTCCCAGGAAGCGTGAATACCTCTGACGAGCTGGTTGACGGTATCAATACATTTCGCCGACGCAAAACGCAGCGTAAAGATGTTCCCTCTAAACTCGCAAGGGTGGACCCTCTACAGAGTTCCACACATGTTCAAAAATCCGATCGTTAACCAGATACTTCACTTGGGACCGATGATCTGGTGGAATCCTATCGGATGCACAGCCGATATTGATGACTGCATAAGTCAGCTCATCTTTGTTGTGCTTCCTTGCCACTCTGGCGTAAGTGGGCGGCTCCTTACCATTTTCAGCGACCATCTTCCCCTTCCGTGTGGCCTCCATTTGGAAGTCAAAGTCCTCCATGAAGACTCAGGGGCCGTGCGCGCTTTCTTTGTTCCTGTTCCAACTTCGTCTACCTCCACTGGACACTGTCTGGAGTCTCCATTGCTAGCCGGTTTTCCCAAGCTAGCCAGTTTTCCCAGAGTTCTTGAAAGCGGGGAGCTCTTTTTCTTCTTCAGTATTTTAGCAGAGTTATGCTCTTCGGGAGGTCTGATTCTTTTTCCAGCTTCCATAGAAGTGCTTGGAATGTCAGTTCTATTCCTTCCAGCATCCAGCACTTTCGCCCGATTACGCTACCGGTACATACTCCTCTGTCTCCTTCGTCGTGCACCGGATTGCTTTCTCGGTGTGTTTGTGAGCTTAGCAAAACCGTCGCTCACTTCTGCTGTTATCGCGATGGCCTCATCTCTCGATTCGGTTGCGATGACTGTTTCATTACCACAGTCGCTGTGTGAATCCGAGTCAGAAACACCACCTTTACTTAAAGGCTGGGGACGAACTGTGCATACCTCTGGTTTATCCGTCTCTTCCTCATTAATTAGTCTGACGACTAGTTGTGTGCTTGAAGCATTACTCTCGACTACAGGTGCCAAGGCACCCACACCTATAGGAGGGGAGGACAATATGCTGCGCTCTGACGCCACCACCGCAGATATTGAGTCTTTAAAGTCCATTTCTAGCCTACTCCAAATGGCTTCAATTTTTTTTTCGTAATAGGTAGTACCTATTCCGAGATACGAATATATATTTATTTTTTCTTCGAGGAGCGAAATAAAAACACATCCGCTTTACTCAACGGCTACTCATAACGCAGGATACCTTACAAATGTAGCCACCATAAGTAAGAAGATAATCACCGCTAAGTTTCATGGCGTGATTTGAGCCCAGTGGTTCGCCGTCCTGGTCGGATATGCCAACTATTGCGGCCCGGTGGTCTCCTCTAGAGGACGCTATTATTATCCGATTTGGCTGAAATATTGAATGAAATTCAACAAATGCGCTAAGTATGGTCCGAATCAGTTCAAAAACTGATATAGACATATAAACTGATCTCCCAATTGGACCCTTGAGCCTTTTGGGTGCGCAATTCTTACCAGATTTGGCTGAAATTTTGCATGACTTCCAAAATGTATGCCAAGTTTCGACATATATGCACTTCTTGAGACGGTAGTGCTTGTCTGATTTTGCTAAAACATTGCACAACGACTTCTCCTAAGACCTTCAACCTCTGCGCCAAATATGGCCTGAATTGGTTCATAATCTGATATAGCTCCCATATAAACCAATCTCCAGATTTTACTTTTTGAGGCCCAATATGCCTACCCAAAAAAAGTATGGCCCGAATCGTAGCTCCAATAGCATAGCAATTCTTTTTCATTATCCTTTGTTGCCTATAGAGAAATAACGGGCAACGAACTTTACAACTGCTATCCATGGTGGAGGGCATAAATGATTCGGCCCGGCCGAACTTAGCACGCTTTACTTTTTACCAATTCGTCTTTCTTCCTTTCAGCGGAGGGACTGAGTCTGCAGTGCAAGACTCAGTCATTAATACTGAAGCTAATACATCGATTACAACAAAAGCTGTTGTCAGTCTTTTATTCTTGCACAGGCAATCTCTGATACAAATGTAACACCCGGAACTTCATTTTTCTGATAATAAAGGTAAAAAAGTGTTTGAATTTTGTTTCCAATTCACCATATTGCAGCTCAGGTTATAAATACATATTAGATAAGAAGCTCACCCATTTCATTAACATCTGAACTTCCCTTATCGTGTAATGGGCACTGGAATTACTGCCCTCAATGAGGTTCTTTTTCCCTTCAGAAGTTGCTACTAAATCATAAGTGCATGGCGACGGATGAAGACCTTTTGCATGAATAAGGGCTCTATATAAGTACCCAATCTCCACACCAATAAATCGATTTAATCCAGGAATTCAAAGTTCAGAACCCAATGAGATCAATGCCAAATTCTTCTGTAATCGGAAGGACTTTATATTAAGCAAAGTAGAGAATGTCAGGAGTCTAACCTCCAACTTTCAAAAGTGCCTAGGAAACTTCTGTTTTTTTGCCGAAAGAAACCGTTTGATAAAAAATTTAAGGGAACCTATGCCTTGTATGAAAATTTTATGTAATATGACATTGACCATGCTGTTGCATGAGGATGACTCATTACTGCAGCTACTTCACACAGAATGACATTTCATATTAAACTAAGACCCGTATTAAATGTCCTTGAATGTCACAAGTAATCGACGTCCTCTTGTGAAATCTTAAGTAACGACTATGTACGCTTTGGTAAGAACATTAGTGGCTTTTCCTCCGACGCTTCTTAAATTGTTGTGACTGCCTTCAAGTGGAATAACAAATTGGGACTCGGGGTAAAGAAAAAGATCTCAAATTCTAGTTAAGCTTCCAGAAGTGTTTGAAAATATTATCCCCTCTTTTTGAGGGGCAAAGGGAAGTCTTGTTTTTGCTTTCATTCTAACGACTGCCAACGGAAAATGGACAAATGTGACTGAAATGATTTATTGCTAAGTTTGCTGAAAAGCAGAATAGACAAACACACCCGTACTTACTTCCTCTCGCCTGTCCATCATTGGATGTCATATGTCTTTCTTATTTCATCGATGTCTTGCTGCTGATGTGATGGAAGGAAGATCTATAAGTACATACGTCCGCAACAAGGATATACTCGTATGAGGCACAACATGCATGTGTGTGTCAGATTTCTGGGTTCAGCTGCCTAAGAGGGTCATGTAATAAGGGTCATATGTCCATATGATGTTAGCAACGGGTGGTTTATTAAAAATGACAGAACTTCAAATAAAAATAAAGCTACGAAATTCCTATATGGGATAGACATACAATGGCTGACCGATGCCATGGTTCTAGCTGATATTTTATTTGGGTTGGCCAGCAAATGTTTATTAATTCTCCAGCGAACGAACTCTATGGGTTGAATATAGTTTGTAGTGGTGGTTATTTACAATCTTCGCCCCAAAGTACCTAGTTCCCCCTAGCCTAAGTAGGCTTTGATCATAAGGGTATAGGGGAAAAGTTTTCTCATATCAGTGATTGCTGTCCAGTTCAAGTTTTAAGCTCAATAACAAGGAACCTCCTACTTATAGCCGGGTCCGAAAGTCTTGCCGCAGTGGGACACCTCTTTGGAGAGAAGTTTTAACGCGACTTCTATGCAAATGTTGTCACCAATAGGAAGATACTATCAACTCTGATCATTTTTTTCTGATGTTCTTGTCAGGATTCGAATCCAGGCTTTCAGCGTCACAGGCTGACATGCTAACCTCTGCGTTACGGTGGCCTCCACCCTAATGTATGCTTCATAAAATCAAAAATTTGTATAAATTTAACCACAGGGTAGGGGAAGATCCAATGCTTGCTAAGTGCAGCCTTCATTAATTTTTTTTTAAGCTGTGTCACTCCAAAAGACACCGCCTACTGAGTTGGTGAACAGCACGCATTTTATTTGTTCGATAAGACAACGGCAATGTTATGAATTTTAAGCCACAAAGTATACTTGGTTCGTTTTTCGGTTCATCAATAGCATGTTTAAGCCCAAAAATGTTCCAGTGCAGATGGTACGCCAGTGAAAGTCTTTCATGTTGCACTTAATATTTAATTCGAACAATGTCAACCCTTTGAAAACCCTCATCACATGTGAAAAATCTGCAAAATGTTATAATTCCTATCAAATCAATGGAATCTCAATAAGATTTTAAGACCAAACAATTAAAAGTGTGCCAAGTCCGGCCGGGCAGAATCTTATAAATGTTAATGGCACACCACTGGTTAATGGCATACCAGCCTCCAGCATGGATTACATTTGCCAAGTTCTTTTCTGGGTATCTCTTCGTAGGCAAACAAAGGATAATGGACAAAAATTGCCATGCTATTCAAGCTATATTAGGTTATGGACCGAACTGTACTTGGAATGAATGTTGGAAGTCATAGTAGAAGTCAATGTGTAAAATTTCAGCCAAATCGGATAAGAATTGGGCACTATATGGGCTCAAGAGGTAAATTCGGGAGATTGGTTTATATGGGAACTATATCAGGTTATGCGCCGATTCAGACCATATTTTGCGATTTCAGCCAGATTGGATAAGAATTGTAGCAAAATTGGGATATCGGTTTATATGGGAGCTGTATCAAGCAATTGATCGATTCAGATCATATTTGACACGTATGTTGAAGGTCATGAGAGAAGCCGTTGTACAAAATATCTCCCAATCGCATGAGAATTGCGCCTTCTAGATATTCTTGATCGTCATGACATTTTAAGTCGATCTAGCCATGAAGTGTTTTGTTATGTTATGTTATGCATGAAGTGTTTTGTAATGACTTTCTACAACTGTGCCTAAAAAGTGATACCGAGCAAAAACTCGACAGACGCGAACTTTGGTTGAGGGTTTATAAGATTCGGTTCGGCCGAAGAAGAAAATGCAAGAAAATGCTGAGGTCCCCATCGTGAGCAACTTGATGGCTATGGTGTAGACCCTGAGCTGTGCTCGTCGTGGAGTTTTCAATCGGGTGTCGTGACCCCACTCCTAAGCAAGGTGGTACGTCCAAATAAGTTAGGTCGAATTGGTACAAATATGCAGATTTCTCTGTGCAGTTAATGTGCAAGTAGACGCATTTTAATCAATCTTGGGTCTCACTATGTTAAAAGTTAAGTTTTTCCAAAATTTTTCATATTAATAAAGGTCGGTTGGAAGTGCAAATTGGCAAAATCGAGCCATGTTTACGCATGTAAAATTTCCCATAAACATTCCATTAAGAAACAGGGGAATTTTCCCATAACAATGAGTCCAGTTCGATAAAATTTTTAACTCAAGAAATCAAGGTCTACATTTTGTGCCGAGTCCGAACGGCGCCGCCATTATCCACGCCATTTAGTAGAGAAGTTTTAACATTACAAGATACCCCACAAATGTAGCCAGGATTAGTTTAGTTTAATTGGCTATGACAAAACATTTGTTCCACTAGTCGAACGTAGGATAACGTTCCAAGCGCCTCGATCTTCAGCGATCATCTCTGACACCAAGTTTCGAGGTGTCCCACCATTTGATCTTTCCATGTTTGGCAAGTACCCAGTGGAAAAACTAGTAAGGCCTGCTTAAATCAGGCTGAAGCTTTCAAGAGGACTACATTGAAACTTATAAAAGTATGACAAGGGATGATTCTACCGTCCTTCTGAAGTACTTCATCTTCTTATATATAAAATTCAATTTGTGTTTGTTTGTTAGTTTGCTCCGCATAGACTCAAAAACGGCTGAAGAGATTACCTTGAAATTTTCACAGATTGTGTAGTTTGGTCTGGAAGGAAACATAGGTTATATAATTTTTTGATATCGGGTGGGGGGCGGAACCTTCCCCTTAACCCAAAAGTGCTACCCAAAAAAAAAATTGGACCGATCGGGACAATATGGGATTCAAATGAAAGGTATTGGAGAGTAGAATACGAATATGATATTAAAATTTGAGTCTAAGAACCCATTGGACTGTCCCAATCCCAAAACTCCCCCAAACAGTCATATTGGACGTTCATTTCAATATGGGGCTCAAAGTAAAGGTATTCGGAAGTAGATTTCTAATCTGGCATACAGAATCTGATCGAAGTATAGGGGGACACGCCACCCCTTAAAAACGCAATTAGACATATTATGACAGTATGATGCTTGGGTGAACCGATTTTCTTAAAATTTTCATAGATTGTGTACGTTAGTCTGTGAGGAAACATAAGCTATATAATTTTTAGATATCCGGAGGAGGCGGACCCTCCCCCTTTCCCCAAAAACGCCACCCATATCCAAAAGTGGTCCGATGGGTTAGGGTATCAAACTAAAGGTATTGGAGACCAGAAAAAGAATATGGTATTAAAATTTGGGTGCAAGTACCCAGCGGCCCCCTCAACCCCAAAACTCCCCTAAAAAGATATATTTGAAATTCATGTCAATATGGGACTCAAATGAAAAGTATTGGTCGGTAGATTACAAATATGGCATAAAACATTAGGTCCAAGTAATGGGAGGTGGCCCACCCCCAAATACCCCATGGCTATATGGGACTCAAATGAAAGGTATTTGGGAAGAGATTACAAATATGAAGAAACGTCTATTCCGCAGAAAGAAAAAGGAAATGGAAAGACGTGAGTGCGAGCGAATTGAGATGTACAGGAGTCAGAATGAAGTCCGGAAATTCTACCAAAGAATTAAACACCAAACCGATGGCTTTGGTGTAGGCACATCCTCCTGCAGAGACAAAGAAGGAAATCTGGTAACTGACACAGATAACATGCTGAGGATATGGAAAGAACATTTTACCCAACTGCTAGAGTCCGACGTTGGCGACGAAGAGGATACTGCAGAACCAATCTCTGATGATGGTATAGGATGTTTACCTCCTAGTCAGAATGAGGTCCAAGTAGCAGTAACCCGACTGTTTTGAGCCTGTAATCTTTTTTACAGGCTATTGTTGCAAAAAAAATAAAAAAGCGACTATTTAAAGTTTTAATGTACAAAAGCTCCGATATGAACTTCACTTTATTCGACTGCTTCTTTTCTACGAATGATTTAAAAATTCAATGTATGCAAAAATGATCTCGAAAGTCACAGAATGCATTTACCAAAAAAAAAGGTTTATGTACAAAAAGATTTATTTTAAACATACATACAATAGAATTGACCAGTCTATGTAACTACAAATAGACTGGCAAGTGCTTAGATGTACGAGGGAGTATGTATGTTTATTAGTTGTGTGTATAATCGCACTGCTTGCAGGTACCAAAATATGCACTCGCTTTAAACAACAAAAAACCTGAGTGCAGCGCAAGTGCAAGTGCATTTATGCAATACAGGGCCGGACTTGCGGTTAACATCCTCCCCCCGTTGAAGTACTTGGGGCTTCAACAGAAAAATCAATAGGAAGCAAGGCTAGGTTTGTTACTGCTCGCTTAAAGATGCCACAGCTAGTTCGTATGTTCACCACTCGAGCGACTTCATCTTGACCATTAATAATTTCAATAACTCGTCCCAATTGCCATTTAAGTGGAGGTAAATTGTCGTCTTTAATGAGCACCAAACTTCCTAAGGAAATGTCTACGCCTTTTGCTTGCCATTTTGTTCGCTCTTGCAAGAGAGAAAGGTAGGAGCTGCTCCATTTTCGCCAGAAAATTTGTTGCAATTCAGAGACCCTTTGCCAGCTATTGAGACGACCGAAGTTGACCCATGTCATATTTGGTTCTGGGATAGAGATTAATGGACCGCCTACTAAAAAATGTCCAGGTGTTAATACATCCAAGTCATCCGGATCTTCTGAAAGAGGACACAATGGGCGAGAATTTAAGACTGCTGATATTTGGCACACTAAAGTCCTCAGTTCATCAAATGTTAATGTGTTGAGTCCAACAACTCTGTAAAAATGAAATTTTGCTGACTTTACAGCTGCTTTCCAGAGCCCTCCGAAGTGAGGCGATCTGGGTGGAATAAATTTCCATTCAATACCATCATCGAGGCACTGTTCATGGACTGCGTTTAAATGTGACTGCCTCAAAAACATTTCTTTCAGTTCATTGAGTTCATTTTTGGCACCGACAAAATTTGTTGCATTATCCGACCATATTGCTCTTGACTTGCCTCTGATGGAAACAAATCGTCGAAGAGCACATAAAAATGAAGGCGTTGATAGGTCTTGTGCGACCTCAAGATGTGTTGCCTTCGTCGAAAAACAGGTGAAGATGCAAACGTAGCATTTTACTGGCGGGCGACTCTTGACTTCTGATTTGTAGTAGAATGGTCCACAAAAATCCACACCAGTTGTGTGAAAAGCTCTATTCGGTTTAACTCTATCCGAGGGTAAATTGCCCATAACGTATTGCATTAGCTTTGGCCTCATTCTAAAGCATCTAACACATTTGGATATTATAGAGCTCACCAGTTTCCGTCCACCGATGGGCCAAAATTGCTGCCGAATGGCTGCCAATAAACATTGCGCGCCAGCATGCAGCAATTTGAAATGAAAATGCATCACTATAGATCTTGTAATTGGATGGTTTTTAGGTAATATAATGGGGTGACGTGCATCAAACTCCAAATTTGAGTTTTGAAGGCGCCCTCCAACTCGAATCAACCCATTATCGTCAACCATAGGCATCAAAGATGATAATTTGCTGTATGAAGGAATGGCTTTGTTTGCTTTCAATGTTCTATACTCCTCCGAGAAGCAAACTTGTTGAATATTTTTGATTAAAAGGGTTGTCCCAGTTTTGATGTCATCTGGGGTTAACGCTTCAGAAGAACCTCTCAATTTAAAAAATAGAAATTTAGCAATGTACGCAAATATTCGTTGCATTTTTGGAAATGAGTTGTGATACTTACACTGTATCGACAAATCGGTTAATGTAGTTGTAAGTAATACATTCCTTCTCCGCTCTGGCAAGTCCTTCAAGTATTCTGTACTACCAGGCCAGGCTGCAGATTCGCTCAAAAGGAAATCCGGTCCACTATTCCACAACGGTGATTTGAGCAGCTCTTCAGGGGTTGCGCCTCTTGATAAAATGTCAGCTGGATTGAGCTTCGTTGGAACATAGCGCCAAGACATTGTTGTTTCGAGTGACTGAATTCGAGAAACTCTATTCGAGACAAAAATATTGAAGTTTGATGGTAGTTCTCGAAGCCAGGATAATAAAGGGTGATTTTTTTGAGGTTAGGATTTTCATGCATTAGTATTTGACAGATCACGTGGGATTTCAGACATGGTGTCAAAGAGGAAGATGCTCAGTATGCTTTGACATTTCATCATGAATAGACTTAATAACGAGCAACGCTTGCAAATCATTGAATTTTATTACCAAAATCAGTGTTCGGTTCGAAATGTGTTCAAATTTTGACAAATTTTGTTCAGCGATGAGGCTCATTTCTGGTTGAATGGCTACGTAAATAAGCAAAATTGCCGCATTTGGAGTGAAGAGCAACCAGAAGCCGTTCAAGAACTGCCCATGCATCCCGAAAAATGCACTGTTTGGTGTGGTTTGTACGCTGGTGGAATCATTGGAGAGTATTTTTTCAAAGAAGCTGTTGGACGCAACGTTACGGTGAATGAACACATTTCGAACCGAACACTGATTTTGGTAATAAAATTCAATGATTTGCAAGCGTTGCTCGTTAGTAAGTCTATTCATGATGAAATGTCAAAGCATACTGAGCATCTTTCTCTTTGACACCATGTCTGAAATCCCACGTGATCTGTCAAATACTAATGCATGAAAATCCTAACCTCAAAAAAATCACCCTTTACTACCATTGAATCGGACCAACAAAATACATTGCAGCGAAAAGAAAAACTTTTAACAACATTATCCACGAGTTCGGATAAAAGACATGCCGCTGAGAGTTCAAGTTTTGGAATTGTCAACGTTTTTATAGGTGAAACTCTAGATTTGGAGCATAATAATAATTTCAATAACGGTCACGTCGGGGTCAATGTTTTGAGCCTGTAATCTTTTTTACAGGCTATTGTTGCAAAAAAATAAAAAAGCGACTATTTAAAGTTTTAATGTACAAAAGCTCCGATATGAACTTCACTTTATTCGACTGCTTCTTTTCTACGAATGATTTAAAAATTTAATGTATGCAAAAATGATCTCGAAAGTAACAGAATGCATTTAAAAAAAAAAAAAAAAAAAAAAAAAAAAAAAAAAAAAGATCTTACAATGCCATCTATTTCCGACCGTACATACACGCATGCGCCGTAAGCAGCTAAACTGGCATCACAAAAGCCATGAATCTGGGTAGAGGCGGAGATTACCGAAACGTAGCGTGGAAATGTAAATCGATGAACTGAATCGAATTTGCTAATATAATCGATCCACGATGAGTGAGGCAAACTTTCATCCCAATCCAAATTTTGCTTCCAAAGATGCTGCATGAAGATTTTTGCCTTCGTGATAACTGGTCCAATCAAGCCTAAAGGATCATAAAGCCGGGCAATAGATGACAATATGGTGCGCTTGGTTACCACCTTCCAATCATTGATGGGGTTGAACGAAAAAATAAAATTATCACTTTTGGGATCCCAAATCAGCCCAAGAGTTTTTGTGATGTCTGTACCATCATGAAATTTCAGAAACTGTTCACAATCTGAAACTGGAACACCTTCAAGAACAGCTGGCTCATTTGAACACCATTTACGAATCAAAAAATTGCCTCGTTTGAGTAACGCCGACACTTGTTGTCTTATGGCCAAAGCTTCTTCAACAGAATTGCCCCCAGAATCATATCGTCAACATAAAAATCTCGCCAAACAATCTTAGCGCCAATAGGAAAACAATTCTCTTCATCGATGGAGAGTTAGTGCATTTCGCGTATGGCTAAGAACGCTGCTGGTTTTGTACCATACGTAACAGTGTTTAATTTGTAGACCTTTACTTCCTTCATTTCACTTTCTCGCCAGAGGATACACTGAAGATAATCATCAGGATGGGATACACGTACGCACCTGTACATCTTACAAATATCCCCACTCAGCGCCACCTTGAAAAATCTGTATCTGACGAGTGTATTAAACAATTTCGGTTGTATGCTAGGCCCAGCGTATAGAATATCGTTTAATGACATTCCTGATGTGGTTTTGGCCGAACCATCGAAGACAACTCTTAGCTTCGTCGAAGTACTGTCCAACTTATGGACACAATGATGAGGCAAGAAATATTTGGCTTCAGGTACCTGGGGCGATATTAACGACATATGATTTAAATCAGCATACTCACGAATAAAGGCAGTGTATTGGGCTTTTATTTCCGGATGGCGCCTGAATTTCCTTTCTAAACCATACAGACGCTGTAATGCTTGTTGGTAAGAGCCTCCTAGGGATGAAACATCTTTGCCTTCGACTTTAGACAATCGAACCGAATATTCACCTGTAGGTAGCCGGACGAAATTGTTGACGAAATGGGTTTCACAATACGTGTCCTCTTCAATAATGGGCTCAAAGTTGTTTTCAATTTCCCAAAATCCTTTAATAATTGTTGAAAGTTGTGCTTCTTCTTCCTTCAAATCGGTATAAATAACGGCAAGCGAACAAGATTGCCGTGAACGAAAACTTCCTCCAGCAACTACCCATCCTAGTAAGGTTTTTTGCAAGACTGGTAAGTTGGCGGCAATCTTAATTTGCCCAACTGACATCAAATCGAAGAATAGTTCAGCACCAATCAAGATATCTATGCGATCAGGCTTATCAAATGATGGATCTGCAAGCTGAATATTTTTGGGAATATTCCAATGCGAAGTTTCCAAATTTATGCCGGGTTGATAGTCTGTGATTGTGGGTACAACCATGGCAGCGAATGTTGTAGAAAACTCGCCAATTCTAGATTTTACTACCAGATCAACAGATTTGTTTACATCAACACTTCCATCCCCAATGCCAGAAATGGTGGCTGAAACCCGATTGCAGTCTAAGCTAAGAAGCTTGACAAGGCGATTGGCAATCAAGTTAAGTTGCGACGCAGAGTCCAAAATCGCTCGGCATGGAATGAATTCACCAAATCTATTTTTGGCAAGGATGATGGCAGTCGCAAGCAAAACGCTACCACTTGAAGATGAGGACGGCCCAGATGAGATGTCGGTGGATGACGTCAGCACCGCTTGAGTGCTCGATGGTTCCACAGGTTGCGATGATGTTGAAGGATGTGGCGTAGATGGTTGCTCCATATGCAACATAGTATGGTGTTTTGATGAACATTGCCGACAGCAGCCTGAGAAACATGTTTTCAAGGAATGCCCCTTACGGAGACAATTCAGACATAATTTGAGCCTTTTTGCTTCTTTGAACCGAAGAGAGGGAGAGAGGTTAGAAAACTGTGGACAATTTACAATAAAATGGTCCACTGAGTCACAAAAAACACACGATGGCGATTTGGCTCCTGCAGCCACATGCACATGACGATTTTTGTGGTTTTGTTTCTTGGTGTTCTGGTGTGTTGAATCCATGTTTGTGACAGAGTGCTCCAAATTTTCGAGCATACGACACCTTTGGTCTAAAAATGATGACATGGAACTCCAACTGGGCAATTCGTTTGCCACCAAGCTCTCTTCCCACTTAATCTGTGCGGCCCTGTCCATTTTTGATGTTGCCAAATATATTAAAAGACCATCCGCTATTTGGCCTTTGGAGGTAATGGTCATCATAGCACGTAAATGCGAATTCATTTTGTCACTAAGATGTCTAAGGCCTACAGCAGAACCATTTTCGACAGGTTTCATTGAAAATAATTCTTTAATGTGACTCTGAAAATGTAATAATTTATTATCGAATCTATTTTTCAATAATTTTACCGCTTCCGCATAGTTTTTCTCGGTCAGCTCCAATGAAGAAACAGTGTCTAGAGCGATACCAGTAAGGCTAGAACGAAGATGATGAAACTTCTCTAAAACACTTAGATCCGTGCTGCTGTCGACAACCGTGGTAAACAAGGAGAAAAAGTTCGGCCAATCTGCATAACCTCCACTGAATTTGGGCAACTGAATTTCTGGAAGCCTAGTTTTACGCATGGCCGATGAATTTTCACCAAACGAACCACCATCAATAGAAAATTGACGCATCGTTGAAGACCTAGGGTTTGATTCTGACCTTTGAATAACATTCAATCGCCTGGTCAATTTAGCCTTCGCATCCAAGTATAGAGTTGTGAACCTCAGGCGCCCATTATATTCTTGTTCGACGGTTAATATTTCCTCCAATGCTGATTGAGCGTCTTCAAATTTTTTTTTTTTTTTTTTTTTTTTTGTAATTTTTATTAATGCGATCTATCTAACATTGATATTTAACATTATTCTGGTGTTTTAAATTTCTTTTAGATGGTATTAACCCAGTGGTCAATCCATTTAACATATACATACATAAATTTCAGTTTGAGGAACAATATTTATACAAAGATTTTATTTATGCGATTAGATCTTGTGGTGCTTTTCGTTTTAGCCTTGTAAAAGTTTCCCGATTTGACATTAAGTTGGCCGCTAGGGGGTTTGGATGGTCGTCAATTCTTAATTTATATGACATTAATTGCGATGAAATCTCTTCCTTTACTGTTTTTATGTTTAGATCCTTATGTAGGCGTTCGTTGGTAACGTATGTTGTGGCATTTGTAATTATTCTTAGTACTTTAGATTGAAACTGTTGCAGTAATTTTATATTGGTATTTGAGGCGGTCCCCCATAATTGGATGCCATATGTCCAGATTGGTTTTAATATGCATTTGTATATGAGGATTTTGTTTTCCAAAGAGAGTTTCGAGCGGTATCCAATTAGGTATTTCATTTTTCTCAGTTGAATATCGAGAGCCTTTCTTTTAGTTTGGATGTGTTTCTTCCATTTAAGTTTTCTATCTAGATAAATTCCAAGATATAGGGCTTCATCTTTCTGTGGGATCTCAATTTGGTTCAATTGAACAGGGGGACATGTGGCATGTTTCAATGTATATGTAACTTGGGTAGATTTTGACTCATTGGCTTTTATACGCCATTCACGTAGCCATACCGATAACGTGTTTAAGTACTTTTGGAGGGCATTACTCGCTTTTTGTGCATCTTTACTGACAGCTAATACCGCTGTATCATCAGCGAAAGTCCCGATCACAGCATTCTGTGATCGTGGAAGGTCAGCTGTAAATAAGAGATATAGCAGTGGACCAAGTACACTACCTTGTGGTACACCGGCACGAATATTCTTGATGGTACTTGCTTCACCGGCTTCTTGAACATAAAAATGCCGATCGTTAATATACGATTTAATAAACAGATAAAAATTGATTGGTAACAGCTTTTTTATTTTGTAAAGTAAGCCCTCGTGCCATACCTTATCAAATGCTTGCGATATATCCAGGAATGCAGCTGTACAAAATTCTTTGGATTCAAACGCGTTGTGTATTGTTTCAACCAGACGATGGATTTGTTCTATTGTGCCGTGATTTTTCCTGAACCCAAATTGATGGTCAGGGATAAGTTCTTTTTGATTTACAATTGGCGTTAATCGCTTTAAAAATAGAATTTCAAGAACTTTGGAAAGTACAGACAGCAGACTAATTGGACGATAAGACTTTACTTGGTCTGTGGGTTTGCCAGGTTTTTGAATCATTGTTATTTGCGCAACCTTCCATTGCGGGGGTACAAAGCATCGAGTCAAGCATGCGTTGTATATGTAGGTCAATAAATTTAAAGCATTTGCAGGAAGTTCTTTTAAGATAGTTGGTGTAATCAAATCATAACCAGGTGCTTTATTTGCTTTAAGGGTGTTGATAACTTTAATAACTTCAGCCTTCGAAAATTTTTTAATGGGCAGATCAAGTTGGTGGGTTTCATCTAGGATTTTTTTAATATTTTCTGGTACAACTTCATTTGTATTTGGGGTAAATACATCAAATAAGTGGTTTGCAAATGTAGTTGCTTTTTCTAAGTTACTCTTTGTCCAAGAACTATCGGGTTTTCTTATTGGGTGATTTATTTTTGGGTATCTCTTGATAGATTTGGTCACTTTCCACAGGGAATAATCTGTAGACTTGTTTGGACCAAGACCCTGAATATTTTTTTCAAAATTTTCATTTTGTATATTCTGTAGAAGAAGTTTGAGTTCGGCTGTTGCTTTGTTTAGTTTCCTCTTATCATCAGGAGATCGCGTTCTTTGCCACGTTTTCTTCGCTTTCCGTTTAATGAAAAGTTTTTTCAAGACGTTTGTTGGAGTAGTGTGATTTATGGAGAAACTTTTCTGAGGTGTTGCATTCCATGACGCTAGTTGAATATTGCGGACTAGATGTTCCACTGCATCTACTAAATCTTCGTCTGTTTTAAGAGGAATGTTCTCACTTAGATTCGTACTTAAAAGATACCGAAAATAGTGCCAATTGGTTTTCTTATTGTGTAATGTACATTTTTGGTCCTGTATTATATATTTGCAATGCACGGTAAGGAGAACCGGTGAATGGTCGGAAGAGAGTTCACAGATCGATGTGCAATTTTGTGATCCTTCGGGGATACCCTTTGAGACACAAAAATCAATTAGATCTGGGGTTTTATTTACATCAGTGGGCCAATATGTTGGGGTACCAGAGGATTTAACGTTCAAGTTCAGTTCTTTGATGGCGTAAAACAGTTGTTTTCCCTTTGGAGATGTAAGTCGGGAGCCCCATAGAGGATGTTTAGCATTGTAGTCACCACAAGCTAAGAATTTGTTTCCAAGTGATCTGAAGAAACTAATGTATAAATCTTTTTTAATGTTATGTTTCGGTGGGCAGTAAATTGAGGAGATGGTTAATGGTCCAAGCCAGTCTTCTACTATAATGTTAGTTGCTTGTATCTCTTGCGCGCAATAATGTGTTCCTTGGTGATGTTTTATGGTTTTTCTTATTAGGATCCCCGATCCTCCTCTTGCTTTGCTGTCAGGGTGATTTACATGATAAAAATCATATTGTGGAATTAAAAGATGAGATTTTTGTGTAAAGTGTGTCTCACAAATTAGCATTACATCTATCTGTCTTGTTCTTAGGAATTCCTTTACTTCTAATATATGGTTTGACAAGCCATTTGCATTCCAGAAAACTATGTTGAGTTGACTCATATGGTAATCTGTGAAAGTTGAGCAGTAACATTCAAAATAAGGCTGGTCATTTGCTGCATTAGAGCATTGAGGCTGGTAAGCATTTCCTTAATGTTGGAGACATTAGGGTTACATATAGGTTGTTGTTGTAGTGTTGGCTGGCTTTGTGGGTGTTGGGAGTGAGATTGAAGAGTAGGGTTCTGGTTTATAATATTTTGGACGTTTGTGGAGTTGGTGACAGCATTGGAGTATGAAGCTGGAGCTGTTAGATTTGATTGTTCTGTGATTGCTTGGGAAGTTATGGCTTGTCTTTCTCTATTTGTTCTTTGAGTTGGAAAGTGTTTTTGAAAAAGTTGTTTATAAATGTTGCAACCTTTATAGTTTGCTGGGTGGTTTCCTTCACATAGGGCACATTTCACTTCGCTAGCCCAATTTTTACGTACACAAGACTTTGAGTCATGACTACCAGCACATTTGATACAAACAGATTTTTTTCTGCAATAAGTTTTAGTATGGCCATATTGTTGACAGTTTGCGCATTGTGGTATGGTTTTCTTTGGACGAGGTGCTTCAAATTTAACAATAGTATTCATAAGTCTTGTGACAGAAAAAATATTTTTATTGTTTGGTTTCGTGGATAACGTTATTTCGAATAATGGTAGTGGTTTTTTAGAATATCTATTCTTAATATTCCATACATTGGTGGCTTCGTGACCTTCTTTCAGAAGCTCATCCTTCAGTTCTTCCACATCTACAGTTGGATGAATATTTTTGAGAATCACTTTGAACCCTCTTTCATTTTTCGGTTTGTAGGTATGGAATTCTGTATCCTTTTTTTGAAGTTCTTCAACAATTACTTTATATGTTTCATGGGTCTTTGACATTATTTTTATCTGATCATTACGAAGAGACTTGATTTCGTATTGATTTGGTACGCATTGGGAAAGAAGCGACATCAATGGCTGAATATTTCCAACCTTATCCACAAAGATTGGTGGTGGTTTGGAATGTTCAAGTAAATTTGAATTAGCATCAGTTTGTAAATTTGAACTCATTGCCTGGCTATCCAGAATTGCAAATTGATTTTCAGAAGCTGGATTACTTTTTCCAAGCCAGTATTCGTTTACTGTAGCTTGCTTTTTGTTGGCATTAGATTGGTTTGGACTTTCTCTATGTCGTTTATTCTTTTGGACTGTTTGCCATTCACCTGTTGGATTTGGGGTTGTTACAATGCTTTCGGCAATATTTTGTTGGTGGTTCTCAAAACGGCCAACTTCATTTGCAAGTTCTTCTTCGTCTGTTTGAAACGACTCAGAACATTGGTTTTGATTAATTTGCCCTTTCAGGGTTTCGACATCTTTTTGAAGTTGAAAGCACAATCTTTCATATTTTTGGCTTCTCGCTGACAGCTCGGCGTTTGCCTTTTCTAATTGCTGGAGCTTGCTTACTCTCAGCGAACCAATACTGTTTCTTGGGGTTATGTCCTCGCTCATATTCATAGTTAACGGCTATCAGTGGGTATTTAGTGTCGATAATGCAGTATATGCGCTTTGTGTAAACACGCCATATACGCGCGACATTACCAACAGCTGATATCGTCAGACTACTTTTTTATGCGACCAAGCTATGTAAAGGTAGTAGGCAACCCACAATCACTATTTGGCAGAAACGACCAGCTGGTGTTGTTAAATTTGTAAAAAGTGATTTAACAACACACAAACAAGCTGTCTCTGTCGTTTATTCCAGTCAAAAATTATTGTTTCGATGGAGTTTGTTGAAAAATTCAATTTAATTTAATCGATTTTAAAACTCACTCAGAGTCCGAGACGTTTTTCTTCCTATGGCAAGATGTTCCGGATGAAGATATCTCCTACCCAACACCCTACCAGCATCCAAAAAGCGCCTAGATTAGGAGGATTGGTTTGTATTTCTGCAGCAGACAAAAAAACGCGACCGTATCATGGAATGACTCTCGATATCGATATCTTCAAATGATGCGTTTATTTGGTCCACAAAGTCGAGACGGACGGACAAATCGGCCAAATCATATTGGGCCAGCTGCTCACTTGTTAGGCTTTTGATTAGTGTCTCCAACTGCTTCTCCATCGCTGATATTTTAGTTCGGAACGGCAAAGCATTTTCAGCAACTTCCCCATTAATGGTATCGGTACCTTGATCAGTTACAGGCATTTTTCACCGTTCCACTTTCCAAGCGATATATTTTTAAACGATAAAGTACTATCCGAATTGATAATTTTTTATATTAAAATTTTTGTGATTACAACACTTAATCACGTCGGGGTCACCAATGTTTTGAGCCTGTAATCTTTTTTACAGGCTATTGTTGCAAAAAAAATAAAAAAGCGACTATTTAAAGTTTTAATGTACAAAAGCTCCGATATGAACTTCACTTTATTCGACTGCTTCTTTTCTACGAATGATTTAAAAATTCAATGTATGCAAAAATGATCTCGAAAGTAACAGAATGCATTTACCAAAAAAAAAGGTTTATGTACAAAAAGATTTATTTTAAACATACATACAATAGAATTGACCAGTCTATGTAACTACAAATAGACTGGCAAGTGCTTAGATGTACGAGGGAGTATGTATGTTTATTAGTTGTGTGTATAATTGCACTGCTTGCAGGTACCAAAATATGCACTCGCTTTAAACAACAAAAAACCTGAGTGCAGCGCAAGTGCAAGTGCATTTATGCAATACAGGGCCGGACTTGCGGTTAACACCGACTAAAGAACAACAAGGCAGCAGAAGCCGACGGGTTACCCACTGAACTCTTTAAGAACGGAGGCGACACGCTGATAAGGCGTATGCATCTGCTTACCTGTGCAATCTGGCTAGAAGAACGCATACCCGATGATCAGCATACTATGTCACGTACACAAGAAAGGAGACAAGACGGAATGTGCCAACTACAGAGGAATAAGTCTCCTCCCCATCGCATACCAGATACTCTCGAGCGTACTGTGTGAAAGATTAAAACCTAAAGTCAATGAGATAATTGGGCCCTATCAATGCGGCTTTAGACCAGGTAAATCCACCCTAAACCCGATATTCACACTGCGCCAAATCCTGGAAAAGACCCGAGAAGGACAAATTAACACCTACCACCTCTTTGTTGACTACAAAGCCGCCTTCGATACTCCTTTAAGTTCAAAGGTATTTCAAGACATGTCTGAGTTTGGTATCCCTGCAAAATTAATAAGACTCTGCAGGATGACACTTGCTGATACGCGTTCCTCAGTAAGAATAGGAAAGAATCTCTCCGAACCATTTAACAAACCAAACGAGGTTTCAGACAAGGAGACAGCCTCTCGTGTGATCTCTTCAATATCCTGCTGGAGAAGATTATACGAGGTGCAGAAGTGAATAGATATGGCACACCAATCACAAGAGAGCACATGCTACTCGTCTATGCCGACGGCATCGATATCATAGGTCGGTCACCGGAAGTAGTAACTGCAGTCTTTGAAAGAATCGAAAGAGAGTCAGTGAAAATGGGTCTGGCAGTGAATGGAGATAAGACGAAATGGATGGTCTCCACTCCCAAAAAGTCTTGTACAACTGAGCAGATAAAGAAAATGGAGAAATTTGGGAACCATAACTTTGAGATAGTCAGTAACTTTATCTACCTCGGCACCGCCGTAACCGAAACGAATGACACCAGTTTTGAGATTAAGCGAAGAATAATACTGGCAAACAGATGCTACTTTGGACTAAGTAAGCAGTTTAGAAACAAGGCCACCTCTCGACAGACGAAGATTACACTATACAAGACACTGATACTACCCGTGCTGTTATATGATTCTGAATCATGGGTACTTGTGAAAGCAGATGAGGCAGTGCTTGGAGTATTTGAGAGAGAGATTCTTCATAAAATATATGGACCAGTTTGCGTTAACGGAGAATATAGGCGACGTATGAACCACGAGCTGTATGAGTTGTATGACGACGATAGCATAGTTACACGCATCAAAATACAACGGCTGCGTTGGCTAGGTCATGTTGTCAGAATGGATGAAGAAGCTCCAGCAAAGAAGTCTTTTGAAGGCAAACACGGTGGTACACGCAAACCGGGAAGACCAAAAGTCCGATGGAAAGATCAAGTTGTGGGAGACACCTCGAAACTTGGTGTCAGAGATTTTAGAATGAGCGCAGAAGATCGAGGCGCTTGGAACGCTATTCTACGTTCGGCTAGTGGAAGAAATATTCTGTCATAGCCAATTAAAGTAAGTAAAGTTACAAATATGACATTAAAATTTGCGTTCAAGTCTAGGCGTTTCCCCCTAAAGATACGTAAATTGGGTTTTTTGTCCCATTGTGACAATATGGGACTCAAATGAAAGGTATTTGAGAGTAGAAAACGAATTTGACTAACTGAACTTCACTTCCGTTGGGAATAAAGAACGAATTTGATATCTATTTTCAGTGCAAAGTGCAGGTGGCCGCTCCAGCCCGAAACACCCTCCATACGGTTCATATTTACCGCCCATGGAAAAATGGGGCCCAAAGAAAATGGATTTTGAAGTGCAGCACGAATTTGATATCTATATTTGAGTTCAAATATCTGAGGTGCCATCCCACTCCTAATGAGAATATTACCCTTAGGATGAACATTTCCACCAGGAACCGAGAAGGGGCAAATTCTCACACATGTGCTTTCCGATTTATGTTTAAACTCAGTGATAAACTACCTTTTTTATAGACGAGACTGAACGGCGTCCCACAGTGCGAAAAATTTTTTAATTGACCATGCATGGCATTGTACCTCGCAAATGTCGCCAGCACCGCTTTGTTCGATGTTCTCGCCAGTATTCGAACGCGTTCAGAGTCATAGGCTACAATGACACGAATTCGATATCCGCATTCAGGGCGAAGTGTCCCCACCCTAAAACGATATTAGAGAGTTAAAAAAGGCGCAGCGGAGCGGGCCCGGTTCTGCTATAAAATTTGCAGGATACATGTGAGTGTCTATTGAACTTCTGTTGTTTTAAAGCTGTAATTCTGTCATTCTTATGACCATATATTTACCGTGAAAAGCGACTAATGGCAATATAACTCAATGCTAACATGAAATGAACATGGAATTCGGGGACCAGGCCTAGCGGATGCAAAACAAGAAATGATATCGGGCCTCGAAGTCGCCGCTTTTTTCCGCTAGGTATCGATGAATAACCTGATAACCCGTTAGAACATCCACAGAATGATATTATTACCGAATATGATAAAATTTTGTTTGAGGACTTCTGTTCTATGTAACTGGAAAATCACAAAACCAGCCTCACAAAATCCAAATAAAAGTTTGAATATTTCTGCATTTTTATGTGGCCTCAAACTGTTGACTTGGTGTGAATTTGTGAGCCCATTAAAAGAACATCCAATATCCACTTGTTTCGAAATAAAGAAAAATTCTTTCCTAGTCTTACATGTTCTGATAATAAAAACTTCATTCGTAAGTTTTGTTAATAATATTCGCATAAAATCATGCATACATAAAATTTTATAGTTCTTTTTGCTACGACTATGTGCGTACGTAAATCCTACATCCCATACTTGTTACCGAATCTCTAGTTTCGCATGCCTACAAACTTTTACGCATGGAATGCAATGTTAAAGCAATATTTGTTTAGCATTTAAATTTTGAGCTTTTTTTACAGCATATTCAAGCAAATTGGGAGTTTTGTTGAAGTGTGTCTCAAATGCAAACAAGTTCGTGAGCATCACTTGAACGACGACACCTAAAACCGTTTGACCTTTGCCATTCATCACTCGCGCCAAAGTCTTGGAAACACACACACACACACACACGCACACATAAGATGTAGAAATCAAACACCATCAACAGCATCATACACTCTGGTAGGTATGCATACAGTAAATTAGGATCAGAAACAGCAGCAGTACTGTATGGTTTTGTGCGAAATTTCGTCTGGTGGTATGTCTGCCTGTCTCCATGTCTGCATTGGTTTTTCTTTTTTTTGCGTCTGTGTCGGTTTCTCCACTTCATTTCGTTTTTCTTGCAGCGTCATAGTAAATGTTTGCGCTCATGCTCGATCTTCATATTTCATCGGTAATGTGGAGCAATCCAAAAGAATTTATTATGGCACTTTTTTGTTTATTGTGTCATTCGTCTTTTGGCATGATTTCGCCATGCTCCTTCGCGCGATTACTGACAAACGCATCAAGAAAAGAACACAATCCGCCCTACATACCGCGACCATTAATTTGCCCATTTCCACTTGGAATACCCACACACACGTACGCCCGCATACAGACAGCCATGTGTTATACATGTTTGTATATTTTCACAAGTATA
Organism: Stomoxys calcitrans; assembly: GCF_963082655.1. Classification (NCBI taxonomy): domain Eukaryota; kingdom Metazoa; phylum Arthropoda; class Insecta; order Diptera; family Muscidae; genus Stomoxys; species Stomoxys calcitrans. The sequence continues at coordinate 85,084,414 of NC_081554.1, forward strand.
AAAGTTAGTTTCAACCGATACTCTGAGACTCACTCATACGACCACACGCACACAACAGCCAACAAAAACAACGCAAAAGAGCCCCACAGATAAGCCTGGTAATACAGTTTTAAAGAGAGTTCCCTATATAAAGTGGATTTTTGTATGGCATTTTCATAGACACAAACATTCCCATATACACGCACATAAAAATATACCTCATTTTTGTATGCTGCGGAGTTGGGCCGAACTACAGTGAGACCACACAAAACTCAGGCCCTTTTCCAGGCGTTTTTCTAACCACCAATGTAGGATGGGTGATCTGCGTTCGTCCGTCCATTCGTTTATGGATACCACGGTGGCGCACAAGGCATAAAATCGAAAAAACTAGTAAAATATGTGCCATTTGCAAATGGATAGACATAACTCTGTGACATGGTCAGAGCTGAAGTGTTATCGAGGTCATGTACAAAATTTCAAGGTCCAATTTTTGTGGTGTACATGTTTAACTTCGATATTTTCAGCCTATTAGTGAACTCTCATTTGCCTAGTTTGCTGGGACAGAATTGTTACAGTTTGTTTTTGCCAATGGTTGCCATTCTCATTGAAGATGTTGATGATCATTGATCTGCTGTAACAGTGTAACAATCTGCGTATACAATTGACAATTTAGACGACCTATGTTATCGACTTGCCATGGCCTAGAGCGAGTGTGCTAGCTTTGGAAGCCAGCGAACCGAGTTCGATTCACTGCTCGGGCAGTGTGTGTTTCTTTTTTATACCCTCTATCATAGGATGGGGGGTATACTAATTTCGTCATTCTGTTTGTAACTACTCGAAATATTCGTCTGAGGCCCTATAAAGTATATATATTCTTGATCGTCGTGACATTTTATGTCGATCTAGCCATGTCCGTCCGTCCGTCCGTCGGTCCGTCCGTCCGTCCGTCTGTCTGTCGAAAGCACGCTAACTTCCGAAGGAGTAAAGCTATCCGCTTGAAATTTTGCACAAATACTTCTTATTAGTGTAGGTCGGGATGGTAAATGGGCCATATCGGTCCATGTTTTGATATAGCTGTCATATAAACCGATCTTGGGTCTTGACTTCTTGAGGCTCTAGAGGGCGCAATTCTTATCCGATTGGAATGAAATTTCGCACTACGTGTTTTGTCATGATATCCAACAACTGTATCAAGAATGGTTCAAATCGGTCTATAACCTGATATAGCTGGCATATAAACCGATCTTGGGTCTTGACTTCTTGAGCCTCTAGAGGGCGCAATTCTTATCCGATTGGAACGAAATTTTGCACGACGTGTTTTGTTATGATGTCCAACAACTTTGCCAAGTATGGTTTGAATCGGTATATAACCTGATATAGCTGTCATATAAACCGATCTTGGGTCTTGACTTCTTGAGCCTCTAGAGGGCGAAATTCTTATCCAATTTGAATGAATTTTAGCACGACGTGTTTTGTTATGATATCCAACAACTGTGCCAAGTATGGTTTAAATCGGTTCATAACCTGATATAGCTGTCATATAAACCGATCTGGGATCTTGACTTCTTGAGCCTCTAGAGGGCGAAATTCTTATCCAATTTGAATGAAATTTTGTACGACGGACCATCTCTTGACCATCAACATACGTGTTTATTATGGTCTGAATCGGTCTATAGCCCGATACAGCTCCCATATGAATCGATCTCTATATTTTACTTCTTGAGCCCCCAACGGGAGCAATTCTTATTCGAATTGGCTGACATTTTACACAGGTCTCCAACATATAATTTAATTGTGGTCCAAACCGGACCATATCTTGATATCGCTCTAATAGCAGAGCAAATCTTTTCTTATATCCTTTTTTGCACATCGATCACATCGAAATATCAATTTCCGACCCTACAAAGTATATATATTTCGGATCGTCGTAAAATTCTAAGACGATTTAACGATGTCCGTGCGTTTGTATGTCTATCCTTCCGTCTGTTGTAATCACTCTACAGCCTTCAAATATTGAGATATTGAGCTGAAATTTCGCACAGATACGTCTTTTTAATGCACGCTGGTTGAGTTCTTGAATGGGCCAAATCGGACCATGCCCATAAATGTTTTATTTTTCATCTGATTTCACTGAAATTTGAAACGGTGAGTAGTTTAAGGCTTCCCGCCATCTGACCCAAATATGCTGCCTATCGGACTATATTTATATATAGCTGCCATATATACCGATCTGCCGATAAAGGGTCTGAAGCCAAAAGGGCAATAACAACCAGGACGGTAAGGTCACGAACAGTCTTGCAGTGTAAGAAGGAGATTAACGCCTTCTCTGAAGATAGGAAAATCCGCATAGTTTGGGTGCCGGTCCATAACGGAGTAAGGGAAAATGAAACGGCAGACGAAGGGAGTGTGCGACGAATGCGCATGCAACATTGTGGAACAGCGAAACGGTCGGTAGGACGGTGAAAATTCTATGGGGTGATTCAGATCGTTAAAAGACGAGGCTATTACTGAAAGGAAGCAAGAAGGAAGTCAATATCGCTATTGGTGTCATAACGGGACACATAGGACTACGAGCTCACTTATGTAAAATCGATGTGGCAAGTGATAGCATGTGTAGGGCATGCGGGGAAGATGATGAGACGTTGGAGCATTTCTTTTGTCATTACCCGGCTTTTGCGTCCAACAGATACCGGTACTTAGGTGGAGATACAATATCAGACATGAACCAACTTAGGGGAGTGGTATTGAAAACAATTAAGGCCTTTGTAAGTAGCACCGAATTCCTAACTTAGATTTTCTTTTTCGTGGTTAGTTTTTTAGTATTTAGAGCGCACAACAAGCCGATTACTTACCGAGGTGTATGTCCAAAGTGGCATGGGGCGGAGTAATATCCGCCGATTTAGGATGTAAGCCCATAAAAGCCGTTTGTATCGGGTTTTTCAATAAGAGCGCTACAAAGGTTGTTTTAAATAAAGCAAATCCGGTTGTGGATATCCAAGAAATTCTTTATTTCTGTGAATACCATTATGGATGGAACTCGCTTTCATCTGCATGGCCTTGCACGCTTGCAGAAGTCTAAACGCTGTACCCGCTGCGTACGATATGTGTACGATATTCGTACGAATTTCATCAATCATCGCTGGCTTGTTGGCATAGACCACAGACTTGACGTAGCCCTAAGGAAATAGTCTAACGACGCCAAATCTCACGACCGAGGCAGCCAATCGACTGGACCATTTCGTGAGATAACACGTTCTACAATCTGGGTTTCCAATAAATTGATTGTGACGTTCGCTGTGTGGCTTGTGGTGCCGTCCTCTTGGAACCACATGTCCTTCAAGTCCATATTATCCAATCGGGGCCAAAAATATTCTGTTATCCTTGAACAGTAGCGATTGCCATTCACAGTAACGTGCCGGTCTTCATAATAGCGGAAGAAGTACAGTCCAATGACACCGCCAGCCCATAAATCACACCAAACAGTATTTTTTTTTTTACTAAAGGGTGATTTTTTAGCTACTATCTATTTGGCAACACTGGTTGAAACAGTTCACACATGTTTTGTGTTTTGTTTCACTGTCAAACATCTTCAGTTTGGTTTGTAATTTAACCATAAACCGTCTTACAAATGAACAACGTCGAAATGCGCTCTCTCTTAAGAGAGTTAATCGCGCGCTTCTTCCATTCTACGGCCAGTTTAATCGACACACTGATATGGCTATTCGGGCTATTGTGTCTCAATTTCGCACCAAATTTATATTGTTGGTCATTAAACCACCAACACGCATACGTAGAGTGTGTACTGAAGAATATATTGCAGCTGTATCGGCCAGTGTTAATAATGATCATCAATTATCGATTCGTCCCCGTTTGTAGCAATTGGGCCTATGTTGCTTAACAACGTGGAACATTTTGCAGAAGGATTTATGTGTGAAGCCTTTCAAAATACAGCTGGTGCAAGAATTGAAGCCGAACGATCTACCGCAACGCAGAATTTTTGGTGAATGGGAAAGTTGGCCGTAGATTCACTATTTTATCGAAATATTGTGTTCAGCGACGAAGCTTATTTTTGGCTCAATGGATAAGCAAATAAGCAGAATTGTCGATTTAGGAGTGAAGATCAGCCGGAAGCATTGCAAGAGCTACCAAAGCATCCAGATCATCCAGAAAAAGAGTTTTGTGCGGTTTATGTGCTGGTGGCATCATTGGACCGTACTTCTTCAAAAGTGATGCGAATCGTTACGTAACTGTGAATGGTGAGCGCTATCGTGAGCTTGACTTGCATGACATGTGGTTTCAACAAGACGGTGCCATATGCCACCAAGAACAATGAACATATTGAGAGGCGAGTTCGGTGAACATTTTATTTCACGTTCGGTATCGGTCAATTGGCTGCCCATATCGTGCGATTTTTGACTATTTTTTGTGTGGCTATGTTGAATTTCATGTCTATACAGACAAGTCGGCTTCAATTGACGCTTTGGAAGACAAGATTGAAGCATTTTTTCGAGAGATACCGGCCGAAATGTTGGAGAGAGTATGCCAAAATTGGACTAATTTGAGGCGCAGTGACGGTCAACATTTGCTCGGAACAATTTTTAATTATATGGACCGTACTATCCATTCAAATTAAGATTTCATGAATTTTATGTCTTTGAAAAACTTTCCTATAGCTTTTAAAAAATTACCCTTTAAATCCTTTATGGAGGGTATCCAAAGTTCAGCACCACTGAACTTAATGCGATTTTACTTGCTTCTGTTGGGCCTCAGTCATATCCTCACAAAAGACAATGTTCTTTGCCCTTAAAAACCTCCCTGTTTTGGATGGCTTCAGTGCGGCCACTGTACCAAGTACTACCCCATATATAATCGCCACCAATTAACCTCGATTTATCTCAATTATTGTAACGTACTCCAATTTTTTTCCTGAGTAATTTCATTGGCTGTATTGTGCTGTTCTTAAACATGCTTTGCTGCAATACATCAGAGATCATGTGGGCTCAGACCACAATCCAGGCCAACAATACGAAAAGTGTGTTGTGTTGCACAGAGTATGAATGTCCTATACTCATGCAAACTAACGCACACAGATAAATGTTACGTCTGCTCTAATTTACATTTCACTCTTTTCTTTTCTTTCCTTTTCATTCTGTACTTTTGCATTTTCCTGAGTTTGTTTTTGTTTGATTTTAGCAACCAATTGCATTGATTCAACAGGCTGAGGGGTTGTTGCTTAAACAAGTTCACATTAAGCAGTTATGAGTGAAGTTTTGTCTGTTATTTGCAAGTTCTTAAAAAAAATGGTCTATGTAGGAATCTAAGTAAGGGAGGGATTCAAGAAGGGTTTCTTACTGAAGGTTGGAAGGAAGGGACGTTATGTATATGTTATTTGGCCCTCTAACATCTGCGCCGAGTATGGTCCACCGAGTTTCACTATTCGGTTAAGCCATATGAACCTCAATGTAGATGTAGTTTCTTGATTTCCCTAAAAGGAGTCCTTTGATCTAACTGATTCCGTGCCGAATATGGTCCAGTTTGAACAAGACTCTTTATTGTATTGATTCATCTACACGTACCTTTATACGGCTCAAAATCGAACCACATTTGGATACATACAGCCATATAAGCCCATCAACCTATTGAACTTTATCAGCGTATAAAAGGAGCCTTCATAGTCAAATTCAAATAACGACAGTTAGAATACTTTACTTTACTTTAATTGGCTATGACAGAATAATTGTTCCACTAGCCGAACGTAGAATAGCGTTCCAAGCGCCTCGATTCATTCATTCGTCGCCTATATTCTCCATTAACGCCAACTGGTCCATATATTTAACGAAGAATCTTTCTTTCAAATACTCCAAGTACTGCCTCATCTGCTTTCACAAGTACCCATGCTTCAGAACCATATAACAGCACGGGTAGTATCAGTGTCTTGTATTGTGTAATCTTCGTCTGTCGAGAGGTGGCCTTGTTTCTAAACTGCTTACTTAGTCCAAAGTAGCATCTGTTTGCCAGAATTATTCTTCGTTTTATCTCAAAACTGGTGTCATTCGTTTCGGTTACGGCGGTGCCGAGGTAGATAAAGTTACTGACTGTCTCAAAGATGTGGTTCCCAACTTTCTCTATTTTCTCTATCTGCTCGGTTGTGCAAGGCGTTTTGGGAGTTGAAACCATCCATTTCGTCTTATCTCCACTTACTGCCAGACCCGTTTTCACTGACTCTCCTTTGATTCTTTCAAAGGCTGCAGTTACTACTTCCGGTGACCGACCTATGATATCGATGTCGTCGGCATAGGCGAGTAGCATGTGTTCTCTTGTGTTTAGTGTGCCATATCGATTCACATCTGCATCTCATATAGTCTTCTCCAGCAGGATATTAAAGAGATCACACGATAGGCTGTCTGCTTGTCTAAAACCTCGTTTGGTATTAAATGGTTCGGAGAGATTCTTTCCGATTCTTACTGAGGAACGCGTATCAGCAAGTGTCATCCTGCAGAGTCAGAGTTAATTTTGCAGGGGTACCAACTCTCTGACATGGCTTGAAATACTTTTGAATGTAAAGGAGTATCAAAGGCAGCTTTATAATCAACAAATAGATGGTAGGTATTGATTTGTCCTTCTCGGGTCTTTTCCTGGATTTGGCGCAGTATGAATATCTGGGTTATGGTGGATTTTCCAGGTCTAAAGCCGCATTGATAGGGCCCAATTATCTCATTGACTTTAGGTTTTAATCTTTCACACAGTATGTTCGAGAGTATCTTGTATGCGATGGGGAGGAGACAACACTTAGAATAAGTCTCGATATTCGAACCATTAGAATTCAAATAAGTTTCAATTGGTGTTTATGGGGATGTGGATATAGTTGACAGCAATACCAACACCTTTCGTCATTAAACGGTGAAATGCATCATTTATGAATCCATAGCAGCTAAATCTAATGGTTCTATCTCCATCATATTCAGGAAAGCAATGTAAGGGTCTAACGCAACTCATTGTACCAAATTCATCGGTGAAAAAATTCAGCTTTTATGGGCCCAAGAACTTAAATCGGTTAATCGGTATATTTATATGACAGCTATATCCAAATATAGACCGATCAGAACTGTATTGAACGAGAATGTCAAAGAGTCCAACACAGCCTACGGTGTTTTCAGCGAGGCGGTATTGAACAAGGATGTCAAAAGGCCTAACCCAACTCACTGTCCCAAATTTCAACGAAATCGGATAATAAATGTGGCTTCAATGGGCCTAATACCTTAAATAAGCAGATCGGTACATATGGAGGCTATATCACGACATAGTCCGATATAGCCCATCTTGGAACTGAATCTGCCTTTGTTTAAAAATGAGAATCTGTGCAAAGTTTCCGGTCAATATCTCCACTTTTAAAGGCTGTAGCGTGATTTCAATAGACAGACGAACGGATCTGACCGTCTTAGATTTTTACTACGATCAGGAATGTATGGGGTCGAAAATGGATATTTCCATGTGATATGACCCCATCTTTCGGTGATGGGTTTAAAAATAATTTATGATTGTTTGTTCGTCAGTTTGTTTGTTTGTGTGTTCCGTATAGACTCAAAAAATAAAGGCGTGCTAAGTTTGACCAGGCCGAATCATGGGAACCCACCACCATGGATTCTGCCAAAATATGGCAGCTTTATCTGCTTATAGACCGATTTGGATCATACTTGGCACATTTGTTGAGATGTATAACATAAAATTTCAGCCAAATCGGATAAAAATCGCAACTTGTTGGGCTCAAGAATCAAATCGGTTTCTAGACCGATTTGGACCGTATTTAGCACAGTTGTTGAGTGTCATAACAAAACACCATGCCAAATCAGATGAAAATTGAGGCTTCCAGGGGCTCAAGAAGGTAAATCGGGAGATCGGTTTATATGGGAGTTATATCAGGTTCAAGACTGATTTGGACCGTACTTGGCACAGATCATACCAAAACACTTCAAGCAAAACTTCAGACAAATCGAACAAAAATTGTGGCTTCTAAGGGCTCAAGAAGTCAAATGGGGCGATCGGTTTATATGGGAGCTATATCAAGTTATAAACCGATTTGAACCGTACTTCGCACATAATAGAATACCGCATGCAAAAGCCAAATCGGAACAAAACTGCGCTTCCAGGAGCTAAAGACGTTGAATCGGGTGATCGGTTTATATGGGAGATATATCAGGTTATAGACCAATTCGGACCGCACTTGGCTCAGTTGTTAAAAGTCATAATAGAACACTACGTTCAAAGAAATCGTACAAAAATTGCGGCTTCCAGGGGCTCAAGAAGTCAAATCGGGAGATCGGTTTATATGGGAGCTATATCAGGTTATAGATTGATCTGGACCGTACTTGGCTCAGTTGTTGGAAGTCATAACAGAACGCTATGTGAAAAATTTCAGCCAAATCGGGCAAAAATTACGGCTTACAATGGCTCAAGAAGTCAAATCTGGAGATCGGTTTATATGGGTGCTATATCAGGTTATAGACCGATTCGGACTGTACTTGACTCAGTGGTTGGAAGTAATAACAGAACACTATGTGCAAAATTTCAGCCAAATCGGATGGTCAAATGGTCTTGTTGAGGAAATGTGGTGCGTTAAATTGGCCCACCTTCGTCTTGTTCGTGAACAGGCATATTTCAGTCTTCTCTGGGTTAACATTGAAACCTCTGGGCCTAGCCCAGTCATATGCCATATGCAAGACCCTTTCGGCCCTTCTGCATAGCTCTTTCGGATCCTTACCCCTAAGAAGTATCATAACATCGTCTGCTCAGTCTGCATCCGTAATAGGTCATTTATGGTGGTCACCCATAGGAGTGGCGATAAAATGCCCCCCTGTGGCGTGCCTTGCGCCACTTTCTCCCTTATATAAATGTCATGGGACACACAATTTATCCACCTGTTCCTTAGAATATGGTTTATCTAATCTCTTAGGACTGGGTCCACCCGGTATTGGTTTAAAGATTGAATCAGTGTGTCGGTCCGCACAATGTTAAAAGCCCTTTCGATGTCAATGCATACCGCTAGTGTGTACATTTTGGCATCGAAAGATTCTTCTATTTTATGCACAACCTCGTGCAGGGCAGACTCCATCGACCTTCCCTTGATATAGGCATGCTGTTTGTATTTAAACAGTTCGCTGGATGTCCTACTCTTTATCATGGTGTCCACAATGCGTTCCATGGTTTTGAGTAGAAAGGACGTAAGGCATATGGGTCTGTAGGCCTTTGGTGTCGAATAACTTGCCTTGCCGGGCTTGGGTATAAACACCACCCTTGCCTCCTGCCAGGCGTGTTAAGCGTGAAAGCATGTTAAATTCGGTCGGGCCGAATCTTATATATCTCCTCCCCTCCCCCACCATGGATCGCATTTGTCAAGTTCTTTGAATGACTTTTTCAGATTCAAGAGTCATAGAAAGACACCACCTCCAAGATTTTGGACAAATCGAGTAGTAATTGCGCCCTCCAGAGGCTCAAAAAGTCAAACTGGAAGATTATATGGCAGCTATATCAGGTTATCAACCGATTTAGACCATACTTGGAACATTTGTTGGAAGTCATACCAAAACGACATATGCAAAATTGGATGCAACCATATTGGATAAGAATTGCGCCTTCTAGTAGCTCAAGAAATTTAATCGGAAATCGGTTTATATCAGGATATGGACGTATTTACACCATACTTGGCACAGTTGTTGGAAGTAAAAAAATACACTTTGTGCAAAATTTCAGAAAAATCGGATAAGAATTGCGCCCTCTAGAAGCTCAAGAACCAAGATCGGTTTATATGGCAGCCACATCAAGACATGCACCAAGTTGGCCCACTTACAATCCCAACCGACCTACACTTATTAGAATTATTTGTTCAAAATTTCAAGCGAATAAGTTTACTCCTGCGAAAGTTAGCGAGCTTTCGACAGACGGACGGACGAACATGGCTAGATCGGCTTAAAATGTCATAACGATCAAGAATATAATGACGCGGTCTTTGACGCATATTTCGAGGTGTTACAAACGCAATGAAGAAATTAGTATACCCCCTCCTATGGTGGAGGGTATTAAAAAAAGACATTCACACGTGACCCTATTCCATTATGTGGCTGTGGACATAATTAAACAATTTTCAGCTTTAAATGTTTCTGTTTTTGGTGCCATAACTCCACATCCAATTCTCATTTAGGCGAATAACCATCATTTCTGGTGCTGTTTTATGTGTGCGTGTGCTTGTGCTTGTGTGTGATTTAATAAATGTGTATTTATTTCGTTTGTGAATGTGAATGCCCGTTTTAATGTTTCAAGTGCGGCGTTAATGGTCATTGGGACGCGAAACATAAACGCGAATTGCGATTAATGCGTGAGGCTGCTGAATGTGACTGCTAAGGATTCGTGCAACCCACTCCTGCCTCAGCAATAAAAGCGCAGATTTTGTGAAACAATTTGAGAGGCTTTTCGATTCGAGAGCTTACTCTCGTACGCTTATACCCATAAAACGGAATGTGTTTTAAATACAAATTAGGAAGAATGGCAACGGAAATGCGAAAGAACAACAATGCTTGAGAAGAACATGCATTCAGTTCCCCAAACCAAAAGGATGTTGCCATTGTTTCTTTGTTTTGTGACCCCCCATCCCCCCCTACCAACTTTGTTCCACTTTTGGGCTGCACGTGCATGTGTGTGTGGGTGTGTGTCGTATAGTCGTGGGACATAGAATTATAACAGCATTGCTTAAGTTTGAATTTAATTTTAGGTAGGTAATAAATTGAAAAAAACAAAAGCGTGCTAAGTTCCGAATATTATATACCCTCCACCAGAGGTCGCATTTGTCGACTTCTTTGTCTGGTATCTTTTTTTCGGCAAACAAAGGATAATGCGTAAGATAATGTTAGCCTGTTGAAATTTTGCACAGATACTTCTTATTGATGTAGGTCGTTGGGAATTGCAAATGTGCCATATCGGTTCAGATTTGGATATTGGCCACATACAAAACGGATCCCCCGCTTTGATTTATTAAGCCCCTAAAGCCTCAACTTTTATCCGATTTGGCTAAAATTTAAGGTTACAATTCCCAATATTCATGCCAAGTATGATCTGAATCGGTCTGTGAACAAATACAGCCCCCATATAAACCAGTCCCAAAATTTGACTTCTTAATCCCTTAGAAGCCTTTTCTGCGAACAGCGATAACGATAGCGTTAATGACGCCGCCAAGATTAAAAAGTTTCTCTCAAAAACCCATGTCCAAACTGAAACTTTAGTAGACGACATGGGAGTAAGAGTAGAGACAACGGAGGACATATTGAGGCTCTTGATGAAACCCCATTTTCCACAGGATACGAAGGGCCTCACGGAGACACCGGAATCTTGGAATAATGATGTTGATCGAAGGTTTATAATAACGGAATTTATGGTGAAGGAATCCTTGAGGAGCTTCAAACCATTTAAGTCACCCGGACCTGATGGAATATTTTCGGCGTTAGTACAGCAAGAGGCAGACTATCTGGCGCCTCATCTGGCCAAAATTTTCACAGCGTACCTAGGAGTTGCATATAATCCGAAAGCCTGGCAGGAGGCAAGGGTGGTGTTTAAACCCAAGCCCGGCAAAGCAAGTCATGCGACACCAAAGGCCTACAGACGCGTAAGCCTTACGTCCTTTCTACTCGAAACCATGGGACGTATTGTGGACACCATGATAAAGAGTAGGACATCTAGCGAACTGCTCAAATACAAACAGCTGCCTATGTCAAGGGAAGATCTGTGGAGACTGCCCTGCACTAGGTTGTGCATAAAATAGAAGAATCCCTGGATGCCAAAACATACACTCTGGCGGTATGCATTAACATCGAGGGGACCGACACACTGATCCCATCCTAATACCAGTACCGGGTGGACCGGGTCCTTAGATACTGGATAAATCATATGCTGAGGAACATGTGTATAAATTGTGTGTCCGATGGCATAAATATAAGGGAGAAAATGGCACAGGGCACGCCACAGGGGTGCATATTATTGCCACGCCTATGGGTGATCACCCTAAATGACCTATTACGAATGCTGACTGAGGAGGGATTTGAACCTGTCTGCTACGCAGACGATGTTATAGTACTTCTAAGGGGTAAATATCCGAACGAGCTATGCAGAAGTGCCGAAAGGGTCTTGCATATGGCATATGACTGGGCTAGACCCAGAGGTCTCAATGTTAACCCAGAGAAGACTGAAATATGACTGTTCACGAGGAAGACGAAGGTGGGCGAATTTAATGCACCACGTTTCTTCAATAAGACGATTTCGATATCTGACAAGGTCAAATACTTAGGTGTGATCTTGGACAGGAAACTGAAGCTATGCAAAAGGGCCGAAAAGGTCTTGCGTGTGGCATATGACTGGGCTAGACTCAGAGGTCTTGACCCAGAGAAGACTGAAATATGCCTGTTCACGAGGAAGATGAAGGTGGGCCAATTTAACTCACCACGTTTCCTCAATAAGACGATTTCGATATCTGACAAGGTCAAATATTTAGGATCTTGGACAGGAAACTGAATCGGAAGTGTCATATTCAGGAGCGTACTGAGAAGGCTCATAGATGTTGGGCACTGTGTAGACGGGCGTTGGCTCTAAATAGAGATTGAATCCGAGGGTAGTCCACTGGCTCTACAGAAGCGTGATTAGACCAATACTTACTTACGCCTCAGTAGTTTGGTGGATTGCTGTGGAGAAAAAGTGAAACATAAGGACCATCCAACAGGTTCAGAGAACATGTTGTCTTGGCATAGGCGGAGTGATGAGGACCACGCCCACTAGGGCACTGGAGACTATTCCAGATTTCCGATCCACTGACATACATATTAAGTGTGAGGCAGCCACATATGGCGATGGGAGAATGGATTGAGGATGGGAGCAGCTCATACTATCGCGGTATAATCGAGACGACGATAAGAAAATCTGGAAGGATGAACCTTAAAGTCGAGAGCGAAGCACAGTCTTGAATTGACGGAACCCTAGTATTGCCTTCTGGATGATCATGTTATACGGATGGATCAAAGCTAGAAGACAGATTGGGCCTGGGGGTTTACATTGAAACCCCAGGAACTGAGATCTGTTTAGACTGCCAGACCATAATACAGTCCTGCAGGCGGAGATTCGGGCTATGACGGAATGCGTTAAGTGGTGTGGTGCTAACGCGAGGACCTCGAGTGCAAACATCTTTACCCACAGTAAAATTGCCATAAGGGCAATAACAACCAGAACGGTAAGGTCACGAACAGTCTTACAGTGTAAGAAGGATAATAACGCCTTCTCTGAAGATGGCAAAATCCGCATCGTTTGGGTGCCGGGCCATAACGAATTAGGGGGAAATGAAAAGACAGACGATTTGGTGGTGTAGGCCAGAGGACTGCCGTCAATAAACTTGGTTAACCCGAAGCCTTTCGGGTCGACGCAGTCCGAGTTAAGGGAGTGGGCGACGAATGTCCATGCAAGGTAGGACGGCGAAAATCCTATAAGGGGATCCAGGTCGTGAGAAGACGAGGCTATTACTGAAAGGAAGTAAGAAGGAGTTCAGTATAGCTATTGGTATTATGAACGGACACATAGGACTACGAGCTCACTTATGTAAAATCGGTGCGGAAAGTGATTCCATGTGTAGGGCATGCGGGGAAGATGATGAGATGTTGGAGCATTTCCTTTATCATTGCCCGACTTTTGCGTCTAACAGATACCGGCACTTAGGTGGAGACACAATACCAGGCATGAACCAATTCAGGGGAGTGGTTTGGAAAACAGTTAAGGATTTTGTAAGTAGCACGAAATTCCTAACTTTAATTTTTTTAGAGGTTACTTTATAGTTTTTTAGAGCGCACAACAAGCCGATTACTGGCTTAGGTGTATGTCAACAGTGGCAAGGGGCGGATTAATATCTGCACCCTCTTTTCAACCTAACCTACGTCTTATGAACGTTAGTTTCTTCCACTCATAAAATTTTTTGAGTTTGGTGTAGAGCATCAAAATTTCAGCTTTGCCCATCTCAAGTCATCCACGTCACCAAATTTATATATGCAGACCTGTGTGTCGCTTGTAACACCAAAAAAAAAAAAACAACGAAAATACACACAGCATTTTGAAAAGTGTTTTGTTATTATTTGTTGTTGAAATTGCTACTTGATATGCGCGCATATGATTATTCGCGTCGCATGAATGTTTTTCACGTTTTCAAAGCAGCACACGCCCAGGGCAGACAACACGCACCATAGCCCACAGGGAGTAGATGTGTGTTGAGAGTGCAAGTGTCTGTGGGCATTTGCATTTGCCTATTTGCTTTATAATTACAAGCAGTACGCAGGATACTGGATACGTTTGTTAAACATGGTTGCCCTGTCAAGGTTTATGCTGGTGTATGTGCCACGTAATCGTATGAGACACACATAAAATCCATAAATAGAGCCATTTGTTGCAGTATTCTTTGTTTCACGCTCTCTCTTCGCCATTTGCCACATGGGAATTTTACCCACCTGAATGAAGCTCTGCCCTTCACCTATGTTAATGTTTTTCGTGTGTTTGATATTTTTTTCTATATATTCAGCATCAGTTACACCACCACCCATATCAGGTTGTTATTGCGTTTGTCGAATACGAAAAACCAAAAACCTTTACAACCTTTGAAGGCATTCACTAAAATTCAACTGCTGCTGCAAGCACTGCACGTTTCACGGTAAGAGCAAAGTAAATGAAATTATGTTGGTAGGCTCCAATTACTAGAATAGCATATGCTAACGAATCGAAACTCGTTTTGGAACGTAAAGTACTTAAAGATAATAAATATTTTATACGACTTTATTGTTGTTTCATTTTTAGCCATTTTCGATACTTATGCTCGCACATTTGTCTTTCTTCTCTTAATGTTTCAATATGGTGTTCATTTCCAAAAAAAAAGAGGCAACATATTGTTTTAATCGCTGATTGGTGGAAACCCCATATAAGGCGTTTATGCGATATTTAAATTTGTTATAAATAAAACAAGTAAAAACGTGTTAAATTCGGCTCGGCCGAATCTTGATAAACTCGGCCGGTCCTAATCAACCAGCATGGATTCTGCTAAAAATGTACACAAATGAACATGGATGAAGGGCATGTGTGCAATTTATGTTCGAAATTTGAAAAATTTAAACTTCCAAGGGTCGTAGAAGACTTACCGATAAATCGGTTTATATGAGATCTATATCAGGCTATTGACCAATATGCCTAACACTTACTATGGCAGTTGAAAGTGGAAACAGTCTTTACAAAACACCACGTGCAAAATTTTAGCAAAATCGAACAATAATTGTGGCTTCCAGGGGAGATCGGTTTATCAAGGATCTATACCAGGTAATATACTAACTTGAACCATACATGTCGCGATTATTGCAAGTCGAAACAGAACACTTTGTTTCAAATTTTAGCCCATTCGGATAACAAATGCGACTTTGAGGGGCCTAATAAAAGAAGTCGAAGGACCACTTTATATTTGAGCTATATCCAAATCTGAACCGATATGGCCACAAACGAACGCAAAGAGGGAAGGCTGGATGGACATGGCTAGATATACTTTATGCGATCTTAGATCAATATTTCGAGGTGTTACAAACGGAATTTCGGAATTAGTATACCCCCTACTATGGTTGTGGGTCGGTATATAAACGTCTCATGTAAAGCTATTTCGAACTTAGCCCGGGTAAAAATTACGTCTTTTGTGTAATCATGAACTTTAATAAGTATGTCTGTCTATATGACAACTACAGTGGAGATTTGATTATCCGTGATGATTTGCAGAAAAACCGTACCAAATCCAATTTGAAGAATTAATGTTGGAAGGTTTAATACAAAGCAAACTTTAAACTGTTTGCGAAATAAGGCTAAACAATTAAAAAGACGTTAAGTTCGGCCGGGCCAAATTTTGGATACCCACCACCTCAGATATATATGTAAACCACCTTTCCTCATAATCCAGTGAAAATGCATAATTTATGCCCCCACAGCAGCTCTATCGAAATGTGGTCCGATTTCGACCGAACTCTACACGGATGTCGAAAAGCCTAACAAAGTCACTGTGTCAACTTTCAGCGAAATCGGATTATATTGGATTGCCCAAGTAAATGCGGATTTTTTAAAAGAAAGTAAATGCATTTATAATAAAACTTAGAATGAACTTTAATCAAATATACTTTTTTTACACTTTTTTTCTAAAGCAAGCTAAAAGTAACAGCTAATAACTGACAGAAGAAAGAATGCAATTACAGAGTCACAAGCTGTGAAAAAATTTGTCAACGCCGACTATATGAAAAATCCGCAATTACTTTTTGGGCAACCCAATACGTGTGCATTTTATGGGGCCAAGACTTTAAATCGAGAGATCGGTTTATATGGCAGCTATATACAAATCTGGACCAATCTGAGTCAAATTGCAGAAAGTTCTCGAAGAACCTAACACAACTTACTGTCCCAAATTTAAGCGAAATCGAACAATAAATGCGCCTTTTATAGGCCCAAGACCTTAAATCGAGAGATCGGTCTATATGGGAGCTATGTCCTAATCTGGACCGATGCGGGCCAGATTGAAGAAGGATGTCGACTGGCCTGATACAACTCACTATCCCAAATTTCAGCAAAATCGGATAATAAGTGTGGCTTTTATGGGCCTAAGATCCTAAATCGTCGGATCGGTCTATATGGGGGCTATATCAAGAAATAGTCCGATATAGCCCATCTTCTTACTAAATCTGGCGTTAAGTTCGGTCGGGCCGAACTTTGGATACCCACCACCTCGGGTATATATGTAAACCACCTTTCATCAAAATCCCGTGAAAATTGCATACCTTATGTCCCATAGCAGTTATATCGAAATATGTTTCGACTGAATTTAACTCTCTGTGCCAAATTTCGGCAACATCGGACTATAAATGCGCCTTTTATGGGCCGAAAACCTTAAATCGAGAAATCGGACTATATCAAACCTGGACCGATCTGAGTCAAATTGAAGAAAGATATCGAAGGGCCTAACACAACTCACTGTCCCAAATTTTGGCGATATCGGACCATTAATGCGCTTTTATGGCCCCAAAACCGAGAGATCGGTCTATATGGCAGCTATATCTAAATCTTGACCGATCTGTGCCATATTGCAGAAGTATATCAAGGGGCTTAACTTAACTCACTCCCAAATTTCGGCGACATCGGACAATAAATCCGCTTTTTATGGCTCCAAAACCTTAAATCGAGGGATCGGTCTATATGGCAGCTATATCCAAATCTGATCAGATCAGGAAACATGTCGTCAAATTTCAGCAAAATTGGATAATAAATGTGGTTTTTAAAGGCCTTAGACCCCAAATTGAAGGATCGGTCTATATGGGGGCTATATCAAGATATAGTCCGGTATAGCCCATCTTCGAACTTAACCTGATTATGGACAAAAAAGAATCTGTGCAAAGTCTCAGCTCAATATCTCTATTTTTAAAGACTGTAGCGTGATTTTAACAGGCAGACGGACGGACATGTCTAGATCGTCTTAGATTTTTACGCTGATCAAGAATATATTGGGTTGCCCAAAAAGTAATTGCGAAGAAAGTAAATGCATTTTTAATAAAACTTAGAATGAACTTTAATCAAATATACTTTTTTTACACTTTTTTCTAAAGCAAGCAAAGTAACAGCTGATAACTGACAGAAGAAAGAATGCAATTACAGAGTCACAAGCTGTGAAAAAATTTGTCAACGCCGACTATATGAAAAATCCGCAATAACTTTTTGGGCAACCCAATATATACTTTATAGGGTCGGAAATGGATATTACGATATGTTGCAAACGGAATGACAAAATGAATATACCCCCATCCTTCGGTGGTGCGTATAAAAATAAAGGAAATTTTAATAACATGAAATTTGAGTCTATACATGACTCTCTGGTGGAGATGAGGATAAACTTTCCCTGACGATTTGTGTTGATATAATACTGAAAAAATTCATCAATGCATCCATAGCGAAGGGATTGATTAGAGTGATTTGATTAAAGGAACTACGCAAGGAGAGATTTTTTCCTATGGTGAGCCATGACAGCGTTCATTGGGTCCTAGTTCATATAGGTTAGGTTAGGTTTAAGTGGCTGTCTATCATCAGACTCACTAAGACGGTTTCGTCGATTGTGATACTACAGAAACAGAAGAAGGAAGATGCATTCTAGTTCCTACCGTTCAACCATCTAGATCGTTTTAAAAAGCCCAACAACTTGCGAATGTTCAGATCCTCTAAATCAAAGAGGTTCTCAAAGAAATGAGAGTCTAAAGTGTAACACCTTCTGGCTGCTAGTGCGGTACACACACACAGAAGGCGTTCCATAGTCTATTCTTCTTCGATGTCCTCAGAGTTACTGCAAAAGTCGTTACTGGCAATCTTCAGTCTGTCTGCATGTTTTCCGATTAGACAGCGACCTGTCATGACGGACACAATGATTGAGACATCTGTTCTAGCCAGTGACAGCAAAGCGGTAGACATCTTCAAGTCAACATTAGGCCACTTAGTTTTGGAGTGTTCATAACCCCATCTCTGTGGCCATTGGTCATTCATTGCCCTTCGGGGCTGATCCTGAGGAAGTAGCTTATATGTCGCTAGAGGCATACCCACAGATTCCAGTATCCCTGGAATGTGTAGGGTAGCTCCTAGTCTCGCAAGCTCATCCGCTTTACATTTCCCTGGAATATCTCTGCGGCCCGGCACTCAGAACAGGTGAATTTTGAACTGTTCAGCCATCTCGTTGAGAGATCTGCGACAGTCGAGGGCAGTTTTCGAGTTCAGATATACTTTCTCCTGGAGTTTAATGGCTGTCTGGCTGTCTGAGAAGATGTTTGTGCAAATCGTCGTTATGACATTATATCTAACTATCCACCACTTCTTTAATTGGAATGATCTCCGTTTGATACACACAGCAGTGGTCGGTATGAAATTTACCGGTGAAAAGAAAATCCTTCCTGCCAAATTTCGCTAGAATCGGTAAAAAAATCACCACATTATTGCAATATTAGTCCAAATCGGACGAACATTTATATAGGCGATATATTTAAAATTGAACCGATTCTTTCCAATTACAATAGGCTTCGACTCTACGCCAAAAACAATGTATGTGCCAAATTTGAAGACGATCGTATGAAAGTGCCGACCTGTAGTTATTCAAAAATTAACATGGACAGACGGACGGATAGGCAGACGGACATAGCTAAATCGAATTAGAGAGTGATTCTGAGTCTATCAGTATACATATCTACCTCTATTCCCTCTGGGTGTTAAATGTACTAAGTTACAATATCCTGTACCACAATTTTGTGAATTTTGATCGAAATTCTTCATTTCAAATCTTCTTCCTTTATATAAAAATGAATGTCAAATGGCCGTCCCAGCCCCAAAACCCCTTAAAATAGATTTATTTGTCGATCATCGCAATATGGAACTCAAATGAAAGTTATTCGGGAGTAAATACGAATATGGTCAGGAAGAAAAAAATTTTATTATTTTTTAATTAATATCGGAAGGGGGCGGACCCTCCGCGTTACCTCAAAACTACCACCCAAAATCACAAGTGAACTGACAAAGACATTAGGGATGTCAAACGAAAGGTATTGAAGAGTAGAATACGAATATGGCATTAAAAATTGGGTCCAAGTTTCCAGAAAGTCGCCCTAACCCCAAAATATCTAAAAATAGAAAAATTGGTCATTCATATCAATATGGGGCTTAAATAAAAGGCATTCTGGAGTAGATTACGAATCTGAGTAGAGTAGATTACAAAATCAGATCGAAGTGGAGGGGGTGACCCCACCCCCTAAAAACTCCCTATAACCCATCAAGACTATATGATACTCGATTTGTTTGTTTGTTTCGTAGAATCAACAAGTAAAAGCGTGCTAAGTTCGGCCGGGCCGAATCTTATATACCGTCCACCATGGATCGCATTTGTCGAGTTCTTTTCCCGGCATCTCTTCTTAGGCAAAAAAAGGATGAAAGAAAATATTTGCTCTGCTATTAGAGCGATATCAAGATATGGTCCGGTTCGGACCAC
The DNA here is from genome assembly GCF_963082655.1 of Stomoxys calcitrans. Classification (NCBI taxonomy): domain Eukaryota; kingdom Metazoa; phylum Arthropoda; class Insecta; order Diptera; family Muscidae; genus Stomoxys; species Stomoxys calcitrans. The sequence goes on from NC_081554.1 coordinate 85,104,488, forward strand.
AATTAAATTATATGTTGGAGACCTGTGTAAATTGTCAGCCAATTCGAATAAGAATTGCTGAAATAGTAAATAGAGATTTGTATGGGAGCTGTATCAGGCTATCAGGCTTTGTATGGGAGCTGTATCAGGCTATAGACCGATTCAGACCATAATAAACACGAATATTGATGGTCATGAGGCAAATCGGATAACGATTGCGACCTCTAGGGGCTTAAGAAGTCAAAATCCCGAATCGGTTTACATGGCAGCTATATCAAATTATTGACCGATTTTAACCATACTTGGCACAGTTGTTGGATATCATAACAAAACACGTCGTGCTAAAATTCATTCAAATCGGATGAGAACTGCGCCCTCTAGAGGCTCAATAAGTCAAGGCCCAAGATCTGCTTATATGACAGCTATATCAAAACATGAACCGATATGGCCCATTTACAACCCCAACCGACCTATACTAACAAGAAGTATTTGTGCAAAATTTCAAGCGGCTAGCTTTACTCCTTCGAAAGTTAGCGTGCTTTCGACAAACAGACCGACGGACGAACGGAAGGACATGGCTAAATAGACATAAAATTTCACGACGATCAAGAATATTTATATTGGGTTGCCCAAAAAGTAATTGCGGATTTTTCATATGGTCGCCGTTGACAAATTTTTTCACAGCTTGTGACTCTGTAATTGCATTCTTTCTTCTGTCAGTTATCAGTTGTTACTTTTAGCATGCTTGAGAAAAAAAGTGTAAAAAAGGTATATTTGATTAAAGTTCATTCTAAGCTTTATTAAAAATGCATTTACTTTCTTTTAAAAAATCCGCAATTACTTTTTGGGCAACCCAATACTTTATGGGGTCTCAGATGAATATTTCGAGTAGTTAAAAACAGAATGACGAAATTAGTATACCCCCATCCTATGGTGGAGGGTATAAAAATTGTATATCGGCTGATAGCTTGGCCTAACCTTATTCAGTGAATCTTGGGTGTAGGGTATAAAATTAGTTTTTGAGAAATTATTACAAAAATTTCAATCTGCCGTAGTGTGTTTTATTCAAAGTTGAAAACCTTTATATAATTTTTCTTTTTTTTTCTAACAATTCTTTTCTCTTCTTTTTTCAACAATTTTAATGCGTGCTGTTTTCCAACTAAAATTCCTTTGAAATTTCCAAAAAAAAACAATAACAACAAACATTCAATAACACTTACCTCGATATCTTCTTTGCTGCTGCCAACACCACCCAACGATAACTTGCGATTGCGTTCACGCTCCAAACGTAATAATATTTGAGCATTTTGTTCACACGTATATGTGTGAACCTTGCGGCGTCGCTCCAGGCTATACTCGTACAAGGGCCGTGTGGGATCAGGATTAAGCTCGGCATCGGAGCCGGCATCACAGCTGCAAAGCGATTGGTTGCTGCGTCCCTTGCTGCGGCGTAGTGAACCACGATTTTGTGGTGTCATAGCACGCTGTTCGGTAATGTGATTGGAGAAGGTAACGTTGTTCTGTGAACGATGCTGCAAATGGCTGGCGGAGGAATCATTGCCACTGGCCATTGTGGCTGCTGGGTTGTTGGAGGAGTTATTGATGAGATTGTTGGTATTCAGCATGCTGGCCATGGCCGAGCAGCTGCCGGATCTGAGCACCTGCATGGCCGTATCCGAGTAGTGGGAGGAGGCTTCGTAGTTGTCAAAACTAAGATCTTGGCCAATGGTACCGCTTAGGCGGGCGCCATAGGCAGCAGAAGGCATTATAGGCGGGTATGTGGGAGCTATGGCAGCCGCTGAGGTGGGGCTGAAGGACCTCAGGCGTTCACAGGCACGCATGCTACTGCGCAGCGTCGGTGTCTGGGTGGCACTTAGGGAACTTTTCCGCTTCGAGGGCGACACATAGTAGATTTCCCTTTCGTCAAACTGTATCTCGCCCATGGAAGAATTGTGATTGCCGTTCTCGCTGATGTACTGAGAGCTGCGTCCAATTGTGGTGGCTGTGGCAGTGGTGCTGGTGCTGGAGCTGCCGCCACCGGTGCTGTTCATGTGCGGATGATCGGACAGCGTTTGCAGCAGTGGATGACGATAGCTGCCGCCATTGCTTAGACTCTTGCACAAAGTCAGCTGGGGCTTGGGCTCGGGCGTTGAACTACAGCTCGAACGGTAGGTGTCGTGGGAATTGTTTTGCTGTTGCTGTTGCTGATGGTGATAACGTGCTGATATATCGACCGAGCGTCTTAGGTCGGTCATTGTTGCTGGAAGTGTGTGGCGAGAATGGTGGAATGAGTTGTCTATATCCCTTTGCCAACTTCCACCTTCTTGTCTCTGCTCCAACTACTATGATTAAAAGTTACTCCTTACGCCTTTAGCCAGCAAGTAGTAGTAGCAGTAGACTACCTGCTGCTTCGTGTTATTGCTCTTAAGATGAAATCTTTGGGAGATGATGTGGGTTTTTTGAACTTATTGTCATTGTTTGTTGTTGCGGGGGGGCTCAAAGTGCTTACAATTGCCAAGCAAGGATGTGAAAAGCGATGTGTTGTGTATGATGCTGGTTGGGTGTATGTGTGTGTGTGTGTGTGTTTTGTTTTATCCTTTATCCTTTAGTTTTTGGTCTTGGCCTTATCAAATATTCATGGGACAGCTGTCTGTTGCTCTCTGCTGTTCGCTGGTTGCCCGGGGCTCTCGCTTTAGTTTGTTGTTGTCCTTGTGGCTGCTGTCATACCTTCATTTGCATTCCGTTTACAATGTATCGCATGTAAATAAATTCAACTTCCGCTTACCATAATAGCGTAGCAAAGCATTCAGGCTTGTACATTCCTCTATCTCTCTCTCTCTCTCTCCCTCTTCCTACTGTCTTAAGTCGCCTACTAGGGGGCGAGTGGGGGACACACTTAAGAATGCCGCTCTTGTCCCTCGAGCCACTTAAAACTAAAACGTTTTCTGTGCAGCTAATTCATACTGATTCAATGGGAAAACAGTTGAATGCTGAGGACAATGACGTCGACGACGAAGATGATCTCGCATATAATACCCCACTTTGCTGGCCTATTAAAATTTTAAATTTTTGATCGGGCTTTGACTTCAATTGAAGGTAATGCCTTCCCTCTATTCCTGTGAGCGGTACTCCCAAACACCAGTTGGCAGTGTTTGCTGGAAATGCATGCAGTTTCCCAGCATAAGCCAAATCTGATATTTCACTTGAATGTTGACGCTCTTGTCCTTGTCCTGTGAAGGTGCAGTAGCTTCATTGTATTTTTGTTGCCTCCTATTTTCGTATTCACCAAGTGCTTCTTAAAGGATTAGCTGCAGTTTAGATTTCACTTGTTGTCTTTCCTAGGTCCTTTTGTTGCATCATTTTCTTCTTGGTCTCCTTTGGCTTTTTATCTTTTTTTTTCCAAAGATTCTGCTTGATTGTTCGCCACGTTTGTGTAATTTTATGCTAATGCATATGCGCCTTTGTGACGGTTTTGCAAAGGTCCCGATTGCTTTGTTTTTTTTATTTTCTCAATTTCGTTCTCTACTTTTTTGCATTTTTTTTTGTTCTTTTTGCGCCTTTGACAGTTGCTAAGATGGGGTTTTCAATAAAACTTTTTGCACCACAATAATAATCGTTGCCAATGTCATTGTTGCAGCAAAGTTCTCTAATAAATGTCGAGGTAACACTTCACAATGGATCTGCTGCAAATGAAATGGGAAAGAGAAATAAAAGGCAATTGTTAGTCGTTTTGTGGTTTTATGTGAAAAACTTATATCACGGTAACAAGTGCGCTAATCATAAAAACTGCTTTCAGGTTAAGTTAAATTTTTTCAAATTAACTTTTTTAAGGAAAAAAAAGAAATTAGCAGATTCAATGATTGCACAGTACAACCAACAATCTGGGGGGTAGGGAAATTTCAAGTTGGGGTGATGCTATTAAGCAACTAGAGTATAACCCAATAAGTAAGAAAAAGCAAAAGTCGGCCGGTGTCGACTTTATAATACCCTACACCTACCCTTTAAGTGGAAACTGAGAGCTTTATCTAATTCGGAACCGAATTTGATAGGAGAAGGTTTTCATATAGGTTACAAAACAGTCCGTGTCATATTTCGAGCAAATGTGTTCAAAATTTTAATAACAACGACTCAATATGTGCTAATAAGGCGAAATATAAATCTGATCCGATTTTGAAAAAAAAAAATGTCAACAGTCATAAGAGAATTATTTGCACCACATCATCTAAATTTTCCAAAACCGGACGAACATATATTTGGGAGTTACTTCTAAATCTTTGCAGATTTCGGCAACTCTTCAGATATTGTGGTAGCGTCGAGAAAAGCTTTGTGAAAACTTTTTGGAAGATTGGCGAATAAATGTGCTTGCAGTGGCTCTAGAAGTGAAAATCTGGCGAAATATATCTTATATATAAAAATCAATTTGTGTTTGTTTGTAGGTTTGTCGGTTTGTTTCTTTGTATGTTTGTGTGTTCCTTATAGACTCAGAAACGGCTGAACCGATTTTCTTGAAATTTTCACAGATGGTGCATAATGATCCCGTGGTGAAAATAGGGTACTACATTTTTTGATATCTGAAGGGGGGGCGGACCCGCCACCTTATCCCCACCTTTCATCAAAGTCCGGTGAAAATTACATACCTTATGTCCCATAGCAGCTATATAGAAATATGTTCCGATTTGGACCAAATATTAATAAGTAGAAGTCAGTGGCTAGATCTAAAAATAAACCGATCGGAACCATATACAATATGGATGTCGAAAAGCCTAACATAAGTCAATGTATCAAATTTCAGTGAAAGCCTTTAAATCGAGATATCTGTCTACATGGCAGCTATATCCAAATCTGGACCGATTTGAGCCAAATTACAGAAAAATATCGAAGAGCCAAACACAACGCACTGTCCCAAATTTCGGCGAAATCGGACAATATATGCGCCTTTTAAGGACCCAAAACCTTAAATCGAGAGATCGGTCTATATGGCAGCTATATTCAAATCTGGACCGAACTGTACCAAATTGAAAAAGGACGTCGAAGAGCCTAACACAACTCACTGTCTCCAATTTTAGCGACATCGTTCAATAAATGCGCCTTTAATGGCCCCAAAACCAAAAACCGAGAAATCGGTCTAAATGGCAGCTATATCCAAGTCTGCACCGATCTATGCCATATTGCAGAAGAATGCCAAGGGGCTTATCTTAACTCGCAGTCCCAAATATCGGCGTCATCGGACAATAAATAAAGCCTTTTATGGGCCCAAAAACCTTAAATCGACAGATCGGTCTATATGGAAGCTATATCCAAATCTGAGCCGATCTGTGTCATATTGCAGAAAGATGTCGAAGGGCCTTAGGCAACTCACTGTCCCCAATTTCAGCAAAATCGGATAATAAATGTGGCTTTTATGGGCCTAAGACCCTAAATCGAAGGATCAGTATATATGGCAGGTGTATCCAAATCTTCACCGATCTGTGCGATATTGCAGAAGTATGTCAAGGGGTTTAACCTAACTCACTGTCCCAAATTTCGGCGACATCGGACAATAAATACGGCTTTTATGGGCCCAAAACCTTAAATCGAGAGATCGGTTTATATGACAGCTATATCCAAATCTGAACCGATCTAAGCTTTATTGACGAAGGATGTCGAAGGGCCTAACACAACTCACTGTCCCAAATTTTATTAAAATCGAACAATAAATGTGGCTTTTATTGGCCTAGGGCCCAAAATCGAAGGATCGGTATATATGGCAGGTATATCCAAATCTGGACCGATCTGTGCGATATTGCAGAAGTATGTCCAGGGGTTTAACCTAACTCACTGTCCCGAATTTCGGCGACATCGGACAATAAATATGCCTTTTATGGGCCCAAAACCTTAAATCGAGAGATAGACCGATCTCTTGATTTAAGGTTATGGCAGCTATATCCAAATCTGAACCGATTTGAGCCAAATTGACGAAGGATGTCGAAGAGTCTAACACAACTCACTGTCCCAAATTTCAGCAAAATCGGACAATGAATGTGGCTTTTATGGGCCTAAGACCCTAAATCGGCGGATCGGTCTATATGGGGGCTATATCAAGATATAATCCGATATAACTCATCTTCGAACTTAACCAAAAATAAAAACAAATAAATGCGTGCTAAGTTCGGCCAGGCCGAATCTTATATACTCTCCACCATGGATCGCATTTGTCGAGTTGTTTTCACGGCATCTCTTCTTAGGCTAAAAAGGATATAAGAAAAGAGTTGCTCTGCTATTAAAACGATATCAAGATATGGTCCGGTTCGGACCACAATTAAATTATATGTTGGAGACCTGTGTAAAATTTCAGCCAATTCGTATAAGAATTGCGCCCATTGGGGCTCACGAAGTAAAATAGAGAGAACGATTTATATGGGATCTGTATCGGGCTATAGACCGATTCAGAACATTATAAACACGTTTGTTGATGGTCATGAGAGGATACGTCGTACAAAATTTCAGGCATATCGAATAATAATTGCGACCTCTAGGGGTCAAGAAGTCAAGATCCCAGATCGATTTATATGGTAGCTATATCAGGTTATGAACCGATTTGAACCTTATTTGACACAGTTGTTGAAAGTAAAAATAAAATACGTCATGCAAAATTTCAGCCAAATCGGATAGGAATTGCGCCCTCTAGAAGCTCAAGAAGTCAAATCCCCAGAACTGTTTATATGACAGCTATATCAGGTTATGGACCGATTTCAACCATACTTGGCACAGTTGTTGGATATCATGACGAAATACTTCGTGCAAAAACTCATTCAAATCGGATAAGAATTGCGCCCTCTGGCGGCTCAAGAAGTAAAGATCCCAGATCTGTTTATATGGCAGCTATATCAAAACGTGGTCCGATATGTCCCATTTACTATCTCAACTGACCTACACTAATAAGAAGTATTTGTGGACGGACATGGCTAGATCGACATAAAATGTCGCGACGATCAAGAGTATATAAGAGGGTATAAAAAGAATCTGTGCAAAGTTTTAGCTTAATATCTCTATTTTTAAAGACTGTAGCATGATTTCAACAGACAGACGGACGGACATATCTGGATCGTCTTAGATTTTTACGCTGATCAAGAATATATATACCTAAAAGGGTCGGAAATGGATTTTTCGATGTGTTGCAAACGGAATGACAAAATGAATATACCACCATCCTTTGGTGGTGGGTAAAAAACGGAATGACTAGCTTAGTAAACCCCCATCCTATGGTGGTGGGTATAAAAATTTAAGTGTTGAGCTTTGTTTATTTGATCCGATTTGACTAAAAAACGGCTGAACCGATTTTCATGAAATTTTCACAGATGCTAGAGTTAAGCCCCCTGGTGAAAATATGGTATTTCATTTTGTGGTATTTGCTAGGGGGATCAAGTCCCAGTTTCCCACTCACATGAAACTTATATAAAAATGTGGTAGATATTCCCAGGCCGGTCGCCGAATCCCAAAATTAGGTACCATATGTACACCGAACGGGACAAGAAGGGATTCAACCGAAAGGTATTTGAGAGTTGAATACGAAAACTATTTAAAAAGTTGTGTCAATTCCCGGGAAGTCGCCCCTGGCGAGTACTATTGCTATGTTTCTGTCCACTGTTCCATAATAACCGTCCGATAATATTTCCGTTAATGCACATGGGCCACACAACTATTCATACACACTTAAGTCATGCTAGACACATTTAATTTCATAAATATGCATGGCCCAGCCATACAACTGTCCATACATACATTTGTTTGAATGGGCATGCGATCGTCACGCCCAGCCAGACAGCCAGCCAGCCTGCTACACACACTTGTTTACATAAATATGCATGGCCCAGCCATACAGGCAGCCATACTTATATTAGTTTCAGTAAAAGTGACGAACATTCAGACAAACCAATATAAATGGAAAATGGGCATTTCTGGCTTCTGGCACTGATGCTAGCATGCAATAACGTTATTCGACGTATTTTTGAGAAAACAAATGAAATATGTTTCCCACTTAGTTGATGTAGCAATTGCTACTTAATATCACATTTTTCTAGAGCTGGTCATGAATCGTTGAGCTGGCAGAATAATAAGATGTGTGGGGTAGTTCACAGTCAGAAAGCCTCGAAGCCTCAGGATTTATCACCGGTAAGGCGATTCGTTCGCATCATCACTGACGAAACTAGTTCGCATCCTAACACAAACAGATTTACGTCCTAAAGCGTCTAGGCAACTAGTACGCATTCTGATTCGTTCGCATCTTAACGCGATTCGTTCGCATTCAAGCGCGACTAGGTTACTAGTTCGCATCCTTACGCTGATTCGTTTGCATCCTAACACGACTAGGCAACTATTTCGCAACCTTACGCTGATTCGTTCGCATCCTAACGCGTCTAGGCAACTAGTTCGCATCCTTACGCTGATTCGTTCACATCCTAATACGACTAGGAAACTAGTTCGCTTACTTACGCTGATTCGTTCGCATCCTAACGCGTCTAGGCAACTAGTTCGCATGCTTACACTGATTCGTTTGCATCCTAACAAACTAGGCAACTAGTTTGCATCCTTACGCTGATTCGTTCGCATCCTAACGCGTCTAGGCAGCTAGTTCGCATCCTTACGCTGATTCGTTCGCATCGCTGATTCGTTCGCATTCTAACGCTGATTCGTTCGCATTCTAACACGACTAGGCAACTAGTTTGCATACTTATGATGATTCGTTCGCATCCTAATGCGACTAGGCAACTAGTTCGCATATTAACACATATTTGTTCGCATCCTAATGCGACCCGTTCGCGTCCTAACGCTGATTCGTTCGCATCCCAACGCGACCTTTTCATTACACTCCCCCTCCCTATTTTTACAGACGCCAACCAAAGCGGTGGTTATGCCCACGGTGCAAGCCAACGCTAAGCACTCGAGTAAACCCACTGCCAGAAGACAACCGAATACCGAACAATCCGAATACTAGCTGAATCTTTTAACGCATCCTAACGTTGTTTTGTTCTCATCCCAACGCGTCCTGTTCGCATCCATACTTCATTACACACACCCTCCCCTAACTCTGCTCTTATATTTCCAGACGCCAACCAAAGCAGCGGCGATGCCCACGGTGCAAGCCAACTCTAAGCCCTCGAGTAAACCCACCGCCAGAAGACAATCGAATACCGAAGAATCCGAATACTAGCTGAATCTCTTAACGCCAGAAAGTTCAACAATCTCAACCCACCTGAGTACCGAAGAAACCGACTGAATACCGAATCGACCCAACCGAGTGGCTCAACCCCTACATGAAGAGCCTGCCAGTTAAAGCGCCTCACTGACAGTCACCAACTAGCACACTATACCGAAGAGCTTAGAACAGCATTTTGAATTGAATTGACCATAAAACCAGTACTGCATACCCTGAAATGGTTTTAAAAGTTTGTTATTATTTAACGTTTTTGAGTCCTTAAAGGTAAGCCCTGGACAACTGCTGGCCTACTTCAGCCGTAGATAAAACCACGTCACATATTCTCTCATATCAATGAGAGCAGTCCGACTAATGTTTTAATGATAAGGGGCATCTCTTTTATTGCCGAGTTCGATCGCCGTGACGCATAGCGACAGCGCTTGGTAGAGAAGTTTTAACCTAGCAGGATACCTCATAAATGTAGCCATCATTGGTAAGAGGTAAACCAGCGCTGAAAAATTTTGTCATGTTTACGTCGGGATGTTTTCCCTAACCTACATTTTATTTGCACTGAACATCCAACTATCCTATTCAGCTTATAACTTGGGTGCTATGTGTGGTCTAGTTCTTTAGGCTTTATCCCTTTCCTTGGAAGGGCTAAACAAGAGTTATCACATTTTCTAATTCCTTCCAAAACCAATTGACTTGCACAAATACCATCTAAAACATAAATCTTAGGGTGTGTCCGATTGTCATGCTAAGCTCTGTCTCTTAATTTCCGGAGTTGAGGTTTCGCTACATTCCAATATATTGGGGGAGTTCACTTAAAGAATCATAATGGGTATAATACACTCTATATATCCTTTCTTGCTCATATAGTAATCCTCTACAACTTAAATGACAGATTTATTTATGAGAACAAAACTAATGAAGATATTTATCAATTTAAGTCACCATAACTTGTCGGCCAAGTGTCAACACTTTATGGCACGTCTTGGGCACACAGTCTTGGTATTCCATCACTCCCAGCAACGCCATTAACTGCGAGGGCAGCCAACGCAAAAACAGTTTTGTAGTTTTGATGGCGGTAGTAAAATCGAAATGGAAAGATTCTTGCGACATGTGTGACCCTCCCTAATTGAAAACTATCTCATAAAATGAAATGAACATTTTTCAACTGACCATAAACGATTGGTACGTGTCAATGTCTAAATCTAAAACGGCTATGATTTAAAGCGCAGACAGATGTTTAAGGGAAAGGAAGTAAAATTGAATCCTATTTTTTATGAAAAACCGGCATGAGAGGGAGAGGAAAAGGAAAAACTAGAGTCGTGAAGCAAAGTAGACATCCTTGCATGCACAGACGGACAGACGTAGAGTTGTAAATATCTGGTGATATGAATATCCTCGAACTCTCAAGCACCCACACATAAAACATAATGATGCTCATGATGTACGCTTGTAAGACATATGAAAGTAAATGTTAAAAATGTAACATTATCCTGTGCCAGGATATACACAGGATACGAGCTGTACAAATACAAACTAATAAATGTATCTATTACCATCGGGCCGTCAGCCACCCAACACAAAACGGGCGTCTCTATAACTCATCCCCAATATCTTTAGTCTGTCTTTGGTTTACTTGCCTTCGCTGGGTGGTTAGGCGATAGTAGGTGATGCCTGGCAACGGCGCTGAGTGGGGGGGGGGGGATTGCGTTGTTACATAAATCTGCCTGAAGGGATAAATAAGTCTGCGTTAGTTATGACAGCAGCAACGGATCCTAATACTGACTGCTCCACGCTGCTATCCTCGCCAAATGTTTGCCCAGCTTTTTGGGATTCGTAAAATTTATGTCTTCTGCATTTAGAGGAAAGTAAATGGATGAATGAACATTAGTTGCCTGGGCCAATGGGGATAGGGATAAACTTTAAAAACCCAAGAAAAAGGGGTATGGTAGGGCTGCTTATCATAATATTCAATGGCACACTGTGGTTTTACAAAGGCAAAAATTAAACTTTTGGGAAATTTTAATGAGACGATTTAGGATGGTATTAAGAGTGAAACATAAAAAATTGGTGCAAGCAACATGGGCAAAGAAAAGTACTTTAAAACAACTAAAAACAGCATTAAGTTTGGCTGGGTGCAATTATTATATACCCAGTACCATGTATCTTATATCAGAATTACTTGACGTCAAATCAAGAAATGGATTTATTTGACGGCAACAAAAGTTTACCCTATCTTCGCCGTATTTAGAGAGAGTGTGGGAATTTCACTGAAATCTGATGAAAAAGTTATATGTGCTAAAAAAAAAAAAAACAATTAAAAATGTGTTAAGTTCAGCCAGGCCGAATCTAGGGAACCCACCATTATGGATTGTACTAAAAACTTATACAAACGAAATTAGTTGAAGGACAGAGTTCTCTGGTAACTAGATCGATTAAGAATGTCAAAATGATCAAGAATATATATATTTTATAGGGTTGCAAATCGGTGTTTCGAAGTTGCACAAATGTAGTGGCTAGATAAGTTTAACCTTATTCTAAGGTGGGTGGTTTAAAAAGTAAAAGTGCGTTAAGTTCGGCCGGGCCGAATCTTATATACACTCTACGATGGATCGCTTGTGGAAAGTTCTTTGAATGATATTTTCCAAGAGCTGTATCAAGTTATCGACCGAAAGAATACCACCTTCATAAATTTCAGTTAAATCGGATAATGGTTGCAACCTCTAGATGCTCAAGGGTAAAAAGGGTGCTATATTAGTTTCGAACATCAAAAAAATGTTTAGCGGTGGTTGTTCCCTTTCTAATGCTGGGTACAATTGCGAGGTATCCTGCCTTGTTAAAACTTCTCTACCAAATGGTGACGCGGCAAATGCGGCACGTCGTTCAGACTCGGCATAAAAGAGGAGGCCCCTTATCATTGAGCTTAAACTTTTCCCGAATATTGATATCATATTCGTGCTTTACTCCTAAAGACCTTTCATTTGAGCCCCATATTGCTATGGTCGTAAATTTGTCCCCTTTGGGGGATGTTTTTGGTTAGAGGCGGACCCCCAAACACTTGGTCCCATATTTGGATATCAGATTCGTATTCTACATTCAAATACCTTTTATTTAAGCCCCATATTGCCATAGTCAGTAAATAAGTCCTGTTTGGGGGGGTGTTTTAGGAAAGGGGTGGACCCCTAGAAACGCGGTCCCACATTTCGATATAAGATTCGTATTCTACTCGCAAATACCTTGCATTTGAGTCCCATATTGCCATGGTCGGTAAATATGTCCAATTTAGGGGCATTTTGGGCTTGTGGTGGTCCCCCTAACACTTGGTCCGACAATTGGATATCAGATACGTTTTCTTATCCTAAACACCTTTCGTTTGAGTCTCATATTGTTGTGATTGGTCTAAATATATGTTTGGTAGGTTTTAGGGTGGGGCAGCCCCACTAGGTACCCCATCCGAAATTTGGATACCAAACTTTTATTTTTAGGGTACTATAGGAGAGCACACAAAATTTCGCTTAAATGGCACCACCCATGTCCGAGATCTGGCGTTTCTGAAAATTAGGGTAAGGGGGAGGGTCCGCCCCCATTCAGATATCAAAAAATGTAGTACCCTATTTTCACCACGGGATCATTATGCACCATCTGTGAAAATTTCAAGAAAATCGGTTCAGCCGTTTCTGAGTCTATAAGGAACACACAAACAAACAAAGACAAATTGATTTTTATGTACAAGAAGATTAAGATCACACTTGGCACGGCTATAATAACCGTGTCAAATATGTGTTGACCTGCTATGAATTCCTATAACCGGGTTATTGGATATCATAGTAGTGGCGCAGATGTAAGCATATCATCCTATGACGCTGTACGCCAGGGTTCAAATCAGGGATTCGGAGCGGAGCAAACCTATTTTTGCCGGAGTGGAAGTGGAGCTTGAGCGAAATTTTTTGAACCCGAAGCGGAGCTGATTTCAATCTTAAAATCCGCTCCAATTCGGATTTTAATAATATATATATACCCCATATAAAAGGATCGGCCGATTTAGGGTCTTAGGCCCATAAAAGCCACATTTGTTATCCGATTTTGTTGAAATTTGGGAGAGTGCGTTGTGTTAGGCCCTTTGACCGATATATGTATAGACCGATCCTCCGATTTAGGGTATTAGGCCCATAAAAGCCAAATTTATTATCCGATTTTGCTGAAATTTAGGACAGTGAGTTGTGTTAGGTGCTTCGACATATTACTGCAATTTAGTCAAGATTTGGAAATAGCTGCCATATAGACCGATACTCCGATTTAAGGTCTTAGGCACATAAAAGCCAAATTTATTATCCGATTTAGCCGAAATTTTGGACAGAGAGTTGTGTTCGGCGCTTCGACATATTACTGCAATTTGGCCCAGATTGGTCCAGATTTGGATAAAGCTGTTTAAGGTTTTGGGACTATAAAAGACGCATTTTATTGTCGGAAATTTGGGCCAGTAAGTTAAAATAAGCCCCTTGACATGCTTCTTCAATGTGGCACAGATCGGTCCAGATTTGGATATAGCTTCCATATAGACCGATCTCTCTGTTTAAAGTTTTGGGACTATAAAACGGGCATTTATTGTCCGATTTCGCCGAAATTTTGGGACAGAGAGTTGTGTTAGGCCCTTTGACATCATTCTTCAATTTGGCCCAGATCGGTTCAGACTTGGGCATAGCTGCCATATAGACCATCTCTCGATTTAAAGTTTTGGCCCCATAAAAGGCACATTTATAATCCGATTTCGCTGAAATTTGACACAGTGTCTTATGTTAGGCTTTTTGATATCCCTGTCGTATATGGATCAGATCGGTCTATATTTGAAAATGGCTAACAAAAAGACCAATATTTTGTTCTACAAAATTGAACAATGAATTGTCCTCATTAGGCCACTCAATATCCGTGTTGTATTTGGTTAAAATCGTACCATATTTCCACATAGCTTCTATGGGGGCATAAATTATGCATTTTTCACCGGATTATGACGAAATGTGGTTTACATATATACCCGAGGTGATGGGTATCCAAAGTTCGACCCGGCCGAACTTAACGCCTTTTAGCTTGTTTGGGTCAATGTCAACCCACCGCTGGGTCTAACCCAGTCGTATGCCATCTGCAAGACATTTTCGGCTCTTCTGCAAATCCTATTCAGATTCTTACCTCTTAGAAGTATCGTAACAGTATCTATTCAAATCCCTCCTTAGTCAGCATCCGTAATAGGTCATTTATGGTGGTCACCCAAAGGAGTGGCCATTAAATACCCCCTGTGGCGTGCCCTGTGCCACATAAATATAAGGATGTCATGGTACCGACAATTTATCTACCTGCTCCTTAGCTTGTGGTTTATCCAGTCTCTAGGAACCCTGTACTGGTCTAAGGATTAGATCAGTGTGTCGCTGATGTCATATTCTATGTCTTTGTATCTACAATACGTTCACTGATTTTGAGTACAAAAGGCGAAAGGCTTATAGGTCTGAAAGGATGCAGTGCTTATTGACATTTGTCTTAAATCTTTGGATGTCAAAGTGGGTGGGAAAAACATTTGCCGGAAGTCGATTCCACATACGAACGGTTCGGGCGAAATAAGAATTCTCTCTATAATGCATTGTGGCCAATCAATTATAAACGGGTGTGCGTTCCTGGAACGTCTTGTGTCCCTTACATACATCCTTACATAAGGAATAAGAAGACGAATATCAAACAAACACACACCATGAAAGTACCGATAGAACAGCGACAAACAAGAGTTGGATACCCCACTGTACCCAATCAACGCCATCGCTCTCCCCTGTACACGGTCCAGTAGCTCCAGGGATGATTTTTAAGCTCCAGCCCATACATGTGGGTTGTACTCCATTTTCGGCCTTATGAAAGTGGTGTAAATGTTAAGAAGATCAGACGGAGTGAAGTAATTCTTACACCGTTTAAAGAAGCCTAAACACTAGAATGCTTCTTTCGACACTTCGAATACATGTTTAGTCCAACGGAGATCACTTTGTATTTTCGTGCCCAGAACATCAAAAGCTTCTGATTGCTCAAAATTTAAACAGTTGATAGACAAAGATGATCGTAATGGGTCAGCGAATCGTTTGTGTGACAACAAGCAGCACTGAGTCTTCCGTGCATTAAAATCTACTCGATTCATTCGACCCCACTCAGAAATCGCCAGCAAATCCTGGCAGAGTGTATGGTCCATAACACGCTTCTTGTCCATAATCTCTCGAAGACTTCGCCTATGGTCGAATGAGTACGAATGACAGAGATTACTGTCATCCGTAAATGAGTAGATCGGATTCGATGTCTGACCCAACAGATCGTTGAAAAAAAATTAGAAAAGGGAAGGAGAAAGTGAAATAACAGAGCCCTGGGGTACACCTGCGGTCAATTTGTGCTCATTGGATGAGAACACATCTATAACGACTCGAATAGTGCGATGTGTGAGAAAGCTCGAAATAAATCGAACGAAGCCATTACCGACATCAAATGCGACAAGCTTTGATAGTAGTGCACCATGCCAGCCCATATCAAATGCCTTGGAGATATCCAGAGCCACAACCTTACTCTCACCAAACTGGTGGATTGAGCGACTCCAACGTTCCGACAGAAGTGCCATGAGGTCGCCCGTAGAGCGATTTCTGCGGAACCCACACTGTTGGTCGCTAAGAAGGCCATTAGACTCTAAATACCTCACAAGGAGGCCACCGTAGCGCAAAGGTTAGCATGTCCGTCTATGACGCTGAACGTCTGGGTTCGAATCCTGGCGAGATCATCAAAAAAAAAATTATCACCAGTGGTTTTCCCTCCTAATGCTGGCAACATTTGTGAGGTACCATGCCATATAAAACTTCTCTCCAAAGAGGTGTCGCACTGCGGCACGCCGTTTGGGCTCGGCTATAAAAAGGAGGCCCCTTATCATTGAACTTGAATCGGACTGCACTCATTGATATGTGAAAAGTTTGCCCCTGTTCCTTAGTGGAATGTTCATGGGCAAAAATTTGCAAAAAAT
Source organism: Stomoxys calcitrans (assembly GCF_963082655.1). NCBI lineage: Eukaryota > Metazoa > Arthropoda > Insecta > Diptera > Muscidae > Stomoxys > Stomoxys calcitrans. The sequence continues at coordinate 85,120,681 of NC_081554.1, forward strand.
TTTGCAATTTACATACCTCACAAGATGGTGATTAACCATGCTCTCCATGACCATATAGAGAGCGGAGCATATCGCAATTGGCCAATAATTCGCAGGGTTGTTTGCCACACCCTTCATGGGTATTGGCCGAACGTTCGCAACCTTGCAACGTGCCGGGAAGACTCCCGCACGGTAGGCAAGGTTGAAAAGGTTGCGTAATCGACGAGCGAGCGTCGTAGAACACTTGCGTAAGACAAGTGTTGATATGCCATCCGGACCCGGGGATTTATTTACGTCTAGATTTTCAAGATCGCTTTTAACTCCACGAGTTCGAAAAAATATTTGGGACATGATGACATTTTCGATTGTGGTGAGTGGTTGATTGCTATCCAGCAGGAAAGAGTTCCCTGCAATTGTATCAGCCAACAGGTTAGCCTTATCAACCGGGTCAGTGAACGTTTGCTCGTCCTTAACAAGAGTTGGAATAGATGAAGAACTATACTTTACTCTTTTCACGAACGACCAAAAGCTCTTCCTCGAGTAGAAGCAAGAACCTCAGTACGCAGACGCTGAAAGAAATTTTTCACGCCTAAGCACGTTGGCACGCGAAGATCACGCCTGTTTGCACAGCAGTTCAGTATTGGCATTTTTATCCAAGGGCCAGTTCCTGCATGCAACCTCTTTCGATCTGACAACTTTGTCGTCTGATTTAGCCGTTATAGTCTTAACTGGAATAAAAGTCTTCGTTCCACTTAAAATAATCTCCTCAATCATTTGAGCAGTAGCATTTATATCGTCATCTAGAAAACATAGTTTCCAATTAAAATGCTGAAAGAATCCACTGAGCTCAGCCCAAAGTGCTTTTTCGTATAAAAATATTGACTGCTTCGGTTTTGGGGAGCACATAAAAGAATTTGAACACCATTTTGGAACTGTAAAATCACTGTGATTTAATTGGCTAACACTGGGGTATGTAAAGGTTAATCCCAAAAACTATTTATTTTCTACTTTTTCGTATAAAAATATTGACCGCTTCGGGATTGGGGAGCACATAAAAGAATTTGAACACCATTTTTGAACTGTAAAATCACTGTGATTTAATTGGCTAACACTGGGGTATGTAAAGGTTAATCCCAAAAACTATTCATTTTGCTTGCTTTAAGCAAAGGCAAAGGCAAGAATAACAGAACCGACATCATAGTCGCCATAGAAATTTATTAAAAAAGAAACATAAACGCAAATTCAAGATGGTTACATGTAGCTGTGTACATTTGTCCTCGCCCATAATACAAACATGAACGAGATACACCATTCCATTTTAAAATATGCATACACGCTCATTTGCTTAGAACTCTGCAACATGTTGACGGTAATAGCTGCTGCCTTAGTTGCTTTGACTGCTACAGCTTCCTGGGTCCCGGGTCGTTTGAGTCATATATCATAATGTTTTTTAAAAAGGAAATGAAAAAATATAAATTCTTTACAGAAAATTATGTGTTCGCTGTTTCTCTCTCTCACTCTCTCTGCTACTGAACCCCTTCAACACCTCACCACCGGTGTTTGCCACGTACGCTATGGCATCCTTCATCCTGAAGTAATTCTAATGCTTTGGTTTTGTACAACTTTAGTGGCACATTTTTAGTTTCCCTTCATAGGGTAAGCAAACGAAGTCATACTGCCATAACAAATTTAGGTTAGTGAATTCCATCTGTCTTTGTGCGTGCACCAGCAGTACAGGGAGCGATTTCTTTGTGTTTGTTTGTAAAATGCTTTTTAACAAATCTTTTACACTCAATAGCAAGTTAAGAAGATGGCATATAGAGGTGGATAGGAAGTGAGGGAAGCTAAATGAGTTACAAAACTAAGAGAATGACTTCACTTACAATCTACCACATGTGAAGGTTCATATTAGTCCTTAAATAGGTATAATCACCATATAAACCGATAGTTAATTTGAGTTTTTAACAGCACAATTCTCCATCATTCAGATGGAGAGTTGTGCTCCATATGTGCTCTCTATGGCTGAAATTGTTTATGTCCCCACCTAAGTTCCGATATCTGTTAGACGCAAAAGGCGGGCAATGGAAATGCTTCAACGTCACATCATCTTCCCCGCATGTCCTACACATGCTATCACTTGCCACATAAGTGAACTCGTAGTCCTATGTGTCCCGTTATGATACCAATAGCTATACTGACCGCCTTCTTACTTCCTTTCAGTAATATCCTCGTCTTCTCACGATCTGGATCCCCCCAAAGGATTTTCGCCGTTTCTACCGACTGTTTCGCTGTTCCACAGGGTTGCATGATCGTTCGTCACCAACGCCCATAATTCGGACTACGTCGACCAGAAAGGCTTCGGGGTAACCAAGTTTATTGACGGCAGTCCTCTGGTCTTCACCGCCAAATCATCTGCCCTTTCCTTCCCCTTACTCCGTTATGGCCCGTCACCCAAACGATGCAGATTTTGCCATTCTCAGAGAAGAAATTAATCTCCTTCCTACACTGCAAGACCATCTGTCACCTTACCGTCCTGGTTGTTTTTGCATTTATGGCCATTTTATTGTCCGTAAAGATGTTCACATTCGACCGCACCGCACCATCTTACGCTTTCCGTGATCGCCTGGATCTCCGCTTGCAGGACCGTATTATGCTCAGGCAGTCTAAAACAGATCTCAGTCCCTGAGTTTTTCAATGTAGACCCCCAGGCCCACTCTGCCCTCTAGCATCGAGAGAAACCTCGAAAGAGACGACTAGGTCGTGAAGGGCTGTTTCAGTGGACTTGCCCTTCCAATATGCATGTTGTTGTCTAAACAGGTGGTCTCAAGGGATCTTTGCCCTAAGACATGTTTCCATCAACCTCTCTAGAGTCTTCAGCATGAGGGATGCCAGTCTAAAAGAACAAAAATCTTTCACCTTCGTGTGGTACGGTTTTCCTGCAAGCCAAAATTTCAGCATAATCGAATAAACATTGCGCCCTCTAGGGGCTCAATAAATATAATCGGGAGATCGGTTTATATATTATACTAGCTGGACAGGGCCCGTTCCGCTGCGCCTTCTTTAACTCTCTTATATCTATTTAGGGTGTGAACACTTCACCCTGAATGTGGATATCGTGCTACTGTAGCCTATGGCCGCCTATGACGCTGAACGCCTGCGTTCAAATCCTGGCGGAAATTCGGACTAAATTTAAAGAGGTGGTAATCCCATCTTAGTGCGAGGTGCCATACCAGGCATGGTCATGTAAAAAATTCTTATCTTATCTGATTCTTATCTTTGATAAACTCAACTTGAATCGAAAAGCACTCATTGATGTATGAAAAGTTTGCCCCTGCTCTGTTCCTGGACAAATTTTTACTCTACTCCCAAATGCATTTCTTTTGAGCCCCTTATTGCCATAATGGGACAATTAATCTATTCGACGTATTTTTAGGAGAAAAAAGAACCAAATTGACTTGAACGCTAGTTTTAATGTCATATTTTTAATCTACTCCCAAAATATCTTTCATTTAAATCCTATATAGCCATGGTCGGCTCATACGCCCATTTGGGGGTGGGGCGACCTCCCATTACTTGGACCTAATTATTTATGCCATATTTGTAATCTACTGCTGGATATTTTTCATTCGAGTCCTATATTGATAGGAACGTCGAATGTTTCTGTTAAGAGGAGTTTTAGGGTTGTGGTGGCCCACTGGGTCTTGGACCCAATATTTAATATGATTTTCATTTTCCAGTCTCCAATACATTTCATTTGATACCCATATTGTGCTCATAAGTCGTCTTTGGGATTGGAGTGGCGTTTTTTGATGTAAGGGGGAGGGTCAGCCACCATCCGATATCTTAAAATTATATAACCTATGTTTCCTTTTTTTGATTCTATGGAACAAACAAAGAAACCGAGTCCCATATAGTCATGATGATTCGTAATCTACTCCCGAATACCTTTCATTTAAGCCCCATATTGATAAGGAAAACCAATTTGTCTGTTTTTAGACATTTTGGGGTTAGGGCGACTTCCTGGGTACTTGTACCCAATTTCTAATACCATATTCGTATTCCACTCTTTAATACTATTTATTTGATATCCATATTGTCTTCATCGGACACTTGTGATTTTGGGTGGTATTTTTGGGGTAACGGGGAGGGTCCGCCCCCTTCCGATATTAACAAATTTAAAAGCATATTTCTTCTTCCTGGCCATATTCATAATCTACTCCCGAATACCTTTCATTTAAGTCCCATATTGTGATGATCGTCAAATAAACCTATTTTAAGTGGTTTTGGGCTGGGGCGGCCCCCAGGTACTTGAACCCAACTATTATTATGAAATTCTTAATGTACTTTTGAATACCTTTCATTTAAATCCCATATTGTTCCGAACGCTCCACTTTTATATATGGGTAGTACTTTTGGGGTAAGGGGACGTTCAGCCCCCCAAGATATCAATAAATTATATAGTCTATGTTTCCGTCCAAACCAACGTATACAATCTGTAAAAATTCCAAGGTAATCGGTTCAGCAATTTTTGAGTCTTTAGGGAACAAAGAAACAAACCGAAAACAAACACAAATTCAACTTTATATATAAGATGGGAGCTATATCAGGTTCAAATCCGAATACCAACTTCAAATCCAATATTTTTGAAAGGGCAAGAAGGGCAACTCTTGCCCCATACACCTGCAAGAGAACCATTGGCAAATATTGAGGGTTTAAAAGGCGCGTTATGCACAAGGTATATACTATGTTGTCAGACCTATAATGCTATATGGTGTTGTGGTTTGGTGGACGGAGCTTCAAAAGCCAACAGAATAGCTTGTTTATGCATCACAGCCTCTATGAGGATGATACCATCTGATTCACCGAATTTAATGCTTCATCTAACGCCTCTGGGCATTGTGGTTAGAAAAATAGAAGAGACCACTGCTGTGGGGCTTAAGAAGCTTTTTCTTTGGTCATGTGGCGGCTATAGACACTGTGTTATTCTTGATACAATATCCGATATACCAGGCAGTGTGGATTTCACCCTACCTGAGGCGCTTTTTGATAGAAAGTACTGTACCATTATTTCTGATAGAACCGATTGATAGTTCCAATCGGTATCCATGGTAATAGAAGTTACATAGACATCTATACGGATGGCTCCAAACTAAACGATCAGGAAGGCTTTGGGGTGTACTGTTAAGATCTCAAACTAGTCCTATCGAAAAGTTTACCCGACCACTGCAGTGTGTATCAAACGGAGATCCTTGCAATTAAGGAAGTGGTGGAATGACAAAGATATATTGCCATAATGACGATTGGCATAAATATCTTTTTAGACAGCCATGCAGCCATTAAATCCCTGGAGAACGTATTTCTGAACACAAAAACCTCCTTCGACTGTCGCAAATCTCTCAACGAGATTAGTTAAAAATTCAAACTTTCTGGTTGGCGGGCCACAGAGATATCCCAGGGAATTGTAAAGCGGACGAGTTTGCGAGGCTAGGAACTACCTTGCACATTACAGGGAAATTGGAATCTATGGGTATGCCTCTAGCGATATGTAAGCTAAGTTTTCAGGATCAGGTCAGAGGGGCAACGATTGATAGATGGTCTCAGAGAGGGGGCTGTGAATATTCCAAAACTATGTGGCCTAATCTAGACTTGAAGAGGTCTACCGCTCTGCTCTCACTGGCTAGAACAGACGTCTGAGTCATTTTGTCCAGAAGAACAGGCCGTCCGTCCGTCTGTCTGTCGAAAGCACATTAACTTTTGAAGAATTAGAGTTAGCCGCTTGAACTTTTGAACAAATACTTCTTATTGGTGTAGGTCGGTTGGGATTGTAAATCGGCCAAATCGGTCCATGGTTTGAAATAGCGGCCATATTAACCGATCTTGGGTCTTGACTTCTTGAGCCTCTAGAGGGCACAATTCTCGTCCGATTTGACTAAAATTTTGCACATGGCGTTTTGGTATCACTTTCAACAACCGTGCGATGTATGGTTCAAATCGGTCCATAACCTGGTACAGCTGCCATATAAAACGACCTTGGGTCTTGACTTCTTGAGCTTTAAGATGGCGGAATTCTTATCTGATTTGACTGAAATTTTGCACACAGTGTTTTGATACCACTTCCAACAACAGTGCCAAGTATGGTTCAAATCGGTTCATAACCTGATACAGCTGCCATATAAGCCGATCTTGGGTCTTGACTTCTTGAGCCTCTAGAGGGCACAATTTTCATCCGATTAGGCACAGATTTTGTACAACGGCTTCTCCCATGGCTTTCAACATACGTGTGCAATATGGTCTGAATCGATCTATAGCTTGACACAGCTCCCATATAAACCGATCTCCCGATTTTGCTTCTTGAGCCCCGATTCGACTATAACTTGATATAGCTTCTCCTTCTCCTTCTCCTCCATCCTTATTCATAATTCCTTGTTTGACTTAAAAGAGATACTGCGCAAAGAACTCGACAGATGCGATTCATGGTGGGGGGTATGTAAGATTCGGCTCGGTCGAACTTAGCACGCTTTTGCTTGTTTTCCTTATTAGTTTGTAAGCCGATTCTCGGACTAACATGGTTTTGTTAAACCATAGAGTTTTTCAAATGCCCACACTAACGAAGTTTATTTTTTGGATATATCCAATTAGCATAACAGAAGAACTCGATTATGGACTCGCCTGCATTAAAGTAAGACATTCTTTGTAACAAAATAATTTTATTTGGCTTTTCTCAGCGTGAGAATTGTTTTGGACTGGAATGAAATCCAGCAACTTCTTCCTCAATACGCTTAACGGCAAATGCCCCAAAGTAAAACTCTAACATTTTTATGGAAATGCTCTCTGTGCAGTCTTGTTCTTGCCTACAAAAGTTTTCACATGACCTACCTTGCGAACATACAAACATTTTCTTCAAATAAATGCAGCTGAACCCAAACAGAGTGATGCAGAGTTTTGGCATAAACAAAAAAAAAAAAGGAGAAAAAAAACAAAATAACGTACGATACAAAAATCCTTGGAATTCTTTGGGAAAACTTAAGGCACAATTGAAAAGCTGAAACTAGGATTTGGTAGTTGATGCTGAAGCTTCTTTGGCCACTTCAATTTACTGTTTCAAGCCAGTCCTAGTCCTGCTACCAACTTCGGCATTTTATTTAAGTTGCCGTTGAAGTGGCAGTTCAAAAGTATTTCCGCCAAGAGCCGAGAAAGTTTTCTTTACTTCTGTGCTGTGTTAGCGGATAGTTTTGGAAATCCCTTTGTTGCAAATCTAACAGTCAATTGAAATTTCCATTGTTTCGTTTGTTTGTTACATTCATTTGTATGCTAGGTCGTTACTCATTCACCATATATATATGGTATTTTTATACTGTAGACTACTATTGTGGTACAGGGTATGATAACTTAGTGCATTTTATTTCTAACACCCAGAAGGAAGAGAGCTAGACCCATTGATAAGTATACCTATCGTCTTAGAATTACAATTTTTGATTCGATTTAGCTATGTCCGTCTGTCTGTCGGTCTATCTGCCGATCATCTTTAAATTTGGAATATCATTTAAATTTAGCTAAAAGAGGAAGCTTATTGAAATTACAACTAAAAAGGCGTTAAGATATACATATACTATACATTTGGATATTCACCATCCCGGGAATATATGTTAACCAACTTTCGGAGGCCACCGTAGCGCAGAGGTTTGCATGTCCGCCTTTAACTGGGTTCAAATCCCGGCGAGACCATCAGAAAAAAATTTTCAGCGGTGGCTTTCCCCTCCTATTGCTGGCAACATTTGTGAGGTACTATGCCATGTAAAACTTCTCTCCAAAAAGGTGTCGCACTGCGGCACGCCGTTCGGACTCGGCTATAAAAAGGAGGCGCCTCATCATGGAGCTTAAACTTCAACGGATGTCGAAGGTTCTAACACAACTCACTGTCCCAAATTTAGGTGACATCGGACAATAAATGGGCGCAAAACCTTAAATCGAAAGATCAAATCTGGACCGATCCGGTCCAAATTGAACAAGGATGTCTAAGGGCCTAACACAACTCGCTTTCCCAAATTTCGACGACATCGGACAATAAATGCGCCTTTTATGGGCCCAAGACCTTAAATTGAGAGATCGGTCCATATGACAGCTATATCCAATTCTGGACCGATCTGAGCCGAATTGCAGAAAGATGTCCGAAGGACCTAACACAACTCACTGCCCCAAATTTCAGCGACTGTTAGCAATAAATGCGCCTTTTATGGGCCCAAAACCTTAAATCGAGAGATCGGTCTATATGGCAGCTATATCCAAATCTGGACCGATCGGGGACATGACACTACTCACTTTTCCAAATTTCAGCAAAATCGGAAAATAAATGTAGCTTTTATGGGCCTAAGATCTTAAATCGGTGGATCGGTCTATACGGGGGCTATATCAATATATAGTCCGATAAAGCCCATTATTGAAATTAACCTGTCTTTGGACAAAAAAATAATCTGTGCAAAGTTTCAGCTTAATATCTCAATTTTTTAAGTTTATAGTATTATTTCAACAGACAGACGGACGGACATGTCTTGATCGCCTTAGATTTTTACGACGACCAAGAATATAAATACTTTATAGGGTCGGAAATAAATATTTCGATGTTTTACAAACGGAATGGCAATGTGAATATACCCCCATCCTTCGGTGGTGGGTATAACAAGTAAAAACGCGTTAAGTTCGGCCGTGCCGAACTTTTAATACCCATCAATATGAAACTATTTATTACCTAAATTTATTGTTACATACTATATTCATATTAATATCTTAATATAGGCCGATCTTAATCATATAAAGATCGGCCTATCTTAATCATATTGGGTTGCCTAAAAAGTAATTGCGGATTTTTTAACAGAAAGTAAAAGCATTATTAATAAAACTTAGAATGAACCTTAATCAAATATACAATTGCTATTTTGTTCGACAACCCTTTGCCATCTTCCACGCTCACGTATTCCACGCTCATAGAACTTCTGGCCTTTATCTGCAAAAAACTGAACCAAGTGCGATTTTATAGCCTCATCATTGCCGAAAGTTTTACCATTTAAGGAGTTCTGCAAAGATCCAAATAAATGGTAGTCTGATGATGCAAGGTCAGGGCTATATGGTGGATGCATCAAAAGTTCCCAGCCAAGCTCACTCAGTTCTTGGCGAGTGACCAAAGATGTGTGCGGTCTAGCGTTGTCCTGGTGGAATACGACACCTTTACGATTGACCAATTCTGGTCGCTTCTCCTTGATGGCTGTATTCAATTTGTCCAATTGTTGACAGTAAACATCCGAATTATTCGTTTGGTTCCTTGGAAGTAGCTCAAAATATACCACACCCTTCCAATCCCACCAAACAGACAGCATAACCTTCTTTTGGTGGATATCACCATGCTTGGACCATGATCGTTTTCGACTAACGTTGTTATAAACAATCCATTTTTCATCTCCAGTTATGGTTCGTTTTAAAAACGGATCGAATTCATTGCGTTTAAGGTGCATATCACAAGCGTTGATTCGGTTTGTTAAATGAATTTCTTTCAATACATGAGGTACCCATATTAAAATTGACACCAAACAAACAAATGTCAACAAAATTTCGCGCACTTTTTTTCTAAAGCAAGCTAAAAGTAACAGCTGATAACTGACAGAAGAAGGAATGCAAGTACAGAGTCACAAGCCGTTGAAAAAATTTGTCAACGCCGACTATATTACTACTATATTACTGACAATTACTTATTGGGCAACCCTATTAAGATCGCCAGACGAAGAAATAGTGCGCTTTACCAGTTTAGGTAAGGAAGGTGTGTCGAATGGGATATTAGTGAACATTATTTAATTGAGATTATAATCACATTCAGATTTATATAAACTATGGTTAGGTGTTGGAAAAATGGTGACGTGAATTACTAACGATAGATGACCAGATTGTTAATAGAGACCAGTAAGTGAGCCGGATGAATGATATAAGCTTTAGTGACCGTTGAAAGGCTAAAACGACTAAAATCAGGTGGTGGACCTCTGACCTGGTAACGATGCGGCTCAACGTCAAGCGTAATATCAATATGAGAAATTTGCAAGAAGCTGTTGGATAGGAGCAAGAAAGATCACTTCAGGATGAAAGATCAAAAGATCACAAAGATGATTATTGGGGCAAAGTATAAAGCTTGATAATATTTTGACTTTTTGGAGCTAGTATGCTAGGATCTAAATAGGAACGTTCTTTCCTCATGTGGTTGAGCACGAACAGGGTTCGAGGGAGATGATCGTGTCTCCTCTACGTTTCAAAAGAGTAGTATAGTGGCCAGTGACTCCGGTTTATGAGCGGCGCTGCACTTGTTGAGAATTGAATGAAATAAACCTAATGCTATTCTCATCCGATTTGGCTGAAATTTTGCTTGAGAAATTTTGTTATGACTACCAACAACTGTGCTTAGCATGATGTAAATCGGTTCATAACCTGATATAGCTGACATATAAACCGACAGCCGAATAGGATAAACTTTCGCCCTCTAGTGGCTCAAGAAGTCATGATCCCAGATCGGTTTATACGACAGCGATATCATACGTGTTTGGACGTTAAATTAAACACCTCGTGCTTGTTGAGATCGGTCGAAAATTGCGGCTTCTACAGCCTTAAAATTCCATATCTGATGAAATATATATATGGGAGCTATATCTGAATCTGGGCCGATTTTGACGAAATTTAACACACAGATTAATACGTTAAATGAAACACTTCATGCATAATTTTGTAAATATTGAACGAAAAATGAGGCTTCTACAGCCTTAAAAGTCCATATCACATGAAATATATATATGGGAGCTATATCTAAATCAGGACAGATTTTAATGAAATTTTTCACATGTTCTAGAACGTCAAATAAAACATTTCATGTTTTTTTTAAATATCGGAACAAAAATGAGCCTGCTACAGTCAAAAAATTCCATATCGGATGAAATATATAAATGGGAGCTATAACTAAATCTAGACCTATTTTGTCGAAATTTTGCATACATATGACAACATCGAACACAACACCTTGTACAAAATTTGTTTAAGATCGTACCAAAATTGTACCTTCTACAGGCTTAAAACTTCATATAGGAGGAAAGATATATATGGGAGCTATATCTAAATCTGGACCGATATTCATGAAATTTTTCACACATATTAGAACGCTAAATAAACACCTCGAGCCAAATCTTTTATAGATCGGACTAAAATTATGGTTTCTACAGCCTTAAAAAGCCATATCGGATGAAAGATATATATGGGAGCTATATCTAAATCTGAACCGATTTTTTTCAAAATCAATAGTGTTCGTCCTTGGGCCAAAGAAATTTCAAGACAATCAGACAATTAATGCAACCTTTACAAGACACCTGGACAGACAGACGGACATAGCTAAATCGAATCAGGAAGTGATTCTATGCCGATCGGTATACGTATCAATGGGTCTAGCTCTTCTCCTTCTTAGCATTGCAAACAAATGCACAAACTTATAATACCCTGTACCACAGAGGTGGTGTAGGGTATAAAAATAGAGATATTGAGCTGAAACTTAGCACAGATTCAGCAGGTTAAGTTCGAAGATGGGATATATCGGACTATATCTTGATATAGCCCCCATATAGACGGATCCTACGATTTAGGGTCTTAGGCCCATAACAGTAACATTTATTATCCGATTTTGCTGAAACTTGGGACAGTGAGTTGCCTTAAGCCTTTCGAAATCTTTCTTAAATTTGGCCCTGATCGGTTGAGATTTGGATATAGCCGCTATATAGATATCATACATATATATATCTCGATTTAAGGTTTTGGGCCCATAAAAGGCGGATTTATTATCCGATGTCGCCCAAAATTTGGGACAGTGGGTTAAGTTAAGCCCCTTGACATTTTTCTGTAATATGGCGCAGATCGGTCCAGATTTGAACATAGCTGCCATATCGACCGATCTCTCGATTTTAGGTTTTGGGGCCATAAAAGGCGCATTTATTGTTCGATTTTTCCGAAATTTGGGACAGTGCGATGTGTTAGGCTCATAGACATTTCCCTGCAACTTGGCCCAAATCGGTGCAGATTTGGATATAGCTGCCATGTAGACCGATATCTCGATTTAAAGTCTTGGCGCCATAAAAGTCGCATTTATTATCCGATTTCACTGAAATTTGACACGGTGACTAATGTTAGGCCTTTCGACATCCGTGTTGTATGTGGTTCAGATCTGTTTATTTTTATACCCTCCACCATAGGATATAGGGTATACTAATTTCGCCATTCTGTTTGTAACTACTCGAAATATTCGTCTGAGACCCCATAAAGTATATATATTCTTATTATCCCGACATTTTATGTCGATCTAGACATGTCCGTCCGTCTGTCGATAGCACTCTAACTTTCGAAGGAGTAAAGCTAGCCGCTTGAAATTTTGCACAAATACTTCTTATTAGTGTAGGTCGGTTGTGATTGTAAATGGGCCATACCGGCCCCATGTTTTGATATAGCTGCCATAAAAACCGATCTTGGGTCTTGACTTCTTGAGCCTCTAGAGTGCGCAATTCTTATCCGATTGGAATGAAATTTAGTAAGACGTGTTTCGTTATGATATCCAACAACTGTACCAAGTATGGTTCAAATCGGTTCATAACCAAATATAGCTGCCGTATAAACCGATCTTGGGTCTTGACTTCTTGAACCTCTAGAGTGCGCAATTCTTATCCGATTGGAATGAAATTTCGCACGACATGTTTTGTTATGATATCCAACAACTATGCCAAGAATGGTTCAAATCGGTCCATAACCTCATATAGCTCTCATATAAACCGATCTTGGGTCTTGACTTCTTGAGCCTCTAGAGGGCGCAATTCTTATCCGATTTGAATGAATTTTGAATGACGTGTTTTGTTACGATATCCAATAACTGTGCCAAGTATGTTTCAAATCGGTTCATAACCTGATATAGCTGCCATATAAACCGATCTTGGGTCTTGACTTCTTGAGCCTCTAGAGGGCGCAATTCTTAACCGATTGGAATGAAATTTTGCACGACGTGTTTTGTTATGATATTCAACAACTATGCAAAGTATGGTTCAAATCGGTTCATGTTTTGAAATAGCTGCTATATAACCCGATCTTGGGTCTTGATTTCTTGAGCCTCTAGAGGGCGCAATTCTTTTCCGATTTAACTGAAATTTTGCACGTAGTGTTTTGGTATCACTTTCAACAACTGTGTTAAGTATGATTCAAATCGGTTCATAGCTGTCATATAAACCGATCTTGGACCTTGATTTCTTGAGCCAATAGAGCGCGCAATTTTCATCGGTTTTGGCTGAAATTTTGCGTGAGGTGTTTTGTTATGACTTCCAATAACTATGCTAAGTATGGCGTAAGTGGGTATTGAACCTGATATAGCAGCCAAATAAACCGATCTGGGATATTGACTTCTTGAGCCTCTAAAGGGCGCAATTCTCATCCGATTTGGCTAAAATTTTGTACAACGGCTTCTCTTATGACCTTCAACATACGTGTCTAATATGGTCTGAATCGATCAATAGCTTGATACAACTCCCGTATAAACCTATCTCCCAATTTTGCGTCTAGAGCACCTACAAGGCGCAATTCTTATCAGAAAGATCTGAAATATTACACAATGTTTCCTACCATATTCAGCATTCATTTATGGTCCGAATCGGACTATAATTTGATATAGCTCCAATAGCATAACAGTTCTTATTCAATATTCTTTGTTTGCCTAAAAGGAGATACAGCGCATAGAACTCGACGAATGCGATCAATGGTGGAGGGTACAAAAGATTCGGCCCGGCCGTACTTAGCACGTTTTTGCTCGTTTGATTTTCCCTCCTTAGTCATATTTCACTAGTGTTTAAAGCGTCTGACTTGTATTTAAAATGTCATTGCCATTATTGTCACCTAATTATATGGGATTAGAAATTTATATATGTTAGTGAATATTTAGAATTTGTAACTCATGAACTTTTTGCCATTTCCACTGTTGTCCCACAGATTGTAAACTTTGATTGCTGCGCTCTACTTTAAGATGACCCGCGCCCATGACTCTTGACTCTTTAAAAGTCTTCTGAAATTGGGGGCAAACTAAGAACCCAGAAATTAATGGCGCAAAGAGTTATTTGAACGCATAATTTATGCATGATTGCTCACTTTAAAATGGTAATTTAATTAAAAAGGGAAAAGTGCAAAATATTTAATGTACATCATCTATACGAAGAATTATGGCCTTCGCTTCGTGAGTGGGTGGGGGTTTAGGAAAACTTTTGCAACCCTCCAAGAATTATGTTTTGGAGTGGTTCAATCAATGAATTGACATTCATAAACCAACATTCATTTGCCTGCTACCACTTTTCACTTCTTTTGGGTTTTGGTGCGAAGCCACAATTAGTTCTTAGCCCCTTAAATTCAAGCGCGTGTCGTCAATCAAATGGAACGAAAAAAAAACAAAAAAAAAGTGCTCCCGAAGCAAGGCAAGCCGTCAACCAACCAGCCAGCCAGCCAGCCTACTCTTTATTATTCGTAATAACTTTGGCGACATTAAGAAACAGAGGATAACAAAAAAAAGAAAGTGTAGGGAATATTACCATTTTTAATGGAAGGGGTAGTTAAATTAAAATTGCCAAAAGGAAATTGTAACACACTTTTTCTGGCAACCTTTTCGTTTATTTTGATTTGCGGAACGCGCAAGAGGAATGCCCTCATTTTGATGAGGGAAGAAAAGCTAAACTGGCAGCTTAAAAAACTCAATTAGCGCTTGGGGTACAGCTACTCATCCTTGTTTGTTGATGCATTCATTAGAGGGATGAGGTTAGAGAACAAAAGCAAAAAAAAAAAATCCAAAAAAACAGCGAAATAAGGAAAACTTTACAAATTAATGTGTACTTTGAAGTCAACGACGACAAACAGCCAGCAACGACAGGCAGCAGTGGCATTAGCTCAGCATCAGCTTCAGAGTGGCTTTAGCAAGACCAGCAGCATTTGTGGAAGCGCTGGCTGGCATTGTTCGCCGCATTAGCAACAATGAGCCACATTTAGCATTCATTTAACAACAAGCAAATAGCACAGAAAACTGAACCGAAATGAAATGAATTAATTGTTGCCGAGTTGCTCACGCTGCAAGCTTTCAACTCTTTTCTTTTCCGCTCAAACCCTTCGCCAGCCAGAACTTATGCCGTTCTTTTAACCGCTGCTGTTGCGCGGGTTGATATTTGTTTTTGAGTTTAGCCATTCCAGCACTTTTGGTGTTCGTTGCCTTGTAATCTTGATGTCAAAGTCCTCAGCCATCATTTTGGCCTTCATTATGATTCCCTATAAAGGGGAATATGGCTTCAAAAGTATTTGAGCAATGCTGCCGTGAAATCAACGAAATCAACGAAAACTTTAAAATAATTTAGCTGTTCTCGCATTATGCAACATTTATGACATAATCATTTAGGAGTGTTGTGTGCAACAATGTTGAACGGTGGTTCAAATCATAAAAAAAACAATCGAAAATACCATACCTACGGGAAATAGGACAGGTCCCAAACATGTCACGGGATAGGTTCTCTGGTGGTAGGGACCGCTCCCAGATCTCGTCGCCTTACATGGAAAACCCTATTACTTTTATAAGGGTTTGTCGCTTGAGGTGATGAGTTCCCACCATTCTAAAACCGTAAGGTAGGTCCTGGGACACTTCGAAAAGGATGAGTATATTTTGCAAGTATTTTTTAGGGATATAACATTAGGAAAAGCAATTTTTATACCCTACACCATAGGATGGGGGTATAATTATTTACTCATTCTGTTTGTAACTTTTGAGGTGGTCAAGCGGATCAAGAAAGCCCTGATAATTCGCTTCAGTCTGCTTGGCCTAGAATAAAAACTGCCCCTTGAGTAAAACCTTAAACCACTTGGCGGTTGCCATGTTGGACAGCAGAACTGGTTGGTCTAAGGTTGGCAATGTAACATTGCATAGAATCTCACAAATGTCACCAGCTGAAGGAAGGAAAAACCACCGCTGAAAAATTTTCTCATAATCTCGCCAGGATTCGAACCCGGCTGTTCAGAGCCATAGTCGGACATGTTTACCTGTGCGCCAGCGCAATTTTTATATTCCTTGAAAGCGAGATAACCTTCAGTCTTGCCTATTGCATCATGAAGGGGTATTTCTATGAACTTGGCTTTGCTTAAGATGTGTTTTTAGTATACCCTCCACCATAGGCTGGGGATATACTAATTTCGTCATTCTGTTTGTAACACCTCGAAATTTGCGTCTGGGACCCCATAAAGTATATATATATTCAGGATCGTCATGTCATTTTAAGTTGATCTAGACATGTCCGTCCGTCTGTCCGTCCATCCGTATGTTTCTCAATAGCACGCTAACTTTCAAAGGAGTAAAGCTAGGCGCTTGAAATTTTGCACAAATTCCTTTTATTAGTGTAGGTCGGTTGGGATTGTAAATGGGCCAAATCGGTCTACGTTTTGATGTAGCTGCCATATAAACCGATCTTGGGTCTTGACTTCCTGAACCTATAGAGGGCGCAATCCTCGACCGATATGACTGAACTTTTGCACGTGGTGTTTTGGTATCATTTCCAAAGATTTTGTAAAGTATGGTTTAAATCGGTCCATGTTTTGATGTAGCTGTCATATAAACCGATCTTGGATCTTGACTTCTTGAGCCTCTAGAGGGCGCAATTCTAGTTCGATTTGACTAAAATTTTGCACGTGGTGTTTTGTTATGACTTCCAATAACTGTGCGGCGTAAATCGGTACATAACCTGATATAGCTGCCATATAAACCGATGTGGGATCTTGACATCTTGTCTAATGTGGTCTGAATCGATCATCGATCGATCTTGATACAGCTCACATATAAACCTATCTCCCGATTTTGCTTCTTGAGCCTCCACAAGGCGCAATTCTTATCCGAATGAAGTGAAATATTACACAATCGTCCGAATCGGATTATAACTCGATATAGCTCCAATAGCATAACAGTTCCTATTCAATATTCCTTGTTTTCATAAAAAGAAATACCGCACATAGAACTCGACAAATGCGATCCATGGTGGAGGGTATATAAGATTCGGCCCGGCCGAACTTAGCATGCTCTTACTTGTTATACTCTCCACCATAGGATGGGGGTGTACCAATTTCGTCATTCTGTTTGAAACACCTCGAAATATGCGTCTGAGACCCCATCAGGTCTATATATTCGTGATTGTCATGTCATTCTAAGTTGATCTAGCCATCCGTCCGTCTGTCTGTCGAAAGCACGCTAACTTTCGAAGGAGTAAAGCTAGCCGCATGAAATTTTGCACAAATACTTTTTATTAGTGTAGGTCAGTTGTATTGTAAATGGGCCAAAACGGTCCACGTTTTGATGTAGCTGCCATATAAACCGATCTTGGGTCTTGACTTCTTGAACCTCTAGAGGGCGCAATTCTCGTCCGATATGACTGACATTTTGCACGTGGTGTTTTGGTATCATTGACATCTTGTCTAATGTGGTCTGAATCGATCATCGATCGAGCTTGATACAGCTCCCATATAAACCTATCTCCCGATTTTGCTTCTTGAGCCCCCACAAGGCGCAATTCATATCCGAATGAACTGAAATATTATACAATGGTTCGAATCGGATTATAACTTGATATAGCTCCAATAACATAACAGTTCCTATTTAATATTCCTTGTTTGCATATGTGTCTAATATGGTCTGAATCGATCAATAGCTTGATTAAGCTCTTATATAAACCTATCTCCCGATTTTGCTTCTTGAGCTCCTACAAGGCGCCATTCTTATCCGAGTGAACTGAAATATTACACAATGACTTCTACAATGTTCAGCGTTCATTTATGGTCCGAATCGGACTATAACTTGATATAGCTCCAATAGCATAACAGTTCTTATTCAATATTCTTTGTTTGGTTAAAAACAGATACCGCGCATAGAACTCGACAAATGCGATCCATGGTGGAGGGTATATAAAATTCGGACCGGCCGAACTTAGCACGCTTTTACTTGTTTTTTGTCTGATTTCGCTGAAATTTGAAACAGCGAGAAGCTATACGCCTCCTCTTATCTAGCTTAAATATAGTTAAGATCGGACTATATATATATAGCTGCTATATAGACCGATCCGCAGGTTGATGGTCTTACGTCCATGAAAGCTGGATTTATTACCCGATTTCGCTGAAATTTGAAACAGTGATTTATTTTAAGACAGTAAATCCGCCTTTTATGGGGCGCATTTATTGTCCGATCGAGAGATCGGTCTATATGGCTGCTTTAACCAAATCTTATCCGATCTCGATCAAGTTGCAGAAAAATTTCGAAGATCCTGACACAACTCACTGTCCCAAATTTCGGCGAACTCGGGCAATAAATGCGCCTTTTATGGGCCCAAAACCTTAAATCGTGAGATCTGTCTATATGGCAGCTATATCCAAATCTTGACCGATCTGTGCCACAGTGCAGAAGTATGTTGAGGGGCTTAATTCAACCCAATCTTCTAAATTTCGGAGACATCGGACAAAAAATGCGCCTTTTATGGGCCCAAGACCTAAAATAGGGAGATCGATTCATATGGCAGCTATATCCAAATCTGAACCGATCTGGGCCCAATAAAACAGTATGTCAAGGAGCCTAACACAACACACCGTCCCAAATTTTAGGCAAAATCGGACAATAAATGTGGCTTTTATGGGCTTAAGACTCTAAATCGGTGGATAGGTGGATCGGTCCGTACGGCAGCTATATCCAAATCCGTAGCGATCTAGGCCAACTTAAGGAAGGGTGTGAAGTGGCTTAACACAACTCACTGTCCTAAATTTCAGCAAAATCGGATAATAAATGTGGCTTTTATGGGCCTAAGACCCTAAATCGGCAGATCGGTCTATATGGCAGCTATATCCAAATCTAGACTGATCTGGGCTAAATTGAAGAAGGATGTCTAAGTACCTAACGCAACTCACTGTCCTAAATTTCAGCAAAATCGGATAATAAATGTGGCTTTTATGGGCCTGAGACCCTAAATCGGCCGATCGGTCTATATGGGGGCTATATCAAGATATAGTCCGATATAGACCATCTTCGAACTAAACCTGCTGATGGACTAAAAAGGAATCGGTGCAAAGTTTTAGCTCAATTTTTAAACAATGCAGCGTGATTTCAACAGACAGACAGGCAGACGGGCGGACATGGCTAGTCTTAGATTAGTTTATAGTCTTAGTCTTAGATTAGTTTATAGGGTCGGAAATGAAGATTTAGATGTTGCAACACATCGGAATGACAAAATGAATATACCCCCATACTTCGTTGGTAGGTATAAAAAGTAAAAGCGCGTTAAGTTCGGCCGCACCGAATCTTACCTTTACCCTTAACCATGGATTGCATGTGACAAGTTCTTTGAATGACTTTTTGTCCTTGTCCTTTTTGACCTTCTCAGATATCGAAATCGTCTTCGTGAGGAAATGCGGTGCGTTCTCCTATGGTGGTGGGTATAAAAAGTCGACCCGCCCTAATGTACATACAGTTTAGAAGTACAAAATGTAGTTATATGTTGTTGGCCGTGCAAACCCGAAAATTAACAAGAGCTTTTGGATTATCTGCGTATGAAGTGGCATATCTTACTTTTCATTTGACGCACAGATTCATGTCATTCTAAAAAACCATTAACCGAAAAAAACTCACTCTTAATTAATAGTATTAAAAATATTTTTGGAATGCATGTCTAAGAGTTTTTTTTTTCTTGCTATGTGTTCCCAACTCGATTCCATTTGAAGCCGGTGTACTTTGCTAACTCCATCCAATCCCGTCATCGTTATGATCAACAAGGTTTTCACCATGCTGGTCATCGCATAGTCATCATCATCGCCAACACCAACACCACCACCACCACCACCACCACCACCGACACCAGAATGTTAAATTGTGCGCAAAAACAGCTTCAAGTGTTGCTTTCTATGTTCTTTTCGCACACAATTTAATTGCTAGCAATTAAATTTGAAAAAAAAACGAAACTTTTTCTCCCACACTCTCTGTGTTTTTTCTTTAAAAGCCTTCCGCTTCTATGTGCCAGCGCCACTGTCGGTGTCGGTGTCTATGAACGGAGAATACATGAACAAGTGTTAAGTGTGAACTTTTGTACTGCAAAAAGGTTTTGTGTGTATGATGATGCTGTGAGTATAAGTGGCATAGGATTTTGAATATCTGACAATGACAGTATCTCTGTACCATGGGTCACAAGTACAATGAATGGGGTAGGCTTTCTTGACTGGCATAAAATATTACTGGACATTTGTCATGGCATCCCTTAATTTTATCATACTCATATTTATTGTGTTTTGGTGTAATGACAACTGGCATTGTTATTGTCATACTGGACTTGACAACACATTTTATGAAAATCATCCATTAAAATAATAATTACAAAACCTTATAAGTATTAGTATCTAAACATGTATGCATGTATGTGGAAGTAAGTAGGAGTATATACACATACGAACGAGTTGAGTAGAGAGAGATCTTTGCTGTGTTAGGTACTATACGTGTGCAAATATTCACATAAAATCATGGAAAAAACTTTGTCTCGGTATACTTAAACACGTACTCGAACTTAATAAAGGGCTAGCATTTTTCCTGTTGTTGTTGTTATCATGCCAGTGTTGCCAAAGAGATATAATTTTAAGCTATATTGAAGTATCATATCATATAAAGGGTGATTTTTTTGAGGTTAGGATTTTCATGCATTAGTATTTGACAGATCACGTGGGATTTCAGACATTTCGAACCGAACACTGATTTTGGTAATAAAATTCAATGATTTGCAAGCGTTGCTCGTTAGTAAGTCTATTCATGATGAAATGTCAAAGCATACTGAGCATCTTTCTCTTTGACACCATGTCTGAAATCCCACGTGATCTGTCAAATACTAATGCATGAAAATCCTAACCTCAAAAAAATCACCCTTTAGAACCATTTTATACACACCACCTAAGGATGGGGGGTATATTCATTTTGTCATTCCCTTTGCAACACATCGAAATATCCATTTCCCACTCCATAAGGTATATATATTCTTGATCGTCGTATAATTCTAAGACCATCCTGCCATGTCCACAGGCAAGATAAGTTTGAAGAAGGGCAAGGCAGTCTGCCATCAGACCCACTTGGACGTTTTCGTCCATTGTGATATCACAGGAACAGAAGAAGAAAGATGCCTTCTAGTTCCTACTGTGGAAGCTTCCTACTGTGGAAGCATGTTCACATCCGCTAAATCAGACAGGTTCTCAAAGAAATGAGAACCTAAAGTGGAACTCCTTATGATTGCCAGTGCGGGACACACACACAGAAGGTGTTCTATAGTCTCCTCTTCTTCGATGTGTTCACAAAAGTCGTTGCTGGCAACCTACAGTCTGTCAGCATGTTTTCCGATGAGACAGTGACCTGTCATGACGGACACAATGACTGAGATGTCTGTCTCAGCAAAGACGGCAAAGCAGTAGACCTAGTCTAGATTAGGCCACATAGTTTTGGAATGCTCAAAGCCCCCTCTTTGTGACCATCTATTATTCGTTGTCCTCCGGGTATGGTCCCGAAAACTTAACTTACATGTCGCTAGACATGTAAGTTTAGATTCCACAGATTCCAGTATCCCTGAAATGTGTAGGGTACTTCCCCGTCTCTCAAACTCGTCCGCTTTACAATTCCCTTGGAATATCTCTATGGCCCGGACCTAGAACAAGTGAATTTTGAAATGTTCAGCCATCTCTATGAGAGATATGCGACAGTCAAGGGTCGGTTGTTGTGTTCAGAAATACGTTCTCCGGGGATTTAATGGCTGCATACCTACAGATTCCAGTATCCCTGGAATGTGAAGGGTGGTTCCTAGTCTCCTAATCTCGCCTGCCTTATAATTCCCTGGGATATCTCTGTGGCCCGGCATCCAGAACAAGTGAATTTTGTAATGTTCAGCCATCTCGTTGAGAGATCTGCCACATTCGAGGGCGGTTTTTGTGTTCAGAAATACGTTCTCCGGGGATTTAATGGCTGCCTGGCTGTCTGAGAAGATATTTATGCCAATCGTCGTTATGACATTATATCTTAGCCATTCCACCACTTCCTTAAGTGCAAGGATCTCTGCTTGATACACACTGCAGTGGTCGGGTAACCTTTTCGATATGATCTAGATCTAGATCTATGACATCTAGATCTTTAGAGTACACCCTAAAGCCCTCCTTGTTGTCTAGTATAGAATCCGTATAGAAGACTATGTAACTTCTGTAACCAGGGCTATCCTAGTTCCAGTCGGTTCTATTAGGAATAGTGGTAGAATACTTTTTATCAAAAAGCGGTTCAGGTAGGGTGTAATCCACACTGCCTGGAACATCGGATATTGTATCAAGCATAACAAAGTGTGCGTAGCCGCCACATGACCTATGAGGAAGCTCCCTTAACCTCACGGCAGTGGTCACTCCAATTTGTCTGGACCACAATGTCCAGAAGCACAAGATGTAGCATTAAATCCAGTGCATTAGATGGTGTCGTCCTCAGTGCGGCTGTGATGAACAAACAAGCCATCTTTTGGATTCGGTCAAGTATTGAACAGTAGGTGAACTTTTGAAGCGCCGTTCACCAGACCACAACACCATATAGCATTATGGGTCTGACTACTGATGTATATACCCAATGCATGACTCGCAGTCTAAACCCCAACTTTTCCCAATGGCTCTCTTGTAGGTGTATAGGGCAATGGTGACCTTTCTAGTTCTTTCCAAAATGTTGGATTTGAAGTTCAATTTCCAGTCTAGGCAAAACACCCAGGCATTTTGCGCTTTCTGTAAATGCAACATTCTCTCCCCCCAAGGAGACAGGTTTCACTGTAGGCAACTTGTATCTCCTGCTGAAAAGAACTACTTCTGCCATGCACATATTTATAATTAGACTACTATCGGTAGCCCACTTTGCCGTTGCACGTAGAGTTTCCTGAAGTATATCTCTTAGAGTGCTGGGAAGCTTTCCCCTTACTGCAATTGCCACATCATAAGCATACGCGATCACTTTTACGCCTTTTTTCTTCCGGAGACAATAATATATTGTTAATGGCTATATTCCAAAGCAGAGAAGACAGTACATCTCCTTGAGGTGTTCCTCTGCTGAACCATCTTTTTAGATCGACAGATCCCAAACCTGCCATAATGCATCTTTTAGTAAGTAAGTTATTAATAAACTTTCTTACGGTAGAGTTGATGAATTGAAACTTATTGGAAGCATCTTCAATGTCAAGAAATACTACCATTGTATATTCCTTGACAGCGAGGGAACCCTCTATGTAGCCGACTAGGTGGTGAAGAGCTATTTCGATGAATTTGCCTTTACTGTATGCATGCTGCTGCCGCGACAGGCGATCTCCAGGTATGTTTGCCCTATAATATTTTTTTATCAGTCTCTCAAGAGTCTTCAGCATAAAGGATAACAGACTAATAGGACGAAAATCTTTCGCCTTCATGTGGTTTTCCTGCTTTCGGAATGAAAATGACCTTTGTGTCCCTCCATCCCACATATGTCATTTATGTCATTCTAATACAAGCAGAGTATATCCCCCTAAGCCTGGAAACCAGTCTATCATACACAGTTTGTACCGGTGATATATCATCAGGACCTAGCGACTTTAAGGAGTCGAAACTTCTTATCGCCCATAGGATTTTTTGCTCAGACACAATTTTCCTAAAAATCTCCGATTAATGCATACCTGTTACAACATCTTCGGGCGCCATGTTGTCCGTTGGAGAATTTCGCGGGAAATGTGTATCAACGAGAAAATAAAAGCGCTTCAAAACTCGATTTCGCTGAAATTTGACACAGTGGGCTATGTTAGGCTCTTCGATATTCGACACTGATGTCGAAAAGCCTAACATAAGTCACTGTCCCAAATTTCCAGCGAAATCGGATTATAAATGCGACTTTTATGACGCCAAGACTTTTAATCGAGAGATATGTCTATATGGCTGCTATATCCAAATCTGAACCGATCTGGTTCAAATTAGAGAGCAATGTCGAGGGGCCTAACACAACTCACTGTTCCAATTTTCGGCGAAATCGGACAATAAATGCGTCTGTTATGGGCCCAAGACCTTAAATCGAGAGGTCGGTCTATTTGGCAGCCACATCCAAATCTGAGCCAAATTGAAGAGGGATGTGGAAGGGTCTAACACAACTCACTGTTCCATATTTCGGCGAAATCGAACAATAAATGCGTTTTTTATGGGCCCAAGACCTTAAATCGGGAGATCGGTCTATATGGCAGCTAAATCCAAATCTGATCCGATCTGGCCCAAAACAAAATTGGATGTTGAAGGGCCTAACACAACTCAATATTCTAAAATTCGGCAAAATTTGACAAAAAATGCGTCTTTTATGGACCCAAACCCTTAAATCGAGAGATTGGTTTATATGACAGCTATATGTAAATATGGTCCAATCTGCACCATATTACGGTCAGATATCGGGAGGCTTAAAACAACTCCCCTTTTCGAATATCAACGCAATCGGGTAATAAATGCAGCTTTTATGGGCCTTAGACCCTTAACCGGCAGATCGGACTATATCTAGATATAGCTGACATGTAGCTATATCTAGATATAGTCCGATCTGAACCATATTTGGGTCAGATATTAGGAGGTTTGAAGCAACACCCTGTTTCAGATTTCACCAAAATCGGGTAATAAGTAAAGCTTTTATGGGCTTGAAACCCTTTATCGGCAGATCGATCTGTATAGCAGCTATATCCAAATATGATCCGATATGGCCCGATCAAGAATTTAACCTGCGTGTGGGAAGAAGACGTATCTGCGCCAAATTTCAGCTCAATATCGCAAGTTTTGAAGGCTGTGGAGTGATTACAACAGACGGACGGACAGACGGATGTACAGACGGACGGACGGACAAAATTTTTGTTAGCACGGTATTGACGATATTCTGGTGCCTTACGGCTCACAAAAGGGTTCAAAAACTGTTCTCTTCTTGGAATAATTTTTTTTAAAACAAGGCCTCACTTAGGGTTTTACAAAACGATTTTGCACATTTCGTAAATAGTTTCCTTATATGGCAACTCTGTGTTGGTATATACTTTTATACACAAAGTTGAAGTTGTATGCGTCCATTTGCTCTGTTGGTATGTATGATTATTGTTCATCTCAGTTGACATGACGAGATTGCCCTCATTATATTTTTTGTCCAATGCGTACAGTTGGAAATGTTTTGGAGTTAAATGATGTTACATAAAGTCTTGGAAGGGGTGGAGTTTTAGTGAGGAGGAACCGGAACTTTAATGTGTGTTAACTTGGAAAAAAAAACTCTGAATACAAGAAATATCTGTGAGTGCTTGGAGACTTTTTTAAAGGATCTAAGTTTGAGATTGATAATTGTGTAGCCTATGCAGTAATTTTTCCACTTGAAGTAGTTTAACGAAAAAATTGCACAATACTATACACACGAACTGTGTTTAATTTGACTTTCATCTTCGTTTTCCATTTCGAGATAGTTCTGAACTGGTTTCCGGGAAAATTGGTACATATAAAATACTTCGTAAACGATGACATTGAGCAACTTTTGAGAAACCCTGTTTAGAAATAATGAGACATATATATGGTTGCGACATCCAAATCTGAAGCGATTTCAGCAGCAATTTCAATTTCGAATATCAACAGGCTTCGCCTCAAAGCAAGAAATGTTGCCTGTAACCCTAAGTTTCGAGACAATCAGATGAAAACTGTCATCCGTACTAAGTACAATAAGTAAAATCGTGCGACGTTCGGCCGGGCCGAATCTTGTGAGCCCATCACCATGGATTTTGCTTAGATATGGAAGCTATATTTAGTTATACACCGAATTGGACAGTACTTAGCGCAGTTGCTGCGAGTCATAACAGAACACTATGTGCAAAATTTCAGCCAAATCGGATACAAATTTTGGCTTCCATGGGTTCAAGAAGTCAAATCGGTTGATCGGTCTATATGGGAGCTATATCCAAATCAGAACCGATATGGCCCATTTGCAATTCTCCCGACCTACACGAATATAAAGTATCTGTGCAAAATTTTAAGCGGCTAGCTCTGCTTGTTCGACCGTTATCGTGATTTCGACAGACAGATGGACAGATATGGCTAGTTCGAATCAGAATTTCGAGACGATCGAGAATATATGCTTTATGGGGTCCTAGATCAATATTTCGAGGTATTACAAGCGGAATGACTAGATTAGTATATACCCATCCTATGGTGGTGGGTATAAAAATTAACATGGGCATGGGGATACCCACCACCTCGGGTATATATGTAAACCATCTTTTATCAAAATCCGGTGAAAATTGTATACCTTATCTCCTACATATGTTCCGATTTGAACCAAATACTAATAAGTACAAGTCATTGTTCAATTGTGTATAACAAAATATTGGTCTTTTTATTCACTCACTGTTTCAAATTTCAGCGAAATCGGGTAATAAATAAAGCTTTTATGGGCTTTAGTCCCCTTATCGGCAGATCAGTCTATATGGTAGCTATATCTATATATAGTCCGATCTAAACCATACCATTATGTGCTATGTTAGGAGGCTTAAAACTACTCACTGTTTCAAATTTTAGCGAAATCGGTTAAAAAATAAAGCTTTTATGGTCTTCAGACCCTTTATCGGCAGATCGGTCTATATGGCAGCTATATGCAAATATTGTCCGATGTGAACCATATTTGGGTCGGATGTTAGGAAGCTTAAAACAGCCAACTGTTTTATATTTCAGTGAAATCGGGTAATAAGTAAAGCTTTTATGGCCTTCAGACCCTTTATCGGGAGATCGGTCTATATGACAGATATATCTAAATATAGTCCGATCTGAACCATATTTACGTCAAATGTCGGGAGGCTTAAACTAACCCACTGTTTTATTACTGTAATAAATAAAGCTTTTATGGGCTTCTGACCCATTATTGGGAGATTGGTCTATATGGCAGCTATCTCTAAATATGAACCGATCTAATCCATATTTAGGTCAGATGTCGCAAGGCTTAAAATAACTCACTGTTGCAAATTACAGCGAAATCGGGTAATAAATAAAGCTTTTATGGTCTTCAGGTCCTTTATATCTTAATATAGTCCGATCTGAGCCATATTTGGGTCAGTCGTCGGGAAGCCTTAAACTACTGTGCCAAATTTCAACTTAATATCTTAAAAAACGGAGTGACTAAATGAATATACCCCCTACCCTACGGTGGTGGGTATAATAATATAAGAATGCCGAACAGGAGAGAATAGGACAGAAATAAAAGGTATTTAATAGTTAAGTACACTTTTTGGGATAGGCACAGGAAGGACCTGTAGATCTTTAAATATGTGTTCAAATAGAACACTACAAGTAAGATTAAAAACTGCGGCTTCGAAAGCAGATACTGAACTCTATCGGATGAAATATATATATGGGAGCTTCATCTAAAACAGGACTGATTTTAGTGAAATTTTGCGCATGTATTGTACTATGATGTCAAATAAAACGTGTAATGGAAAATTTTGTAAGGATCGGACAAAAGTTGTGCCTTCTACAGTGTTAACGGCCATATCGGAAGAAAGATATATGTATATAAGAGCTATATCTAAATTATAACCGAGTTTTACGAAATTTCGGACAAGTATTGGGACATCAAAAAAACATCTCATGACAAATCTTCTAAAGATCGGACTACAATTGTGGCTTCTACAGCCTTAAAAGGTCATATGAGATGAAAGGTATATATGGGAGCTATATCAAGACCGATTTTGATGAAATTTTGCACACCAATTAGGACATCAAATAGAAAACTTTATGCAAAAACTTGTAAAGATCGGACCAAAATTGTGTCTTCTACAGCCTCAAAATTCCATATCGAATGAAAGATGTATATGGGGGCTATATGTAAAGGGTGATTTTTAGCTATTAACTCTTTGGCAACACTGGTTTAAAAAGCTCATGCACGTTTTGTGTTTTGTTTTACTGTCAAAAATCTTCAGTTTAGCCTATAATTTAACCAAGAAACGTTCTACAAACGAACAACGCTTGCAAATTATTGAATTTTATCATCAAAATGCGTGCCATGTTGAGAAAGTTCATCGCGCGTTCCTAATGTTGAATTTTGTTCAGCTACGAAGCTTATTCTTGGCAGCATGGGTAGATTAATAAGCAGAATTGTCGATTTTGGATTGAAGATCAGCCAGAAGCATTGCAAGAGCTACCAATGCATCCAGAAAAAGTCATGGTTTGGTGTGGTTTATGGGCTGGTGGCATTATTGAACCGTACTTCTTCAAAGATAATGCGAATCGTAATGTAACTGTGAATAGTGAGCGCTACCGTGAGATGATATCCAACTTTTTTTGCCCAAAATACAAGAGCTTGACTTGCATGACATGTGGGTTCAACCAGATGTCGGCCATTGTAGCGCTGAGGTTAGCATGTCCGCATATGACGCTGAACGCCTGGGTTCGAATTCTGGCGAGACCATCAGAAAAAATTTTCAGCAGTGGTTTTCCCCTCCTATTGCTGGCAACATTTATGAGGTACTATGCCATGTAAAAACTTCTCTCTAAAGAGGAGTGGCAATGTGGCACGCCGTTCGGACTGGGCTATAAAAAGCAGGTCCCTTGTCATTGAACTTAAAAAACAGGAATCGGACTGCACCCATTGTTATGTGAATAGTTTGCTCCTGTTCCTTGGTGGAATGTTCATGGGCAAAATTTGCAATTTATTTTTGCCACATGCCACACGGCACGCGTTACAATGGACTTATTGAATTTTTCTGAATTTTATGTGTTTTTTTTTTGAGAAACTTTCCTATAGCTCTTAAAAAATCACCCTTTATAGAACTGCACCGATTTTGCTAAAAATCATTAGCGTTCGTCCTTGGGCCAAAGAATAAACATTTACAAAATTTTGTGACAATTGGTTTATAAATGCGACCTGTACCTTGATCACAAGAATTCATGGACAGACAGACGGACATAGCAAAATCGAATCAGGATGTGATTCTAAACCGATCGTTATACTTATCAATGAGTCTAGGTCTTCTATTTCATAGCGTTGCAAGCAAATGTACAAAATTATTATACCCTGTACCACAGTGATGGTGTAGGGTATAATTAATTTGTGTGGATCCGAAAGAGGCCCGTAGCGCTGAATGTCTTAATCACCAGCTTACAAATGCTTAAAGAAATATCCATTTTCAAAAAGTCATTTTATGGGGTAGCGAAGCGCACCGGGCCAGCTAGTTTCATTATAAAATTGGCTCTTTGGTATCCCCTAACAACAAAGTTGTGTAAGTGTCATGTTTGCATTTTGTATGACTGCTTAGTCAAAATGAAGCATTTATACGCCTCCAATACTTAATATACAATTTTACTTCAGTTGCTTCCTTTTGCTCATTACATCGTTCAATTGATTTAGTTTACTCTACATTGAAAGTCATAGAATGTTTGAATGTTTGTATCGCATTCTATGTCCATCACTCCATCCACCTGTGCATCCTCATTTGTCAAATGGCAAATGTCAAAAGTTATGCCGTACAAGTAGATCTCCCCTGGCGCAGGACGGACATGACGGTGTACAAGAAAGTCACATCACGAATAGCATAATGTGGACATGTAATGAATATGTTAAAGTGCTGCTGTGCTGCTTGCCTGCTTACCACAGAATTCATATGGATTTCGATACTAATTAACATCTGAATTGACATGTTGGCCTAAAGCAGCAACTCCAATCATACACATGGTGTATGTACGTAGTATATGAGCTCTATGGTTGTATGTGTGTACGTAACGAGCTTTGAATCAATAAGATCTGACATCAATGAACACTAAGAAGATTGAAGTTTTAGTGGGTATTCAAAGCGAAATTGGGCATTTATGTACTGAATTAAATGAACTATTCACCTTCGTAGTGTTTAGTTAGTTGTATTGCCGCGTAGTGATAGTTTCTATGGATGCGACAGAAGGTTCTTTTGGAAATGAAGCATAGACTATATATTGTAGTAGAGGGATAATGTGTAGGATGGTATATAAGTTCAAGTACATGGTGAGGAACACATTTTGTTGTGAAAATTTTATTTTAACAGACGGTAAGCCAAATAACTGTCATTATTAGGAAAAACGGAAATAACTTATCTGATATAATTTGATCCAATCATATCAGATGACAGTCATAATGGTATCTGACCATATCAATTTTTATTTTTCTAGGGCTGTTAATTTTTATACCCTACACCACTACTGAGGTACAGGGTATTATAACTTAGTGCATTTGTTTATAAATATACCGATCGACTAAGAATGACTTTCTGATGCGATTTAGCTAGGTCCGCCCGTCCGTCTGTCTGTCTGTCCGTCTGTCCATGTTAATTTGTGTACAAACAACAGGTCGCAATTTTCATCCGATCGTCTTCACATTTGGTACAGGCATGTTTTTCGGCCTAGAGACGAAACATATTGAAATTGGAAAAAATCAGTTCAGATTTGAATATAGCTCCCATATATATGTTCCTCCGATTTTCAGTAATAATGCAATAAAATGGTCATTTGTCAACGGATTCTCCCGAAATTTGACAGGAAGAAATTTCTAATGACTATCGACGTTAACGGTTAATTTCGTAGAAATCGGTTCAGATTTAGATATACCTCTCATTTATATACATCGCCCGATTTACACTCCTAGAACCATTGCAGTCGCATTTAGTAACCAATCTTCCCAAATTTTTGTACAACGCCTTGCTCGACGACTTCCTCAATATTTGAGAAGTTTGCTCGAAATCGGTTCAGATTTAGATATAGCTCCCATATATATGTTCGTCCGATTTTCTGTAATAATGCAATAAAATGGTCATTTGTTAACTGATTCTCTCGAAATTTGGGGGGCGGTTTTTCTTATGACTCTCGACATTACTGGTGAATTTCATAGAAATCGGTTCAGATTTAGATATAGCTCTCATTTATATATATCGCCCGGTTTACACTCCTAGAACCATTGCAATCGCATTTATTAACCAATCTTCCAAAACTTTGTACCACGCCTTGCTCGACGACTTCCTCATTATCTGAGAATTTTGCTCGAAATCGGTTAATAATTAAATATAGCTCCTATATATAAGTTCGTCAGATTTTGGACAATTTTCAATAATATTGTCATTTGTCAACCGTAGTTATTACAGTTTGAACATATTTTTGCTCGCCGAGGTCCATCCAAAATGGTTCAGAATTGGATATAGCTCCCATATTGTACTTATAGGGTAAATGTAGGGTATAATACAGTCGGCACCGCTCGACTTCTGCCCTTTCGGCGGGTGGCGGATAGCGGGTGGCCTAAAACTACTCACTGTTTCAAATGTAAGTGAAATGGGATTAAAAAATAATACTTTTATGGGCTTCAGACCCTTTATCGGGAGATCGGTCTATATGGCAGCTATATGTAAACAAAGTCCGATCCAAACCATATTTGGGGCGGATGTCGGGAGACCCAAAACTACCCACTGCTTCAAATTTCAGCAAAATCGGGTAATAAATAGGGCTTTTATGGGCATCAGACCCTTTATCGGGAGATCGGTCTATATGGGAGCTATATCTAAATATAGGCCGATCTGAACCATATTTAGGTTCGAAGTTGAGGGGCTTGAAACTACTAACTGTTTAAAATTTCAGCAAAATGGGATGTAAAATTAAGTTTTTAAGGCATTAGACCTGTTATCGGAAAACTCGGTCTATATGGCAGCTATATCCAAATATTGTCCAATTTCAAGTACTTAATCAGCGTGCATCAAAAAGACGTATCTGTGCCAAATTTCATCTCAATATCTCAATTTCTGAAGGCTCTAGAATGATTACAACCGACTGATGGACAGACAGACAGACGAACATCGTTAAATCGTCTTAGATTTTTACTATGATCCGAAATATGTATACTTTGCAGGGTCGGAAATTGATATTTCGATGTGTTGCATACGGAAAGAAGTTTTTATAGGCCTTAGACCCATTAGCGGCGGATCGGTTTATATAGCCACTATATCCAAATATGGTCGGATTTGGCCCGTTCAAGAACTTAACCAGCGTGCATCAAAAACATGTATCTGTGCCAAATTTTATCTCAATTTTCGAAGGCTCTGAGTGATTACAACAGACGGACAGACAGACATACAAACGAACATCGTCTTAATCCGAAATATATATACTTTGTGGAGTCGGAAATTGATATTCCGATATGTTGTATACGGAATGACTAAATGAATATACCCCCTATCCTACGGTGGTGGGTATAAAAACCATATGAAAGACCAAGTGAAGAAAAACATCGGAAATTAGGTGTTACAAATTGAAGAAAGATCTCAAAATATTGAGGGTCTTGAAAATTTCCGTTTGTAAATGTCAAGAAAAAGTTATAAAAGCAATCTCAACCCTTAATTTTTTTTGCGTATAAAAGATATTGGGGCCACAGAATGTATACTCTTCGATTTTGCTGAAATTTGGAGAGATATGTCAATTATGACCTCAGTTATCCATCTCCAATATGCTTATGCGTAAGGCGAGCCTACATATAAAAAAACCTGTGATCATTTTTATACCCTCCACCATAGGATGGGGGTATAATAATTTCGTCATTCTGTTTGTAACACCTCGGAATATGCGTCTGAGACCCCATAAATTATATATTTTTTTGATCGTCATGTGATTTTAAGTCGATCTTGCCATGTCCAACCGTCCGTATGTCCGTCTGTCCGTTCGTCCGTCCGTCTGTCTGTCGAAAGCCCTCTAACTTTCGAAGGAGATAAGCTAGTCACTTTGCACAAATACTTTTTATTAGTGTAGGTCGGTTAGGATTGTAAATGGGCCAAATCGGTCCATGTTTTGATATAGGTGCCATATAAACCGATCTTGGATCTTGAATTCTTGAGCCTCTAGAGGGCACAATTCTTATTCGATTTGACTGAAGTTTTGCACGTGGAGTTTTTGTATCACTTTCAACAACTATGCAAGGTATGGTATAAATCGGTACATAACCTGATATAGCTGCCATATAAACCCATCTTGGGTCTTGACTTCTTGAGCCTCTAGAGGGCGCAATTCCTATCCGATTTGGCTGAAATTTTGCATGACGTATTTTATTCTCGCTTTCAACAAATGTTTCAAATAAAGTTCAAATCGGGTCATAATCTGATATAGCTGTCATATAAACCGATCTTGGATCTTGACTTCTTGACCCTGTAGAGGTCACAGTTCTCCTCCTATTTGACTGAAATTTTGCATGTAGTGTTTTGTTATCACTTCCAATAACTGTGTTAAGTATGATTCAAATCGGTTTATAACCTGATAAGCTTCCATATAAACCGATCTGAGAACTTGACTTCTTGAGCCTCTAGAGGGCGCAATTCTCATCCGATTTGGCACAAATTTTGTACAACTGCTTTTCTCATAACCTTCAACATACGTGTCTAATATTGGCTGAATCGATATATGGCTTGATACAGCTCCCATATAAATCGATCTCCCGATTTTGCTTCTTGAGCCCCTACAAAGCGCAATTCTTATCCGAATGAACTGAAATATTACGCAATGACTTCTACAACGTTCAGCATTCATTTTTGGTCCGAAGCGAAGACTATAACTTGATATAGCTCCAAAAGCATAACAGTTCTTTTTAAATATTCTTTGTTTGCATAAAAAGAGATACCACGTAAAGAACTCGACTAATGCGATCCGTGGTGGAGGGTATATAAGATTCGGCCCGGCCGAACTTAGCACGCTCTTACTTGTTTTACCTTCGTTCTTAACATTCTTGAAGTGGTGAACAAATCACCGAGTGGTTGAACAAATTGTGTGTGTTGTACTTTACAGCTGATTGTACAGCTTTATTTCCAAATTCTTCAAATTTAGCCATAACTTTGAAAATTGTCATGGTTTTGCTATCCACATCTGAAATAATCAGCTAAACTTCCACACCGTCCCACCAACTATTGGGTTGCTTGTGACTCTGTAATTGCATTCTTTCTTCTGTCAGTTATCAGATGTTACTTTTAGCTTAATTAAAGTTCATTCCAAGTTTTTTTAAAAATGCATTTACTTTCTTTTAAAAAATCCGCAATTACTTTTTGGGCAACCCAATATTAATTCCTACAGTAGTCGTGTAGTTTGTTATAAACCTGAAAGTGTCTTAAATTGAGGTTAATACTTAGATGTATTTTATCTTCTTTTCTATAACATATTTTGCTACATTTTTTAAGGAAAAAATAATCTTTTTTTTTTTGGTATTGCCAAGATTTTTGGGGGAAATTGGAATCCAAAGTACTAGCCAATTTGAGGTCATGTTTATGTCGCTGCAGTGTAAATAAAATTCCACTAAATCATTGCCACTGGGCAGCATACTAAAAAAAATACATCTGCCTGTCACTGAAATCATGATTCATGGCTTATCAACTTTTGCTTTCATTTCGCCTGGCCACATAAACTCTCAACGCGAGTTTGTTATTTCTTTGTAGTTGTTTTTGTTGTTTTTTTAAACCAACTACCATCTCATTACATTTATTTGTCATTTTCAATTTGGTCCTTTTAACATTTCGTAGAATTTCGCTGATTTTTGCTTTAATCAAATTATTTCACAGACATGAAGACGGCTCGAGAGGAGAGAAGCGCCGTTTGGGTCGTTGCTCCTTAATTTAATACATAAAATTTTATTACCAAGGATACTCTTATGTACGTACGTACATAAGCGCTCGTTCGTATATTAGCAAATGAATGATGAAATTGTCAGACGACTCGGGCCTGGCAGGTTCGCTGTCCTCCTCCGTGTCGGCCACATTGGCCATGGTGACTTTTCAACCACACGGCCGCCCGAGGCTACACTTGAGCAAGGTTGACAATAGTCAGCCTGCAAGTAACACAAAGAGTATTTTGCTTTTATTCCATTAACAGGCCAAAGTAACATCAGCAACGTATCATCAACATCAGCGTTTCTTAATTATCCAAAGCAAGATTAAAAATGTTTCAACTTTTTGAAGATACATATAGGCCTCCACCATTCGCCCCTGGGCAAAGATATCTCGTATTTGGGAGTTTACATGTATTGCCATAAATTATAAATCGAAAATATGGTTCGAACATAAGCGAAGGACATTTCTTTGAAAATCCTAATCTTTCAAATGAAATTAGATTTTCTTTCCATTATGCGTATGGGGCATGTAATGGTTAGGATCAATGTTCTAAATACGAATATTCTTAAGGATTTTTTTTTGGTATGGCAAACATGGGGACTTCTATTTGGAGTAGATTGAAAGTAATTGGCCAAATTAAATGTAATTTTCACAAATGATTTTCTTAAAATACAACAAAATTAATTCGTTTATATTTTGTTCGGCTTTAGCAATATTTGTCACAAATATTCCGGAGGCCACTGTAGAGAAAAGGTAAGCATGTCGCTTATCACGCTGAACGCTTGGGTTCGAATCCTGGCGAGAACATCAGAAAGAATTTCAGCGGTGGTGACCCCTCCTAATGCTGGCCGAATCCGGGAATACTTTGAAAAACAATAAAACCATTTTTATACCCTCCACCATAAGATGAGCGTATAATAATTTGGCATTCCGTTTGTAACACATCGAAATATTATATATAAGTATATATATATATATATTATATATAAGTATATATTCTTGATCATCTTGGCATTCAAAGTCGATTTTGCCATGTCCATCTATCTGTCGAAAAAACACTAACTTTCGAAACAGTCAATCGATTTCGGATCTTGATTTCATGAGCTTTTAGAGTGCTCAATTATTGTCCAAATCGGCTGAAATTTTGCACGAAGTGTGCTGCAACATCTATGTTTAGTATGGTCGAAATCGATTGATAACCTGATATAGCTTACATATAAACCGATTTCCTGAATGTACTTCTTGAGCCTCTAAAGTGAGCAATTCTTATCTGATGCGGCAAAAATAATTTTACAATGACTTCTCCTGTGAATTTTAACTTACATTTTACTTCTTGAGTCCCTATTCTTATTCAATTTGGCTGAAATTTTGTACAATGGCTTCTACTAATTTTCTCTTCAATATCAAAACCAAGTATGGTCCGAATGGATCCATAATCTAATGGAGCTCCAATAGGATAGCAATTCATTTCCATTATGCTTTGTTGACGTATGAAGAGATACTGGGCAAAGAACTTGACAAAAGCGATATATGGTGAAAGCAGGGACGTAGCCAGGATTTTTATTTTGGGGAGCGGAGTCACCCCAAATTTTTTCAAAATCAAAAATTGCCAACATTTTTGTTACTATGAAATTGGTCAAGATACCACAATTATTTTTTTTTGAAAATTGTGGAAGTTTTTTAGTACCGGACCTCACACATCGGCGTTGACAATTGGTCATAAAGTCAGAGAAAAATTTTAAACTGATTGCCAACACAGTGAAAACGTGTTTTGAAAGTTGTATTAATGGCTTTGAACGCTAGACAACGGCGACTGTTCTTGCTGCTGCTCCGTGTGCCCAGGTTTGCATTAACGATACCCAAGAATAGAGCTGCCTTAGAAAAGTTCTTGCTCAATTTAGGAAAGAGGTATCGTAATGCAATTTACATTGACGTAAAGTAAACGAAATTCTTGCCACCAAATCTTATTTTTTCGAGACGCTCTTTAATTTGAGCCCAAATTCATAATTCTAGCCCATCCGTTCGCGCTGGGTAAAAAGTCACCATATCTTACTTTTTAGTACCTAAACGTAAGAATATCTCAAAATCCCGTCTTATCACGCGCCTACAACCCAAGACCCACATTCGTGCCGAAATCGGACAGCGAAATCGAGGATCAGGCGGAATGGGTTAAAATTTTGCCTTTAAAAAAATGGTGGCTTGTATCGCCCACGCCCTTTAACCGAACTGTGTCCACCCGAAAGGCTTCGGATTAAACAAGTTTATTGACGCCAGTCTTCTAGCCTTCACCGCCAAAACGTCATCCCGCCACCGAAACGAGGCAGATTGTGCCATCCTCAGAGAGGGCGTTAATCTACTTCTTACACTCCAAAACTTTTCGAGAACTTACCGTCCTGGTTGTTATTGCCCTGATGGCCAGGTACTGTACGTAAAGCAGCTTATACTTGACATCCTCGCGTGAACACTACATTACCTCACGCATTCCGTGATCGCCAGGATCTCTACCTGCAGGATCATATTATGTTTAGGCAGTTGATAACATATCCCGGTCCCTGGGTTCTTATTGCAGACCCCAGGCCTACGCTGTCCTCTAGCTTTGATCCATCTGTATAGCATGGTCTACCCTGTGGAAATACCAGAGTTTCGTCAATCCAAGACTGTACCTCTGCCAGCAGTGTCTCGCACTCGACCTGAATTGTCATCTCAGGTAACCGATCCTACATGTATAAGAGTTCTGGAGACATGAATTAAATATGTTCCAGACCAGCCTCCATTTGCATTTAACTATGGATATGGTAGTGGAATTGTTATAAAAGAGGATGGTTAATTTATCCATGCTGCAAAAATTTGTAGGTGCAAAAAAATGTTTGCAAAGCTTTTGGGGGATTTGGGCTTTGACATTTTTTAACTCGAGAGGTTTATCCACTTGGTAGCGTGCTTGGATTACCAGTGCAAGGGTCATGGGTTCGATTCCCGCCAGAAGATTTGGTCTGTCGCTACTGTGGTATCACAATGGACTTAATATTATCTAAGTGAGTCTGTAAAGGACTGCCACTCTTACCAAACCTAACCTAATCAATGAAAATATTTTTTTGATGAAAAAATACATTTTTTCTAAATTGTTTTCACTTTCAAACTGTATAACTTTTGATTGAGTAGTCAGATGTGGACACTTGTCGCGGCAAAGTTGTTGTATATTTTGTTACAAATCATGAAAATCAAATCAGAAATACATTCGTAAATTACAAAATATGGAGCCAATCTCGGCCAAAATTTCAACAAACAACAAGTAAAAGCGTGCTAAGTTCGGCCGGGCCGAATCTTACAATATATACCCTCCACCATGGATCGCATTTGTCGAGTTCTTTTCCCGGCATCTCTTTTTAGGCAAAAAAGGACATAAGAAAAGATTTGCTCTGCTATTAGAGCGATATCAAGATATGGTCCGGTTTGAACAACAATTAAATTATATATAGGAGACCTATGTAAATGTCAGCCAATTCGAATATGAATTGCCCCCTTTGGGGGCTCAAGAAGTAAAATAGAGAGATCGATTTATATGGAAGCTGTATTGGGCTATAGACCGATTCAAACCATAATAAACACGTATGTTGATGGTCAGGAGAGGATCCGTCGTACAAAATTTCAAGGAAATCAGATAATAATTGCGACCTCTAGAGGCTGAAGAAGTCAAGATCCCAGATCGGTTTATATGGCAGCTATATCAGGTTATGAACCGATTTTAACCTTATTTGACACAGTTGTTGAAAGTAAGAATAAAATACGTCATGAAAAATTTCAACCAAATCGGATAGGAATTGCGCCCTCTAGAAGCTCAAGAAATCAAGTCCCCAGATCTGTTTATATGACAGCTATATCAGGTTTTAGACCGATTCGAACCATATTTGTCACAGTTATTGAAAGTCATAACAAAACACCTCATGCAAAATTTCAGCCAAATCGGATAGGAATTGCGCCCTCTAGTGGGTAAAGACGTCCAGATCCAAGATCGGTTTACATAGGAGCTATATCTGGTTATTGAACCATATTGGCACAGTTATTGGATATCATAACAAAACACGTCGTTCAAAATTTCATTCCAGTAGGATAAGAATTGCGCCCTTTATAGGCTCAAGAATCAATACCCATGATCGGTTTATATGGCAGCTATATCAAGTTATGGACCGATTTCAACCATACATAGCATAGTTGTTGGAAACCATAACAAAACACACTATGTGAAAATTTCAGCCAAACCTGATAAGAATTGCGTGTTCTAGTGGCTCAAGAAGTCAACATCCAAGATTGGTTTATATGGCAGCTATATCAAAACATGGACCGATATGGCCCATTTGAAATCTCAACCGGCCTACACTACACTTGAAGAAGTATTTCTGCAAAGTTTAATGCGGCAAGCTTTACTCCTTCGAAAATTAACATGGTTTCGACAGACAGTCGGACGGACGGACAGACGGACAGGCCACCACTGAAGGCCACCACAGAAGGCCACCACTGAAGGCCACCACTGAAGGCCACCACTGAAGGCCACCGTAGCGCAGAACTTAGCAGTGTCGCCCGATTTGCACTTAAATGGTCGTAGTACCTACAATTTTCAATCGATCTGCACAAAATTTGGCACGGACTGTTTTGCTACTGATCTTAACACATCTGCTAGATGTCCTCAAAATCGATTCAGATTTGGATATAGCTCCCATATCTATGTGTCGCCCGATTTGCACTTAAATGGACGTAGTAACAACAAATTGCGACCGATCTGCATACAATTTGGTACGCATTGTTTTGTTACTTATCTAAACATATAAACATATATTTCATTGTAATCATCTAAGATTTGAATATATAGTCCCTATATATATTACAAAATTTGGCACCGATTTTTTTTTTGTTACTGATTTTAACATTTTTGCATATTTCATCAAAATCTGTTCAGATATCCAAATATAGCACCAGTGCAGATTTAGATATAGCTCTCATAAACATACATATATATTGCCTGAATTTATAATTGTAGGGTAGGTGTAGGGTATAATATAGTCGGCTCCGCCCAACTTTAGCCTTTCCTCAATGGTTGTAAATTGTTAAAGTTAATTTTCCAATCGGGATAATAAAAAGAGTATTCGAATTAAAAATGTTTTTGATTTGTTTCTATTTTTGATTTTTAAAATTCGACAGAAATGCAAAAAGTGAAATATTCACTCAAATTTGCTTCCCACTGTATAACTGCATATGCAGCACTGTGCACAAAGATTACATCACTTAATCAAATCGAGCGTAAGCCCTGCTACTGCATAAAAAAGTGTAACATTTCGTTACATTCATAATCCAATTAAATTGCGAAATTGTAATGAAATTAAGAGATATTCTGGCTTTAAAAATTTGGTAAATTTGTTAGTTTGATGTTGTTACGTATGTCAGCAACTTTTATGGCAGCATTCGCTCAACATTGAATGACAAATTTTGTATAAGAGAATTTTGAATCGTTAACTACCACAAAGAAATAACTAATGTAATGTAACAAGTAAAAGCGTGCTAAGTTCGGCCGGTCCAAACCTTATATACCCTCCACCATGGATAGCATTTGTCGAGTTCTTTGCGCTGTATCTCTTCAAAGGTAAACAAAGAATAATGAATAAGAACTGTTATGCTATTGGAGCTATATCAAGTTGTGGTCCGATACGGACCATAAATGACTTGTATGCTAAACATTGTAGAAGTCATTGTGTAATATTTCAGTCGATTTGGATAAGAATTGCGCCCTATAGAGGCTCAAGAAGTCAATATCCAAGATCGGTTTATATGGCTGCCATATAAACTGATTTTGGATCTTGACTTCTTGAGCCTCTAAAGGGCGCAATTCATATCCAAATGGACTGAAATATTACACAATGACTTCTGCAATGTTTAGCATACAATTCATTTAGGGTCCGAATCGGAATAAAACTTGATATAGCTCCAATAGCATAACAGTTCTTGTTCATTATTCTTTGTTTGCCTATAAAGAGATACCGCGACCAGGTTATCATCCGATTTAAACCGTACTTGACACAGTGGTTGGAAGTGAGACCAAAACATTACGTGCAAAATTACAGCCAAATCGGACGAGAATTGCGCCCTCCAGAGGCTCTAGATGTCAAGACCCAAGATCGGTTTATATGGCAGCTATATCAGAACATGGACCGATTTGGCCCATTTATAATCCCAACAGACCTACACTAATGAAAAGTATTTGTGCAAAATTTCAAGCGGCTAGCTTTGCTCCTTCGGAAGTTAGAGTGCTTTCGACAAACAGACGGATGGACGGACAGTACGTACGGATTGACATAAATAAAATGTCACGACGATCAAGAATATATTGGGTTGCCCAAAAAGTAATTGCGGATTTTTTAAAAGAAAGTAAATGCATTTTTAATAAAACTTAGAATGAACTTTAATCAAATATACTTTTTTTACACTTTTTTTCTAAAGCAAGCTAAAA
Source organism: Stomoxys calcitrans (assembly GCF_963082655.1). NCBI lineage: Eukaryota > Metazoa > Arthropoda > Insecta > Diptera > Muscidae > Stomoxys > Stomoxys calcitrans. The sequence continues at coordinate 85,161,895 of NC_081554.1, forward strand.
GTAACAGCTGATAACTGACTGAAGAAAGAATGCAATTACAGAGTCACAAGCTGTGAAAAAATTTGTCAACGCCGACTATATGAAAAATCAGCAATTACTTTTTGGGCAACCCAATACATACTTTATGGGGTTTTATACGCATATTTCGAGGTGTTACAAACAGAATGATGAAATTAGTATACCCCCTTCTATGATGAAGGGTATACAAACGAACTTTATGATTTCAGATGCAGATAAGTTTTGTATGCCTTTTACTTTGAAATTTAAGTTTCGTTGAAATTGATTCAGATTTAGATCAAGGTTATCCAATTTTTTTACCCTCCATCATAGGATGGGGGTATACTAATCTAGTCATTACGTTTGTAACACATCGTAAAAATGATCTGCGACCCCATTAACTATATATATTCTGGATCGTCTCGAAATTTTGATTCGATCTAGCCATGCGCGTCCGTCCGTCAGTCGAAATCACGATAGCGGTCGAACGCGTAGAGCTAGCCACTTGAAATTTTTCACAGATACTTTATATTGATGTAGGTCATTGGGAATTGCAAATGGGCCATATCGGCTCAGATTTGGATATAGCTCCCATATAATCCGATCTCCCGATTTGATTCTTGAGCCCCTGGAAGCCGCAATTTTTGTCCGGTTTGGCTGAAATTTTGCATACGGTGTTCTGTTATGACTTCCAACAACTGCACCAAGTACGGTCTAAGTCAGTCAAAAATCTTATCCTCAATTTTCATCCGGTTTGGCGCATATGACGATTGGTACTTAGTATGACGGGTAAAACTTTTTTTTAAGTTTTTTTTTGTTTATTTCTCTTTCAAGACGAGCTCAATGATCGGAGATTGCAGATGGAAAAGGAAAGCCAAAGATAGCAACACACACCAACAACTATGGGACGCGTTTCGTCTTCGGTTAGAAGACGTTTTAACCATATTAGGTGTGATGGCTTCCAGGGCAGTGCGATGGTATGTTGCATTTGAATCGTATTAATACAATGACCACATTAACCACGCACGACAACCCTGTCTTTTAGCTATACTTTTTCCCAATGCATGTGTTTTTGTGTAATGACAGCCTTTTTTCTGCGGCAATTACACTACTTCCATAGTACACATGATTATGTGCATCTGTTGGAAGTTGTATTGAACAGTAGACAACGGCAACGGCTCTTGCTGTTACTCCGTGTACCCAGGTTCGAATCCCGGCAGGGCTCTGCCGAATTTTTCTTTTATTTTTTTAAGTTTTTTGCCTGTTAGGGCGAAAATCATTAAATTTTACAATTTTTATATATATTTCTCTTTCGAGACGAGCTCAATGATCGGAGATTGCAACTGGAAAAGGAAAGCCAAAGATAGCAACACACCAAGGTTTTTTAAGGTTTTTATACCCACCACCATAGGATGAGGGTATACTTATCTAGTCATTCCATTTCTAACACCTAGAAATATTCGTCAAAGACCCCATAGAGTATATATATTCTTGATCCTTTCGATATTCGAAATAGCCAAGTCCATCCGTCCGTCAGTTGAAATTACGATAGTGGTCGAACGCATAAAGCTAACCGCTTGAAATATTGCAGAGATACCTAATATCGATGTAGGTCATTAAGGATTTAAAATAGGCCATATCGGTTCAGATTAAGATGTAGCTTCCATATATACCGACCTCCCGATTTGACTTCCTGAGCCCTTGGAAGCCACAATATTTGTCTGATTTGGCTGAAATTTTTCACATGGTGTTTTGTTATGACTTTCAACATTTGTGCCATGTACGTTTCGAATTGGTCTAAAACCTGATATAGCTCCCATATAAACCGATCTCCCGATTTGATTTCTTGAGCCCCTACAAGCCGCAACGTTTGTCCAATATGGCTGAAAGTTTGCATGTGGTGTTCTGTTATGACTTTTAACAACTGTGCCAAGTACGGTTCAAATCGGTCGATCACTTGATTTAGCTCCCATATAAACCGATCTTCCGATTTGACTTCTTGAGCCCTTACTAGCCGCAATTTTCATCCGAATTGGCTGAAATTTTGCATGTGGTGTTCTATGCCACATCAGTCTATAACCTTATATAGCTCCCATATAAACCGATCTCTGGATTATCCTTGTTCGGTTCCTAGAAGCTTTAATTTTTGCTGGTTTGACAGAAGTTTTTTATGTAGAAAACATTTTTGTATACAATTTTGCAGAATCCATTTTGGTGGATGCCAAAGATTCGACCCGGCCGAACTTAACACTCTTTCACTTATTATTGATGTAGCCATTGTGTATGCATTTGTTATCTGAGCGTCAACATATTTTGCATTGTTCATATTTAAAATAGCTATCATATGCCTTGTCAGATTTTCAGTTACTCAAAAAATATTCTGAAAATCAGTCCAGGTTAACCTTAAATCCTATAATACTAAGATTCTCCGTCCTTATTTGCACTGCGATGCACTTGCTCCTTGTATTTTTTCGGGATATGGCGGATCTAAATATTTTGTTTAGTTCTTACTTTTATACCCTACACCACTTCTGTGGTATAGAGTGAATTTGTTTGTAACACTCAAAAGGAATAGAGATAGACCCATTGATAAGTATATCGATCGACTCAAAATCACTTTCTGATTCGATTTAGTTATGACCGTCTGCCTGTTCGTCCGTCTGTCTGTCTGTCCATGTTATTGGGTTGCCCAAAAAGTAACTGCGGATTTTTTAAAAGAAAGTAAATGCATTTTAATAAAACTTAGAATGAACTTTAATCAAATATATAATTGCCATTTTGTTCGATAACCTTTTGCCATCTTCCTGGCAAATTTAGTATTCCACGCTCATAGAACTTCTGGCGTTTATCTGCAAAAAACTGAACCAAGTGAGATTTTATAGCCTCATCATTGCCGAAAGTTTTACCATTTAAGGAGTTCTGCAAAGATCGAAATAAATGGTAGTGTGATGGTGCAAGGTCAGGGCTATATGGTGGATGCATCAAAAGTTCCCAGCCAAGCTCACTCAGTTTTTGGCGAGTGACCAAAGATGTGTGCGGTCTAGCGTTGTCCTGGTGGAATATGACACCTTTACGATTGATCAATTCTGGTCGCTTCTCCTTAATGGCTGTATTCAATTTGTCCAATTGTTGACAGTAAACATCCGAATTAATCGTTTGGTTCCTTGGAAGCAGCTCAAAATATACCACACCCTTCCAATCCCACCAAACAGACAGCATAACCTTCTTTTGGTGGATATCAGCCTTTGAAGTGGTTTGAGCTGGTTCACCATGCTTGGACCATGATCGTTTTCGACTAACGTTTTTGTAAACAATCCATTTTTCATCTCCAGTTATGATTCGCTTTAAAAACGGATCGAATTCATTGCGTTTAAGGTGCATATCACAAGCGTTGATTCGGTTTGTTAAATGAATTTCTTTCAATACATGTGGTACCCAAATATCAAGCTTTTTCACCAGTCCAAGACTTTTTATGTGATAATGAACTGTTGATTTTGGTATATTTAACTTCTTTCCTATTTCACGCTCAGTTACATGACGATCCAATTCGATTAATGCTTTGATTTGGTCATCATCAAATTCATTTGGCCGACCTGAACGTGGCTCATCTTTAAGTGAAAAATCTCCAGAACGAAATTTGCGAAACCAATTTTGACACTGTCTTCCTTTTAAGGCTATATCACCATACACATCTCGTAACTTTTTAGCAACCTGCTCCGCGTTTTTTCCTTTACGGAAATAATAAAGTAAAATATGACAAAAAAGGCTCCTTTGTGGGCTCCATATTAAAATTGACGCCAAACAAACAAATGTAAACAAAATTTCGCGCACTTTTTTCCTAAAGCAAGCTAAAAGTAACAGCTGATAACTGACAGAAGAAAGAATGCAATTACAGAGTCACAAGCCGTTGAAAAAAATTTGCCAACGCCGACTATATGAAAAATCCGCAATTACTTTTTGAGCAACAAAGTACAGGTCGCAGTTTTCATTCGATCGTCTTCAAATTTGGTATGGGCATGTTTTTCGGCCTAGAGACGAAGCCTATTGAAATTGGAAAAAACCGGTTCAGATCTGGATATAGCTCCCATATATATGTTCGTCCGATTTTCAATAATAGTGCAGTAAAATGGTCATTTGTTTACCGATTCTCCCGAAATTTTGCAGGATTGACTTTTTCACGACTCTCGACATTACTGGTGAATTTCATGGAAATCGGTTCAGATTTATATATAGCTCTCATATATATATAACGCCCGATTTTCACTCCAAGAACCAATGCAAGTTCATTTATTGACCCATCTTTGCAAAACGCTTTCTTCAACGACTACCACAAAATACATAGAGTTTGGTCAAAATCGAATCAGATTTAGATATAGCTCCCATATATATGTACGTCCGATTTGCAGTAATATTGCAATGAAATGGTCTTTTGTTAATCGATTTTCTCGAAATTGGGCAGGAGAGATTTTCTCTTGACTCTCAATATTAGTGGTGAATTTCATAGAAATCGGCACAGATTTAGATATAGCTGTCGTATATGGATATCGCCCGATTTTCACCCAAAGTGCCACAGCAAGCGCATTGTTTGATCCATCTTGCCAAAATTTTGCACAACGCTTTCCTCGACGAATACCACATTATCTGAGAAGTGTGCTCGAAATCGATTCAGAATTAGATATAGCTCCCATATATATGTTCGTCAGATTTAGGATAATTTGTCAACCGTAGTTTTTACAGTTTGAACATATTTGCTCACCGAGGTCCATCAAAATTGGCTCAGAATTGGTTATAGGTCCCACATTGCACTTATAGGGTAGGTGTAGGGTATTATACAGTCGGCACCGCCCGAATTTTGCCCTTCCTTACTGTTTTTTTTTTTCTTTGTTTACACATTTTCATACATAATTCTTAATCCGTTTATTTCTCTTCAGTATCAACACACCAATTCCATAGCAATTTCTGTCAAGCGTACGTCACTTGTTAATACTTTTCATTTTAACTTTACCACAGGGTATTCGTATTGTCGTTGTCACCTTCGCTTATATCAATCACTATGAACGAACGCATTTCGATTATTTTGCCTTTTTAAATTTATTGTGGTATTTGACATTGAGGTTGACATTTGACTTTTCTATATGCACAATCACTTCAATTTATCACTTAAATTAATTATTTATCGTTTGCAGACACTTTTCAAAATGAAATATTTTCTTTGATTTTTAATTGCACAGCCTTGCCTTCAGCTGTAGATTATACATAATTTATAATGCACAAAAAGTTTGCGAAATTTTATACAAATGACTTAAATGAGAATTAAAATGTTTTCGGTTTTAAAGCGCAATGGAACAAGTCGCATTTCAAACAAAATTGTGGTTTAGGATATAAAAATTTATTGAGTTTTGTTAGATTCAATCGGTGGGGGGCACACTAACACATGTCCATACTTTTCGCAAGCCCATGGGTTTATACCCTGCAAACATTTTTCATTATTCTGGAAGAGCGTTCGTCCCCCCGATGACTTAAAGAATCTTCTGGAAGATTTTTCCGCATGAGTCGCGAAACACTCTTTTGTTATATCATTGGACAATACGTTGCGTGTGCGGAAGTTTTAGCAACACTTCGCGACGATTCTCTTACAACTCATTGCGTTTTAATCATCCGTATGAGTCGTCAAACACTCCTCTATGATATAATTGGACAATCCTTTGCGTGTGTGGAAGTTTTAGCAAGATTTGGTTCAAATATTGCACCTGGTGTTCTGTTATGACTTCCACCAACTCTGTTTAGTAGGTTCAAATCGATCCATAACCTGATATAGCTCCTATAAAAAGCTATCTCCCGATTTGACTTCTTTTTTCTTTTTTGTCCAATTTGTCTGAAATTTCGCATGCTGTGTTCTGTTATGATTTTCATCAGCTGTGGCAAATACGGTCCATATCAGTCTATAACCTAATATAGCTCCCATGTTAACCGGTCTCTCGATCATCCTCACAACAAGGCAATCGTGAACCACTCTTAGACGAGCTTCTCTGCGATCATAAACTTCATGTAGAAGTTTCCAGTAATCGGCTTGTTGTGCGCTCTAAAAACTATAAACTATAAAAGAAAATTTTAAGTTAGGAATTCCGTGCTACTAACAAAATCCTTAATTGTTTTTAATACCATGCCCCTAAGTTCTTTCATGTCTGATATTGTGTCTCCACCTAAGTACCGGTATCTTTTGGAAGCAAAAGCTGGGCAATGACAAAGGAAATGCTACTCATGCTATCACTTGCCATACCGATTTTGTATAAGTGAGCTCGTAGACCTATGTGTCCCGTCATGTTATCAATAGCTATACTGAACTCCTTCTTGCTTCCTTTCATTAAAAGCCTCGTCTTCTCACGATCAAGATTCCCCCATAGGATTTTCGCCGTCCTACCGACCGTTTCGCTGTTCCACAATGTTGTATGGGCATTCGTCGCCCACTCTACTCGGACTGGGTCGACCCGAAAGGCTTCGAGTTAACCAAGTTTATTGACGGCAGTTCTCTGGCCTTCACCAACAAATCGTCTGCTCCTCCATTTCCCCTGACTCCGTTATGGCCTGGCACCCAAACGATGCGGATTTTGCCATCCTCAGAGAAGGCGTTAATCACCTTCTTACACTGCAACACTTAATCTGTATGACAATGGGTCGCATAATTAGAATAGTCTCCTGTGCCCTAGTGGGAGTGGTCCTCATCGCTCTGTTTATGCCATGACAACATGTTCTCTGAACCCGTTGTATGGTCCTTATGTTGCACTTTTTCTACATAGCAGTCCACTAAACTACTGAGGCGTAACTAAGTATTGATGTAATCACGCTCCTGTAGAGCCAGTGGACTATCCTAGGATTCAGGCCCCATTTCGAGCCTACGGCCCGTCTACATAGTGCCCACCATCTGTGAGCCTTCTCAGTACGCTCCTGAATGTGACACTTCCAATTCAGTTTCCTGTCCAAGTATTTGACCTTGTCAGATATCGAAATCGTCTTATTGAGGAAATGTGGTGCGTTAAATTGGACCACCTTCGTCTTCCTCGTGAACAGGCATCTGTGTGTCGGTCCACACATTGTTTCATGGCGTAGTATCTCACAAATGTTGCCAGCATTAGGAGGGGAAAACCCCCGCTAAAAATTGTTTTTCTGATGGTCTCGCCAGGATTCGGACTCAAGCGTTTAGCATCATAGGCGGACATGCTAACCTCTGCGCTACGGTGGCCTCTAGAGGATTCGCGGAAGATTATTTTGCGATCATAAATGTTTGCAGTGTCGTCCTATGTACGCACACAGTAATGCATAACCGTATGTGTGCATTAGACCTTCACAGGCTGAAACT